>NC_041389.1:451661145-451692981 GCF_002162155.2 Triticum dicoccoides | reverse complement strand
TTTGGGTCCGCCCCTGGAAACGTGTGTCGCATAGTTAGGGTTATCATCTAAACTAGATAGTTTGGAGGAATGGCCGGGGCGGACCCTTGATTTTTTTTTTGTGGAGTGTGAGTAAACCATTGGAGTTGGCACTTATTTTACAAATTTTATTTTATTTTGAAAACTATTAGGGATCGAGCTGCTGGCGTGGTACGCCGGACACAACGCATGGTGGGTGTCCTCGCTTTATCAACGCAGTGCATCTGACGCGTACTCGGCATGATGGCCTCAAAACGACCCAGCGAATGAAGCGCACGTTGCTTCGACCACGACCCCAGGTCGAGCGGGTACAAGTAATTCCTATTGAAAATTTTAAAATTGAATAAGCTTGGGCACCCACTCAACATCATATAGGTCCGCCCCTGAGAATGGCCTTGTCTTAAAAAGTCTTAAATAAAGTTAACATATGTCCACTCGGCTTAAGAGTAGGGATGGCATCCGGCGGGTTTGGGTATGGGAGGAGCCTCCCCATACCCTTACTCATCTCCTTTGAGCCTACCCATCACCCTTACACATATCCTTCAATGGGTAAAATTGTTTCTCATACCCGCCATCTGATAGGGTAAATGGCAACCCGCGGGTAAAAATACCCACATTTGCAGCACATCAACTTGAGCAACATATAGATGTAGATGAGAGCCTTGGGAGCCACACCAGGACTCGAGCCCAGGCGGGTCAGACATAGACATGCTTCTCAAGCCACTCGGGCACATAAAAAGGGTGGAAATCAAGGTAGGGCGAGTGCCCCACCTCGCCCTACCGAGTGCTACGTCCGTGGGCATAATCCTCGATGTGCAATTCATTCGTTCAGTTTCATGTGAACAATGTAAATCTCTACTATTAAAAGGGTGTATGCAGTCGTCATGGTACATCGTGGTTTCGTTTGGTTGCCTATGTTCATTGGTTTAGGTTTATTATGGAGAGTGCCATTCTTTGGATAGGAGAATCACATTATTTGGAGTATCATTCTTTAGATGGGAGGATCACGTAATTATGGAAAGTTCATCTAGCGTTGGACGAAAGGATTACATTATTAATTATGAAAAGTATCATCCAGCGTTGGACAGGTGGATCACGTTAATTATGAAGTGTATCAATATTTGGATGGAACGATCACATTATTTATGGTAAGTATCATAATTTGAACGGAAGGATCATGTTAATTAAGAAACGTATCATCGAGCATTGTATGGAAGGCACACTAGAATATGTATGCCCCATTGCAACGCACGGACAATTAGCTAGTTATGATAATGTAAAACTTATTATTCTTGATAAAAATTCACCTAATAAACTACTCCCTCCGTTTCATAATTATTATCGTGGTTTTAGTTCAAAACTAAAACCACGATAATAATGATGGAACAGATGGAGTATCTTTTTGCTATGCTAATAATCCAAGTCATATAAATTCCATTACATAGTCAAGGAAAACACCTCTATTAATGTGGTAGTACATAAAAACTCCATGCATGTGTTTTCTTTTATTTTCTCGGCGTGACATCTTTGGGGAGCTTCAGTCATTGGTTGTTACAACACATATAGTGAGCATAATAAATTATAGGGTCCTGTGCGTGTCTTTTCATTTGGTACGTTTTGCGATAGCTTGCCCCTCATGTCGAGCGGTTCCGTGCATGTCTTTTTTTTTTAGATTAACTAGACTTCATTACTTAATCAAAAGCGTCAGGGATTTCATCCGATACGATGTGCAAGATGCAGGGATAACAATCTCTTTCATTATCTAGAACAATTACCGAAAAACCTCTGCAAGCACAAATAAGCAACTTTCTACTCCGCAAAATGGCAATCCAGAATTTACCACCCTATGTCTATCGATCGACAAAATAGATATACCAGAGTGAACTAAAATACCGGACCACATCTCTAATGAAGTGGCATCTAGTACTCAAAGGGAGAGAAGTGCTTGCAATAATTCATCATTACATATTAAAGCAATACAAAGTTGTTCAAACTGTGTAAGGACGTCTAGTCATTATTACACAGGAAAGTTCGATAGACAGCGAAGGAATGCCTCGTCTAAGTGCGCGCCATGCCCATGCAAATGACGCAAGTGCTCGTCAACATTACAACCATGTCATGCCAAGCTGCACCTGACCTTCTCTTCCTTTTGCTGGTTTTGTCAAAATGCGAGCGCTAATTCATCAAAACATTACTAGCACTAATTCACCAAAATATCTTGAACACTACAAGTTCATTTTGCTGGCTCGAGAATGCAACAAGAGAGCAGGCAGAGCATGTCAAAGGCTCAAAGCCTCAACTTATCGAACTGTAGCTTGGGATAAGCTCCTTTACTTTTCTTGCAGAAAATGAAAGTGCTGCAGTCACCAAGACGGAAAGGTCGATCACACCTGCGGCCATCTCCTCTCTTAGGGTTATAGCCAGGGTAGTCTTGTTTTCGGAAATGAAGTTCATCAACCATGGTAAGAGAACGCTCCAAGGCTAGCTGCTCGATATTCCACATGTCGTAAGGATATCCTGTCTTGTGCGTGACGTGAATTTCACCATCAGGATGAAGCAGGCGTCGCGCATTACGAAAGAACCCCCTCACCAGCTTCCTATGCAACCTATATATCAGAACAAATGGTTAATAAGAAGTTTAAAGGACTCGAAAGCCTGTTAGAACATCACATTGTAACAAAAGGTTCTTGGGCTTGTCTCCAACCAAGTGGAAGTCACCAGACAAAAGCCATTGCTAGGAAATAACTCGAATTATTATACTGATGGTCAATCATATAAATCTTCACATGTACAGAAAAAATTCTGCTTTAAACTTACAACACAATTTCATGCTGTGATTCAAATGTCTGTCTTCCGATGGCAGAGGGTAGATAAAAGAACTGGAGAATAAACAAGAAAAGCCGATCATAAAGAGACATATGATAAGGTCCGGAAATTCAGCAAAACATGTTCTTATTCTATTCGTTTTGCATTATAGGCTAGCACAGAGGATCCTTTTTGTGTTCATGATATGACAAAATGACCTCTTGACTATGAAGAACAGATAGCGACAAACTAGTCTGAAGCATACTCCTAGATAATAACGTAGTTGCTGGGTTCCGATGGTGGTGCTGCAAGACTTTTTGTTTGCTTTCTGGCTTCATACGGATGTAGCCTTCTCTAAGGCATGTGCAAACTATTTCTTCTATTAATACACCGAGACACAAGCTTTCCATTTTCTTAAAAGGTTTAACTTGACCTTAAAAAAAAGGTTTAACTTACCTAAAATGCCTTTTGTTCATACCAAGCATAAAGAGCTCAAATGTATTTACAAGTATGAGACTAGGTCAGATGGGAGTGCTCAAACTCTATTTTAGACATTGTAGCTACTGGCTAAAATAAAAGTTCAAAGTAAAACAACATTTTAATATTTTATAGAATCTTTCGAATACCACTTCCACTAGCACCTTAGTTCTCTAGCAACGCCACCCACCAGAGAGGTAACTACTAACACAAATATGTGGCTCTAGGGATACTAGATCAACTTCAAGCAATCATAACTCATTAAAAGAAATAATAATGCAACCAGTAGACATTAAAAAATCACATTTACTCAAAGAAATCTAGGAATTGACCAAACATTAACTGCAGAAAGTAAATGTAAACATAGAGAGATTGCACATACTTTATCATACATGGCTCAGACTCATCTTCTATGAACCCAGCATGAGGAAAATTAAAGATAATCCGTTGGAACTGCCTTGTCTCCAGATAAGAATGGTGCTTCATGCTTTTCGCACTGATACCGTGCAAAACTTTGGCCCCCATTTTCTTCAACTTCCTTACATTTGATTTTGCATCATCATACTTCTCAGTCAGAGCCTCTGTCCATCAGGATTGCCAAAAAGATATGTAAAGGAAATGGATAAGTAGACAGAACTAATCATATTAACAGTATCCTTCTGAGCTTATATGGTAAGCAGGGGCAGGTTGATGCACAGAGGGCTTAAGGAAGAATTAGGAATAAAGCTGCCAAGTAAGGAACTGAACAACCATTGAAAGATGATAAGCTCACGAACAAATCGAAGAGAATATGGTGATTACACGGAACTGAATTAGGAACCTTTGCGGGACAGCCTGATACTATTTTTGCTGAATGTTATGTTTCCAATTTATGTTTCTCAGTTGGGCTCATAAATCAATTACTCTAGTGGATAAGACACAAAAAAGTTGCTAGAAATAGCAATATATGGATATACTGGACTTTTTTTTTGCGGGATAATATACTGGACTATATGAGTGATAAATCATATGATAATTAACAGGGTTACTACAGACAGATGACCGTAGATCAACAGGGCCAGTTTCAAAAGATAAAATTCATTAACAAAACGAAGGCCAATTCAACTGCCTGACAGTGCTCATAGCCTCATACCATATGTACACATGGACCTAATCCAATTTGAAGTGCTCGGGTTCCAACAATGTAAAATGAAGAAAAGAAAATAAATAAATGGAGAGCAGCGTTTACTCAATGCACAAGTTTCGTGTCTATGAGAATATGAGATCATGACATACAACTTCCAGAATCGTAAGAAATAATCAATCACAAATAGGACATTTTTTTTCATAATTAGTTTGATTGAGATCATGCAGATGCTTAAGAGAAGAATCAATCATGTTCTGCTGTACATACGAAACAGCTAACCAGTAAACCAGATCATAATCATACGAAATTACTCCCATAATCCTCCTTGTGTGGCATATGTTGCCTTAGCAAATTTTTCACCCCCAAATAGCCTCTGCTTTATGCGCGAGGAACCCAAATCCCCAATTATAACCATTTATTTAAATGCGCATCAGATCCTTCTTTAACCACCCGAAGACACTAGATTCTCTAAGAATAATAAGTATCGAAACATTCTCCCAGAATCCACAAATTAACACACGGTGCTCTTGTATGCACCCAGCGGCCCACACCCTTCTAGGGTTTCATTTCACCACATCCAAGTTAGTAGCACCGGCATAAAAACTGCAACTTTTTGTCTTGAAGCAAGAGGCCAAGAGGGAGAGGGAAGGATCGAACCGTAGGAGTCGAGGGACGTGGCGACGATGTTCTCGCCGGAGCCAAAGGCGGTGGCGAGCGCCAGCGAGAAGGAGAACTCCCCGTCTCCGACGACCAGGATGCTCTGCGCCGAGGAGTAGTGGTTCAGCCACCTCACCCTCCTGCTCCCGGTCCTCACCCTCCACGGCAATCGCCGGCACCCTCTCCACCGGGCAGCGGCGCCTCTCCTTTTACCCTTTCCCCTTTCCGGCGGACGGTAGTGGCGTCTGGTGTGTGTGTGTGTGTGTGTGTGAAGTTCGAAGCGGCTGGGGTGTGGTGTGCTGCCGTACTGGTGTGGAGTCTTCCCAGAGAAGCGTCGGTTTGAAAAACGACGCGGGGTCCGTTTTGCCTTCCCAGCTCTAGGAAGCCCAGAATTTATTTTTATTTCTTTTTAAGATCAGTACAGACACAAGCACTCGTATGCACACGCATACACTCATCCCTATGAATGTACACATGCACATTCTACCCCTATGAACACCTCTAAAAGACTGAGCCGGTATATCATCTTAAGATTTACGAAGTCACCGTAGGCACCTCATTGTCGACGGGAACGTCTCCTCCCACTGAATGCGTATCGCCGAAAATCCTGAAATAAATCTAGAAATAAATATGAGCACCATGATTTGAACCTTGGTGGGTCGGGGATACCACAGTCCCTCTAACCATCCAACTACAAGTTGGTTCACAACCCAGAATTTATTTTAAGAAGACATTTCTATATAATTTTTGCGTGAAAATTAGAGTGCTTTATTAATTGCAAGCACACTCGATGCAGTCATCCAATAGGCTGGTCACCAAGAAGCTAAGGGTTTCATCGAGCCAGCTTTCCGTCACATTCAGTGTGCAAGCACGCTTCGCACACACATGCGCCGGAACGTTCGCCGCCCGATTTAGGCCAACTCCACCGCACAACTCCATTTTGTCCGGGCATGTCCGTTTGGGGTAAAACGGACAAACCCCACGACCCAGCGCGCGATGGCCTGGACCCATCCCGTCCATTTTGTGTCCGTCTGACCCTATTTCCAGACCAAACTTGGGATGGATTTGCGTCCAAAGCGGACAAAACCGGAGGCGTTCTGCGTCCTCTTCGTCCGCGTCAGTCCGGGGTGACCCCACTTGTCACCCACACACCCACCTCCCTGTTGGGGAACGTAGTAATTTCAAAAAAATTCCTACGCACACACAAGATCATGGTGATGCATAGCAACGAGAGGGGAGAGTGTTGTCCACGTACCCCCGTAGACCGAAATCGGAAGCGTTAGCACAACGCAGTTGATGTAGTCGTACGTCTTCACGATCCGACCGATCCAAGTACCGAACGTACGGCACCTCCGAGTTTAGCACACGTTCAGCTCGATGACGTCCCTCAAACTCCGATCCAGCCGAGCTTCGAGGGAGAGTTCCGTCAGCACAACGGCATGGTGACGATGATGATGTTCTATCGATGCAGGGCTTCGCCTAAGCACTGCTACGATATTATCGAGATGGAATATGGTAGAGGGGAGCACCGCACACGGCTAAGAGATCAATGATCAATTGTTGTGTCTAGAGGTGCCCTCTGCCCCCGTATATAAAGGACCAAGGGGGAGGGGGTGGCCGGCCAGGGGAGGGCGCGCCAGGGAGGAGTCCTACTCCCACCGGGAGTAGGACTCCCTCCTTTCCTAGTCCAAGTAGGAGAGGGGAAGGAAGGGAGAGAGGAGAGGAAGGAAAGGGGGGCGCCCCCACTCCTTGTCCTATTCGGACTAGAGGGGGAGGGGGCGTGCGGCCTGCCCTGGTCGCCCCTCCTCATCTCCCCTTTAGGGCCCATGAGGCCCATTAACCCCCCCGGGGGGGTTCCGGTAACCCCCGGGTACTCCTGTATATATCCGATAACCCCCGAAACCATTGCGGTGTCCGAATATAGTCGTCCAATATATCAATCTTCATGTCTCGACCATTCCGAGACTCCTCTTCATGTCCGTGATCACATCCGGGACTCCGAACTATCTTCGGTACATCAAATCACATAAACTCATAATGTAACCGTCATCTAACTTTAAGCGTGCGGACCCTACGGGTTCGAGAACTATGTAGACATGACAGAGACACGTCTCCGATCAATAACCAATAGCGGAACCTGGATGCTCATATTGGCTCCTACATATTCTACGAAGATCTTTATCGGTCAAACCACATAACAACATACGTTGTTCCCTTTGTCATCGGTATGTTACTTGCCCGAGATTCGATCGTCGGTATCTCAATACCTAGTTCAATCTCGTTACCGGCAAGTCTCTTTACTCGTTACGTAATGCATCATCTCGTAACTAACTCATTAGCTACATTGCTTGCAAGGCTTATAGTGATGTGCATTACTGAGAGGGCCCAGAGATACCTCTCCGACAATCGGAGTGACAAATCCTAATCTCGAAATACGCTAACTCAACATGTACCTTCGGAGACACCTGTAGAGCTCCTTTATAATCACCTAGTTACGTTGTGACGTTTGGTAGCACACAAAGTGTTCCTCCGGTAAACGGGAGTTGCATAATCTCATAGTCATAGGAACATGTATAAGTCATGAAGAAAGCAATAGAAATATACTAAACGATCAAGTGCTAAGCTAACAGAATGGGTCAAGTCAATCACATCATTCTCCTAATGATGTGATCTCGTTTATCAAATGACAACTCATGTCTATGGTTAGGAAACACAACCATCTTTGATTAATGAGCTAGTCAAGTAGAGGCATACTAGTGACATTATGTTTGTCTATGTATTCACACATGTATTATGTTTTCGGTTAATACAATTCTAGCATGAATAATAAACATTTATCATGATATGAGGAAATAAATAATAACTTTATTATTGCCTCTAGGGCATATTTCCTTCAGTCTCCCACTTGCACTAGACTCAATAATCTAGATTACACAGTAATGATTCTAACACCCATGGAGCCTTGGTGCTGATCATGTTTTGCTCGTGGAAGAGGCTTAGTCAATGGGTCTGCAACATTCAGATCCGTATGTATCTTGCAAATCTCTATGTCTCCCACCTGGACTTGGTCCCGGATGGAATTGAAGCGTCTCTTGATGTGTTTGGTTCTCTTGTGAAATCTAGATTCCTTTGCCAAGGCAATTGCACCAGTATTGTCACAAAATATTTTCATTGGACCCGATGCACTAGGTATGACACCTAGATCGGATATGAACTCCTTCATCCAGACTCCTTCATTTGCTGCTTACGAAGCAGCTATGTACTCCGCTTCACATGTAGATCCCGCCACGACGCTTTGTTTAGAACTGCACCAACTAATAGCCCCACCGTTCAATATAAACACGTATCGGTTCCCTGTTCAAGAATTCATCTGATTAACCAGTTAACTTGCCGATTAATCCCTACTCGTAGGGTCACCGAGTAGCATACAAACCGAGAAATCGTCCGATTAATTGATTAAAAGGCCGATTAACTTGCCGATTAGCCAATTAATCCCCTACTCACCAACCAACCGAGCAGCTACCAGTTAACGATTTCCTCAACAATGATCCGGTTTGCGATTGCAAATTGTCCGGATCAGTGTCAAAGTTTGCATCGACGTAACCATTTATGACTAGTTCTTTGTCACCTCCATAAACGAGAGACATATCCTTAGTCCTTTTCAGGTATTTCAGGATATTCTTGACCGCTGTCCAGTGATCCACTCCTGGATTACTTTGGTACCTCCCTGCTAAACTTATTGCTAAGCATACATCAGGTCTGGTACACAACATTGCATACATGATAGAGCCTATGGCTGAAGCATAGGGAACATCTTTCATTTTCTCTCTATCTTCTGCTGTGGTCGGGCATTGAGTCTGACTCAACTTCATCAAGGTATGTGCTTCATCAAGGTATGCCTAATATATAAGCAGCTTCACCGAGGTCTTTTATTGAAAAACTTTTATTCAAGTATCCTTTTATGCTATCCAAAAATTCTATATCATTTCCAATCAACAATATGTCGTCTACATATAATATCAGAAATGCTACAGAGCTCCCACTCACTTTCTTGTAAACACAGGCTTCTCCAAAAGTCCGTATAAAACCATATGCTTTGATCACACTATCAAAGCGTTTATTCCAACTCCGAGAGGCTTGCACCAGTCTATAAATGGATCGCTGGAGCTTGCACACTTTGTTAGCACCTTTTGGATCGACAAAACCTTCTAGTTGCATCATATACAACTCTTCTTCTAGAAATCCATTCAGGAATGCAGTTTTGACATCCATTTGCCATATTTCATAATCATAAAAATGCGGCAATCGCTAACATGATTCGGACAGACTTAAGAATCGCTACGGGTGAGAAAGTCTCATCGTAGTCAACCCCCTGAACTTGTCGAAAACCTTACGCAGCAAGTCGAGGTGGACAAGCAGCGCGAGCGAGCGCGGCGGGCTGCTGTAGGGTGCGAGCGCGCGGTGGAGAGCGGGCGAGGCGCTGAAGTGGAGGTGGACATATTTTGGGTTCGGTCGCCGCGTTGGGCGCCTCCAACAACCAGCGGACGCACATGTCCGTTTTGCTACCTATTGCCACCCCAAACGGATAGAATCCGAACAAAACGGACGTCCGTTTGGGATCACGCGGTGGAGATGGCCTTACATGCTGAATATCAAAAGAAGAAAAGGTAGTACAGAGCTCTCTTATTTCTAAAATTAAAGGAGCCACAATTGAACAAGAATTGTGGCGAGATTGCCAGAACTTCATCAGTTCCAAACAGTCGACTTCCATGATCACATGCGGAAATCCTCGAAGACAAGCAAAGCGTACTCCATCTCGCAGTGACAAGCACTCCATCATCAAGGGATCTAAAACTCCCATGTATTGTTTGCACCAAGAACCCACGGGTGCAAAGGATGATCGGGCCACTCCTCCTGCACCGCCCCGGCCTTCATCAAAACTCAAAGCGACGTGGGTTGTGATCTTGGCCGAACCCACATCCGGGGGCCGCCACCCGTAACCCGGTAGAACCAAGGTTTCTTTACGAGGTGCTCCCTCCGTTCCAAAATAGATGACTCAATATTATACTAACTTTAGTATAAAGTTAGTATAATACTAAAGTTAGTATAATATTGAGTCATCTATTTTGGAACGAAGGGAGTAGTTGAAGGAGGGAGATAGAATCCTTAATATTTCTGATAGTTGTTGTAGGGTCTCTCCCCTTGTCGCCATGTTTGATTCGGTTCCTGGAATGCCAAATTGACCACATGGTAGTAGTGATCTTGGCACGTTCATCGGATGTGAACTGAGGATCACATGTGATGTCTCGTGCCCACGTATCCGAGTGGAGAGGGGGAAGGCAAGACCAAGCCATGTCCACGCCTCTTCCCAGAAGCTCTGTGCATGTGTACAATGTATCAGTGCATGCTTCAAATCCTCCTCCATAGAGTTGCAAACATTGCATTGACGAACATCTGCAATGTGTCAATGGTTAAGAGTAGCTTCATCTAGAAGAATGCCATGTAACACTCTCCACCAGAAGACTCGCACTTTTGGGATAACATTCAACTTCCACAAGGATTTCCACAACTGTTGATCGTCCGATGAGGTTTCAGTAGCCGTCCCTTCCTCTAGAGCCAAACGCTCGTTCTAAGTCACGAGAGCACGGTACGCCGTCTTCACAGTGTAGTTTCCTAATTTATCAAATGCCCATGCGAGAAAATCATCACCCCCGCCTTGCCTGATAGGAATATTAAGTTGGTCGCGATATCCTGAGCGGTAAAATTGTCCCTGCTCACTTCATGCTTCCAACACCAACTCCGTGTGTCGATGAGATCCGACACCCGATCAATGTTTGTATCTGTAGGCTCTGAGTTGGTGTCACTGAGACCGTGCCTAGGATCCACTTGTCCTCCCAAACTGAGATAGTAGAACCATCTCCCACTCTGGAGATTAAGCCTGTCTTCAGGGCATTCCTTCCCGCCACAATTGCCTTTCAAGTTGCCGAAGTTGACTTGGGAACTGGAGCATGCATGAAATCGGTGTCCGGGAAGTAGAGGCCCTTGGGAACTCATGCACAAAGCAAATTTGGGTTGGTGATGAAATGCCACCTATGTTTGCCCAGCATAGCTAGGTTGAAGAGATGCGGGTCTCGAAACCCCATCCCACCCTTGCACTTGGGTTTAGATAACTCCTTCCAGGAAACCCAATGCATTGCTTTTTTGTCAAGAGAGCTACTCCAAAAATAGTTTGCCATGGGAGAAGTCAGACTCTTACAAACTTCCTTGGTAAGAAAGAAAGTGCTCATGAGATAAGTTGGGATAGATTGAATTACAGACTTGAGCAGTGTCTCACAGCCTGCACATGCAAGTAGTTTTTTCGACCACCCTTGCATCTTACTGCGAGCTCTCTCACTGATGTGATCGAAGGTACCACTAGTGATACGTCCAACGCGGTGGGGAGCCCCAGGTATCTCTCGCTGAATGCCTCCACCTGGATATGAAGGAAATATGCCCTAGAGGCAATAATAAAGTTATTATTTATTTCCTTAATTCATGATAAATGTTTATTATTCATGCTAGAATTGTATTAATCGGAAACTTAGTACATGTGTGAATGCAAAGACAAAACCTATAGTCCCTAGTATGCCTCTACTTGACTAGCTCATTAATCAAAGATGGTTATGTTTCCTAACCATAGACATGTGTTGTCATTTGATGAACGGGATCACATCATTAGGAGAATGATGTGATGGACATGACCCATCTGTTAGCTTAGCATTATGATCATGTTAGTTTCATTGCTACTGCTTTCTTCATGACTTATACAAGTTCCTCAGACTATGAGATTATGCAACTCCCGAATACTGGAGGAACACTTTGTGTGCTACCAAACGTCACAACGTAAAAGGGTGATTATAAACGTGCTCTACATGTGTCTTCGAAGGTGTTTGTTGGGTTGGCATAGATTGAGATTAGGATTTGTCACTCCGTGTTTCAGAGAGGTATCTCTGGGCCCTCTCGGTAATACTCATCACTATAAGCCTTGCAAGAATTGTGACAAATGAGTTAGTTGCGGGATGAAGTATTACGGAATGAGTAAAGAGACTTGCTGTTAACAAGATTGAACTAGGTATTGAGATACCGACGATCGAATCTCTGGCAAGTAACATACCGATGACAAAGAGAACAACGTATGTTGTTATGCGGTTTGACCGATAAAGATCATCGTAGAATATGTAGGAACCAATATGAGCATCCATGGTCCGCTATTGGTTATTGAATGGACACGTGTCTGTCTACATAGTTCTCGAACCCGTAGGGTCCGCACGCTTAACGTTCGATGACGATTGGTATTATGAGTTTATGTGTTTTGATGTACCGAAGGTAGTTTGGAGTCCCAGATGTGATCACGGACACGACAAGGAGTCTCGAAATGGTAGAGACATAAAGATCGATATATTGGAAGCCTATGTTTGGACGTCGGAATGGTTCCGGGTGAGTTCGGGCATATACCGGAGTACCGGGAGGTTACCGGAACCCCCCGGGAAGTATATGGGCCTTATTGGGCCATAGTGGGAGAGAGGAGAAGGGAGCCTAGGAGGGGGCACCCCCCAAGCCCAATCCGAATTGGGTGGGGGGTCAGCCCCCCTTTCCTTCCTCCTTCCTCCCCCTTCCTTCCTCTCCTAGTCCAACTATGGAAGGGGGGATCCTACTCCCGGTGGCAGTAGGACTCCTCCAGGGCGTTCCATAGAGGGCCGGCCCTCCCCCCTCCTCTACTCCTTTATATACGGGGGAGCGGGGCACCCCATAGACACACAAGTATATATTCTTTAGCCGTGTGCGGTGCCCCCCTCCATAGTTACACACCTCGATCATATCGTCATAGTGCTTAGGCAAAGCCCTACACCGGTAACTTCATCATCACGGTCACCACGCCGTCGTGCTAGCAAAACTCTCCCTCAGCCTCAACTGGATCAAGAGTACGACGGATGTCTGTAGGATCGAAAGTATGTCTAGAGGGGGGTGATTAGACTACTTGACCAAATAAAAATCTATCCTTTTCCCAATTTTAGTCTTTGGCAGATTTTAGCAAACTTAGCACAAGTCAAGCAATCTCAACATAATTCAAGCAATCATGCAAAGAGTATATGAGCAGCGGAAAGTAAAGCATGCAACTTGCAAGAATTTAAAGGGAAGGGTTTGGAGAGTGCAAACGCAATAGGAGACACAAATGTTTTTGTCGTGGTTCTGATAGGTGGTGCTATCGTACATCCACGTTGATGGAGACTTCAACCCACGAAGGGTAACGGATGTGCGAGTCCACGGAGGGCTCCACCCACGAAGGGTCCACGAAGAAGCAACATTGTCTATCCCACCATGGCCATCGCCCATGAAGGACTTGCCTCACTAGGGGTAGATCTTCACGAAGTAGGCGATCTCATTGCCCTTATAATCTCCTTGGTTCAACTCCACAATCTTGTCAGAGGCTCCCAAGTGACACCTAGCCAATCTAGGAGACACCACTCTCCAAGGAGTAACAAATGGTGTGTTGATGATGAACTCCTTGCTCTTGTGCTTCAAGTGATAGTCTACCCAACACTCAACTCTTTCTCTCAGGATTTGGATTTGGTGGACAAAATATTTGACTGGAAAGCAACTTGGGGAAGGCTAGAGATCAAGATTCATATGGTAGGAATGGAATATCTTGGCCTCAACACAAGTGTAGGTGGTTCTGTCTCAGAAAATGTAAGTTGGAAGTGTAGGTTTGTTCTGATGGCTCTCTCCATGAATGAAGAGTGGGCGGAGGGGTATATATAGCCTCCGCACAAAATTTAACCGTTACACACAACTTACCAATCTCGGTGTGACCAAATTGAGAAACTCGGTCGGACCGATTCAGCAAATGATGTGATCGTTAGGATTTTCGGTGGGACCGACATGCAACTCGGTAGGACCGATATGATTAGGGTTAGGGCATAACATAATCTCGGTAAGAACGATTACGCAAACTCGGTGAGACCAATTTTGGTAATGGACACACAGAGGGTTGGTCAGGCAAACTCTGTGGGACCGATTCGCTCATCTCGGTGAGACCGAAATGTTACGAAAGGGAAACAGAGAGTTTGCACTGCAGTCTCAGTGGGACCGATCGCTCATCTCGGTTGGACCGAAACGTTACGAAGGGAAACAAAGAGATTACAATCCCATCTCGGTGAGACCAAGATCCCTATCGGTGAGACCGGTTTACCTAGGGTTTGTGGCAGTGGCTATGACATCTGAACTCGGTGGCGCCGGATAGAAAGAATCGGTGGGACCGAGTTTGACTTTTGGTTTAGGTCATGTGTGGATGTGATAAAGTAGTTGAGGGCTTTGGAGCATATCACTAAGCATTTTGAGCAAGAAAGCCATTAAACAACACCTCATCCCTCCTTGATAGTATTGGCTTTTCCTATAGACTCAATGTGATCTTGGATCACTAAAATAGAAAATGTAGAGTCTTGAGCTTTGAGCTTGAGCCAATCCTTTTGTCCTTAGCATTTTGAGGGATCCACTTTTCTCATCCATGCCATGCCAATCATTGAGCTTTCCAGAAATATTTATCTTGAAGTAGCATTAGCTCAATGAAATATATGTTGTTAGGAATTACCAAAACCACCCACGGATAGTTGCACTTTCAATCTCCCCCTTTTTGGTAATTGATGACAACATATAGATCAAAGCTTTGACAAATGATAATAAGATTGAAGAACATTGTCGCTTTGAGAAGTATGTGAAAAGTAAGAGCTCCCCCTAAATTTGTGCAGTAGCTCAATGAAATATATGTTGTTAGGAATTACCAAAACCACCCAGGGATAGTTGCACTTTCAATGTCCTCGAGCTGAACATGTGCTGAACGCGGAGGTGCCGTACATTCGGTGCTTGGATCGGTTGGATCGCGAAGACGTTCGACTACATCAACCGCGTTAACTAAATGCTTCCGCTTTCGTTCTACGAGGGTACGTGGACACACTCTCCCCTCTCGTTGCTATGCATCACATAGATAGATCTTGCGTGATCATAGGAATTTTTTGGAACTTACGGCATTACGCAACAGTGGTATCCGAGCCAGGTCTATGCGTAGATGTTATATGCACGAGTAGAACACAAAATGTTGTGGGCGATAATAGTCATACTGCTTACTAGATGTCATACTTTGATTCGGCGGTATTGTTGGATGAAGCGGCTCAGACTGACATTACGCGTATGCTTATGCGAGGCTGGTTCTACCGACATGCTTTGCACATAGGTGGCTGGTGAGTTTCTATTTCTCCAACTTTAGTTGAATCAAGTGTGGCTACGCCCGGTCCTTGTTGAAGGTTAAAACAACACACTTGACAAAAAATCATTGTGGTTTTGATGCGTAGGTAGGAACGGTTCTTGCTAAAAGCCCGTAGCAGCCACGTAAAACTTGCAACAACAAAGTAGAGGACGTCTAACTTGTTTTTGCAGGGCTTGCTGTGATGTGATATGGTCAAGCATGATGTGATATAAATTGTTGTATGAGATGATCATGTTTTGTAACAAAATTATCGGCAACTGGCAGGAGCCATATGGTTGTCGTTTTATTGTATGCAATGCAATCGCCATGTAATTGTTTTACTTTATCACTAAGCGGTAGCGATAGTCGTAGTAACAATAGTTGGCGATACGGCAACGATGCTACGATGGAGATCAAGGTGTCGCGTCGGTGACGTTGGAGATCATGATGATGCTTCGGTGATGGAGATCATGAGCACTAGATGATGATGGCCATATCATGTCACATATTTTGATTGCATGTGATGTTTATCCTTTATGCATCTTATTTTGCTTAGAACGTCGGTAGCATTATAAGATGATCCCTTACTAAATTTCAAGGTACATCTGTTCTCCCTGGTATGCACCGTTGCTACAGTTCGTCGTGCCGAGACACCACATGATGATCGGGTGTGATAAGCTCTACGTTCACATACAACGGGTGCAAGCCAGTTTTGCACACGCAGAATACTCGGGTTAAACTTGACGAGCCTTGCATATGCAGATATGGCCTCGAAACACTAAGACCAAAAGGTCGAGCGTGAATCATATAGTAGATATGATCAACATAGTGATATTCACCATTGAAAACTACTCCATCTCACGTGATGATCGGACATGGTTTAGTTGATTTGGATCACGTGATCACTTAGATGATTAGAGAGATGTCTATCTAAGTGGGAGTTCTTAAGTAATATGATTAATTGAACTTTAATTTATCATGAACTTAGTACCTGATAATTTTTTACATGTCTATGTTGTTGTAGATCAATGGCCCATGCTACCGTTCCTTTGAATTTTAATGTGTTCCTAGAGAAAGCTAAGTTGAAAGATGATGGCAACAACTACACGGACTGGGTCCGTAACTTGAGGATTATCCTCATTGCTGAACAGAAGAATTACGTCCTGAAAGCACCGTTGGTTGCCAGGCCTGTTGCAGATGCTACTGATGACATTAAGAACGTCTGGCAGAGCAAAGCTGATGACTACTCAATAGTTCAGCGTGTCATGCTTTACGGCTTAGAATCACGACTTCAAAGACGTTTGGAACGTCATGGAGCATATGAGATGTTCCAAGAGTTGAATTTAATATTTCAAGCAAATGCCCGAGTTGAGAGATATGAAGTCTCCAACAAGTTCTACAGCTGCAAAATGGATGAGAATAGTTCTGTGAGTGAACACATACTCAAAATGTCTGGGTATCATAATCAGTTGACTCAGCTGGGAGTTGATCTTCCAGTTGATTGTGTCATTGACAAAGTTCTTCAATCACTGCCACCAAGCTACAAAGGCTTCGTGATGAACTATAATATGCAAGGGATGGACAAGACTATTAGCGAGCTCTTCGCAATGCTAAAGGCCACGGAGGTAGAAATCAAAAAGGAGCATCAAGTGTTGATGGTCAATAAGACCACTAATTTAAAGAAAAAGGGCAAAGGGAATAAAGGGAACTTAAAGAAAAATGGCAAAAAGGTTGTTGCTCAAGAGAAGAAACCCAAGTCTGGACCTAAGCCTGAAACTGAGTGCTTCTACTACAAAGGGGTTGGTCACTGGAAGCGGAACTACCCCAAGTATTTGGCGGATAAGAAGGATGGCAAAGTGAAAGGTATATTTGATATACATGTTATTGATGTGTACTGATATGTCCATCTTGCATCATGCTTTTAAATCAATATTTATTGCATTATGGGCTGTTATTACACATTATATCTCAATACTTATGGCTATTCTCTCTTATTTTACAAGGTTTACCATGAAGAGGGGGAATGCCGGCAGCTGGAATTCTGGCTGGAAAAGGAGAAAACGTTGGAAACCTATTCTACACAGCTGCAAAAGTCCTGAAACTCCACGAAACAACTTTTTGGAATTATTAAGAATTTCTGACCGAAAGAAATACACCAGGAGGCCCACACCCTGTCCAGGAGACAGCCCCCCCTATAGGGCGCGCCCCTATCTCTTGGGCCCCCTGGTGGGCCTCCGGTGTCCATCTTCTGCTATATCATCACTTTTACCCTGGAAAAAATCATGGGCAAGCTTACGGGACGAAACTCCGCCACCACGAGGCGGAACCTTGGCGGAACCAATCTAGGGCTCTGGTGGAGCTGTTCTGCCGGGGACACTTCCCTCCGGGAGGGAAAATCATCACCAACGTCATCACCAACGATCCTCTCATTGGGAGAGGGTCAATCTCCATCAACATCTTCACCAGCACCATCTCCTCTCAAAACCCTAGTTCATCTCTTGTAGCCAATCTTGTATAAAAACCACAAATTGGTACCTCTGGGTTGCTAGTAGTGTTGATTACTCCTTGTAGTTGATGCTAATTGGTTTACTTGGTGGAAGATCATATGTTCAGATCCTTTATGCATATTATTAATCCTCTGATTATGAACATGAATATGATTTGTGAGTAGTTACATTTGTTCCTGAGGACATGGGTGAAGTCTTGCTATTAGTAGTCATGTGAATTTGGTATTCGTTTGATATTTTGATGAGATGCATGTTGTCTTTTCATCTAGTGGTGTTATGTGAACGTCGACTACATGACACTTCACCATTATTTGGGCCTAGATGAAGGCATGGGGAATTAATAAGTAGATGATGGGTTGCTAGAGTGACAGAATCTGAAACCCTAGTTTATGCGTTGCTTCGTTAGGGGCTGATATGGATCCATATGTTTAATGATGTGGTTATCTTTACCTTAATACTTCTTTTGTAGTTGCGGACGCTTGCAATAGGGGTTAATCATAAGTGGGATGCTTGTCAAGGTAAGGGCAGTACCCAAGTACTAGTCCACCCACATGTCAAATTATCAAAGTACCGAACGCGAATCATATGAACGTGATGAAAACTAGCTTGACGATAATTCCAATGTGTCCTCGGGAGCTCCTTTCTCATTATTAGAAATTGTCCAGGCTTATCCTTTGCTACATAAAGGATCGGGCCACCTACTGCACTTTATTTACTTTATTTACTTGTTACTCGTTACTATTTATCTTATCACAAAACTATCTATCACCTACAATTTCAGTGCTTGCACAGAAAACCTTACTGAAAACCGCTTATCATTTCCTTCTGCTCCTCATTGGGTTCGACACTCTTACTTATCAAAAGGACTACGATTGATCCCCTACACTTGTGTGTCATCAAGACTCTTTTCTGGCGCTGTTGCCGGGGAGTGTAGCACTTTTGGTGAGTGGAACTTGGTAAGGAAACATTTATATAGTGTGCTGAAATTTTCTGTTACTTGTCACTATGGAAACTAATCCTTTGAGGGGCTTGTTTGGGGTATCTTCACCCCAACCAAAAGAGCAAAGAGTTGCTCCTCAACCTACTGAACTTTATGAAAATATTTATTTTGAGATCCCTTCGGGTATGATAGAGAAACTGCTAGCTAATCCATTTGCAGGAGATGGAACATTGCATCCCGATTTACACCTTATCTTTGTGGATGAAGTTTGTGGATTATTTAAGCTTGCAGGTATTCTCGATGATGTTGTCAAAAGGAAGGTCTTCCCTTTATCTTTGAAGGGATATGCAATGACATGGTATAGGCTATGTGATGATACGAGATCTTGGAATTATAAGCGATTGAAGTTGGAATTTCACCAGAAGTTCTATCCTATGCATCTTGTTCACCGTGATCGTAATTACATATATAATTTCTGGCCTCGCGAAGGAGAAAGCATCGCTCAAGCTTGGGGGAGGCTTAAGTCAATGTTATATTCATGCCCCAATCATGAGCTCTCTCGGGAAATGATTATCCAGAATTTTTATGTTCGGCTTTCTCTTGATAATCGCAACCTGCTCTATACTTCTTGTGCTAGTTCTTATATGCTGAAGACTATTGATTTCAAATGGGACTTATTGGAAATAATTAAACGTAACTCTGAAGATTGGGGTTCCGACGATGGTAAGGAGTCAAGTATGACACCTAAGTTCGATTGTGTTAAATCTTTTATGGATGTCGATGCTTTTCGTGGATTTAGCGCTAAATATGGACTTGACTCTGAGATAGTAGATACTTTCTGTGAATCTTTTGCTACTCACATTGATCTCCCTAAAGAGAAGTGATTTAAATATAATCCTCCTGTTGAAGTGAAAGTAGTTGCATTATTACAGTCAAAGAAAAGACTATTACCTATAGTGATCCTATTGTTCCTACTGCTTATGTTGAAAAACCTCCTTTTCCTGTTAGGATAAAGGATCATGCTAAAGCTTCGACTGTTGTTTGTAAGAGTAATACTAGGACTTATACACCTCCTGAGCAAATTAATGTTGAACCTAGTATTGCTATGGTTAAAGATCTCTTGGATGAGGATTTAGATGGGCATGTTATTTCTTTCTGTGGTGAGACTGCTAATATTGCTAGGCTAGATACTAAGACATGTAGACCTGTCGTAGGCATGCCTGTTATTTCTGTTAAAATAGGAGATCATTGTTATCACGGCTTATGTGATATGGGTGCTAGTGCTAGTGCAATACCTTATTCCTTATATCATGAAATTATGCATGACATTGCACCCATTGAATTAGAAGACATTGATGTTACTATTAAGCTTGCTAATAGGGATACCATTAAACCCTTTGGGATTGTTAGAGATGTTGAAGTTTTGTGTGGGAAGGTTAAATACCCTGCTAATTTCCTTGTTCTTGGTTCCCCACAAGATGATTTTTTCCCCATTATTTTTGGTAGACCCTTCTTGAATACAGCTAGTGCTAAGATTAATTGTGAAAAGAATATTGTCACTGTTGGCATAGATGGTATGTCACATGAGTTTAATTTCGCTAAGTTTAGTAGACAACCTCGTGAAAGGGAACCACCTAGTAAGGATGAAATTATTGGTCTTGCTTCCATTGTTGTTCCTCCAACTGATCCGTTAGAATAATACTTGCTAGTCCATGAAAACGATATATTTATGAAGGAAAGAAGGGAAATAGATGAAGTCTTCCTCAAACAGGAACCTATGTTAAAACATAACCTTCCCATTGAAATTCTTGGGGATCCCCCTCCACCCAAGGGTGATCCCGTGTTTGAACTCAAACCTTTACCTGACAATCTTAAGTATGCTTATCTTGATGAAAAAGAAATATATCCCGTTATTATTAGTGCTAACCTTTCAGAGAAAGAAGAAGAAAGATTATTGAAAACTCTCAAGAAGCACCGAGCAGCTATCGGATATACTATGACCTTAAGGGTGTTAGTCCCATGTTATGTCAACACAAAATTACATTGGAGGACGATGCCAAACCAGTTAGAGATCCTCAAAGACGATTAAATCCCAAGATGAAGGAAGTGGTAAGAAAGGAGATATTAAAGCTCCTTGAGGCAGGTATTATTTATCCCGTTGCTGATAGTGAATGGGTAAGCCCTGCCCATTGTGTTCCTAAAAAGGGAGGTATTACCGTTGTTCCTAATGATAAAGATGAATTGATCCCGCAAAGAATTATTACAGGTTATAGGATGGTAATTGATTTCCGTAAGTTAAATAAAGCCACTAAGAAAGATCATTACCCTTTACCTTTTATTGATCAAATGCTAGAAAGACTATCCAAACACACACATTTCTGCTTTCTAGATGGTTATTCTGGTTTCTCTCAGATACCTGTGTCAGCGAAGGATCAATCTAAAACTACTTTTACTTGCCCTTTTGGTACTTTTGCTTATAGACGCATGCCTTTTGGTTTATGTAATGCACCTGCTACCTTTCAAAGATGCATGATGGCTATATTCTCTGATTTTTGTGAAAAGATTTGTGAGGTATTCATGGATGATTTGTCAGTTTATGGATCCTCTTTTGATGATTGTTTGAGCAACCTTGATCGAGTTTTGCAGAGATGTGAAGACACTAGTCTCGTCCCGAATTGGGAGAAGTGTCACTTTATGGTTAATGAAGGCATTGTCTTGGGGCACAAGATCTCCGAGAGAGGTATTGAAGTTGATAAAGCCAAAGTTGATGCTATTGAAAAGATGCCATGTCCTAAGGACATAAAAGGTATAAGAAGTTTCCTTGGTCATGCCGGTTTTTATAGGAGGTTCATTAAGGACTTTTCTAGAATCTCTAGGCCTCTGACTAATTTATTGCAAAAAGATATTCCTTTTGTCTTTGATGATGATTGTGTAGAAGCATTTGAAACACTTAAGAAAGCTTTGATCACTGCACCTATTGTTCAGCCACCTGATTGGAATTTACCTTTTGAAATTATGTGTGATGCTAGTGATTTTGCCGTAGGTGCTGTTTTAGGGCAAAGAGTTGATAAGAAATTGAATGTTATCCAGTATGCTAGTAAGACTCTTGACACTGCCCAGAGAAATTATGCTACTACTGAAAAAGAGTTCTTAGCAGTTGTGTTTGCATGTGATAAGTTTAGACCTTATATTGTTGATTCCAAAGTTACTATTCACATTGATCATGCTGCTATTAAATATCTTATGGAAAAGAAAGATGCTAAGCCTAGACTCATTTGATGGGTTCTCTTGCTCCAAGAATTTGACTTGCACATTATTGATAGAAAGGGAGCTGAGAACCCCGTTGCAGATAACTTGTCTAGGTTAGAGATTGTTCTTGATGACCCACTACCTATTAATGATAGCTTTCCTGATGAACAATTAGCGGTCGTTAATGCTTCTCGTACTGCTCCTTGGTATGCTAATTATGCTAATTACATTGTTGCTAAATTTATACCGCCTAGTTTCACATCCCAACAAAAGAAAAAGTTCTTTTATGATTTAAGACATTATTTCTGGGATGATCCACACCTTTATAAAGAAGGAGTCACTACTAGGGAAAAGCCTAGCAGCAGCGCGGGTTTTGGGCCTCTCAGTAGTGCGGGGAACGACGCTACTAATAAGGCGCTACAGCTAACGTATAGCGGTAGCGCCTGTTGTCCCACGCTACTGCTATACATGAATAGCTTTAGCGCTCTTTAGAAAAGGGCGCTACTGATATTATCTGCAGCGCTGTTTACAGGGAAGCGCTACTGGTAAGGCGGCGCTATTGCTAAATTTCCCCCCTCGCTACTACTAGTTTTATTAGTTTTTTCCTGCATATTTGTTTTGTATTTGTTTTGTATTTGAATAGGCTTTATACAATAATCTTTAGCATATCATACACATGCAAATGTAATCATAGCATATACATACAATTAGTCTCATCAAATCATGTCATCATCATAATCATCATCCAACACAAAGTGGTCTCTCGTCATCAATCTCGAAAATAGCGATACAAGTCTCGATTACTTGCAAATACATCGTCATCCATCTAAACAATGATATACGCGAGAAGAGCTATCACTTTGAGTACATGAGTTCGTATCCCTCTCTCGCATTAGCGTGAACCTAAACTAACTACTGCCTGTCGCTCGCAAACTGGAAACCGGTACACCTGGGCCTAACACTCCGGCCACTTGTCGTATATATACTCCTAGCGTATCACTTCTTCGCCATCTATGACCTATGCACCTGCGTCGTCACATGAGTCAATGATATGCAACATATATAGTTGAGCAACAGAAAGAGACAGACTTGGCAAAAATAGAAACAACATATCATAAGCATAAATAACAAAGTTCATCGTACCCAAAATGCCCTAACTAGAGTGATTTTCGCTAGTCGAGGAGGAGGACGGTTTAATTACATCACAAATAAAGTTTCACTGTGCATAACTCAAAGTTTTGTCATACAGAAAGTATGGACTAAGCGGACACATTTACTCCACCATGTCGTGCCATCCATCCATGTCAGGGAGATAGTCCTCGAGCTTAGTGAAAGGCTTCATGTCGAGACGCTGAGAGGCTATCCATGTTCGGACGTCTTCCCGCGACATTTGTCCTTCTCCGTAGAACATCCCTGTTTTTCCGACGACCTCCTTCATGATGATTTGGGCAAGTTCGCGCTGGATGTTATAGAACTCAGCTCGAAGTCGATGATCCTCGATATCTCCTATGTCCTTTGCCCATTGCTGAATATGGGCATCACCAGATCTAGGTGACATGCGAAGGTTTTGGTGATCCCGTCTGTACTCCAGCATGTGGTCTAGGACATAGAACCCATCATTAAGAGAATCGTTCGGTTGCTGGATGCAGCAGAAGTCGGTCTTATGGCTGAAGGCGACCCTGCCGCCCCTTCTCTTCTTGTCCCTAACCTCTCCACCCCTTGCTTGGTAGTAAAACATAGCACTGTCAAGAACATCTTTGATGTGGGTGTAATCCTTTTTGTGAATGTTCTTCGACGAGTCCAAGTAAAGAGCGTGGGAGAGTCGGGGGTAGAGGATGATGAGGACGGCGCGCCCGCCGCTGCGCAAAATAAGTACACCTCAAATTAATTAGCCTCCACCGTGCAAATGAATTATTGAAATCAAAGGAAGGATAGCAGCGCGGATGACTTACACGGGATGATAAGGCACGAGAATCGCCTCCTTGTCCTTATTGGCGAGCATGAAACTAACGATGTAATCCCTTGCGTATTCACGCTGCTCTGCGCAGACTCCCAAGAAGCCCTTGTGCATGTAGTATGGGTCAGCGACATAGATATGACGTATCTGCTCAACCCCAATGATGTAGTTCATGTGCAAGGCATAAAGGCGGACAAACGTAAAATCCAGCTTCTTCACGTGAAACATGTCGAATATGTAATCGAATCAGAGGAAGAACTTATCCGCGGGGAAGCTGTCGACGTACGACATTTGCCGCGGAACGTTAACCACATAGAGTGGGTATCCTAGATCTTTCGAGGCGATGAGGCCTTTCTCTACCCGCAGCACATCGTCATGAAGTCTCCTTAGATCGCCGAATCTGGCCCGTAGCGCTGTTGCAGGTAGGATTGGTTGACCGGGGATATGCCATTTATCCGCATTAGGGATATCTATACGGTCCTGAAGCCGAGGCTGCTGAGGCGGCTGGATCATAGAATCAGCTTTTTTGCCTTTCCTCGCTCTCTTCCTAGACTTCTTTACTACCGGAGGGTCATCCATATTACGTTGAGATGGTAATTCAGGCACCGACTCATGAAGCTCAAACCCCAAGGAGGCTCCAGCATAGACATACTGTTCAGCGCCATCTTCATCCTCATTCTCATCCATGGCAACGTCATCAGCGACTAATGGAGCCTCCTCCTTACCCCGTCCGCTATCACCCAACCCGACACCCGATGCTAATTGCGTAGGTGGGGTGTTGATGTTCATACCTTGCTGAGGCTGCGTGCTCGTGGGTGTGCTCCCGGCCGCCTCCAGATGAAGCAGACTCTTTGGCCACAACAGGACCCACCCATTGCAACAATCACCAAGCCGCCGCAGGATCTCGTCGTCATCCCCCACTAGTATTAGAGGAGGCAAATTCTCGTGGCTCGGTTTGACACTGGCCACGGAAACCTTGAAGACGTTCAGGGGGATCGGCCGGCTGTGGAACAATGGTTCCTTCGGCTCCATTATCGTCGCCTTCCCCACGTCCACCTTCTGTTCGCCGATGGTGTACAATATGGTGCACGGGGTTTCGTCGGCCTGCAAATAAAAGTCTGCGACGTGAGACATCCGAAACTCAACGAAAACGGGAGATTATACATTTATATTGAAGGGGGCCGGTGTGACAGATACCGTGAGGGCGTCGAGCTCAGCCAAAGACGAGGCACCACCGAGCACGTCCGGTGCGGGAGCCGGTGCGGGAGCAGGTGCGGGAGCAGGTGCTCCCAAGAAGTCAGCAAGGGGAAAGTCCTCTGCATTTTTTCTGGATTTTGCCTTGTCCAAGTGAAAACGCCCGTCACCAAGGAAATAGACAAATCTGCAACCACCTGTTTTGCGGCAGCTATCGCTGTTGCAACTGTCTGAGATGATTTCTTCTCAACCGCAATCTCAACCTTCTTGTCGATGTTTTCTTCAGTTAACCTCCGTCTTTCCTTTCTCTCCTCCGTGGTCTCACGATAGTACTTCTTCCACGTGGCGCCATCTCCGACACCGTGCACGCGTCCATACGACGGTCGAGTATCCACCGGTTGTCGTTTCAATACGTTCAACGCCCCGTTGAATGGAGTGTCCCACTTGGGCCTCGCCAATGCCTCAGACGGCGAGTCGCTTTCGGCCGCAATCCAGTGCTGCTCTCTCTGCAAAAGGCACAAGGATCGTTTACAAATATGACTAACATGTGCATTCGAATTGATCAGAAACTAAAATTACCAGCAGTCTCATGAACTCCATAATGACCGGTGTTGTCTCGTAAACCTTCTTCACTGGGTCCCAACGATGCCGGGCCCTCAGGACGTCACGCTCCTGCGGGACGGTGAAATCCGCCAAGGGGTCTGGGATGCCCAGACTCGCGGCTTCCGCGTCCTCCTTGGCCCATTTGGACCTCTTTCTGCCGTAACCACGGCTTCCGAGGTGGTGGCTCCCAATGTTCCTCTCTTGAAGCCCCTTCATGTACTTAGACTTTTTTTTGGCAGCTTCGGCCTCGCAAGCCTCCTTGAATATTTGAAACTGCTCTTCCGTGATTGTCGGATTATCCTTTACAATCTCGGAGTAGGGTTCCTTCTTGTCGATGATCTTTGCTTTCACTCGAGTTTTCCAGGCGGCCAATGCGGTGCTAAACTTAGTCATGGCGTGTTTGTTTATCTTCTTCATTGTCGGGTCCTCGTCTGGATCTTCACAATCCTTCTCATTCCGGCCCGGGAACAAGAATATCTGGTGAAACTTCTTTAGGAGGGAGCTCCTCATATTTTCTATCTTCTGTAGTTTCTCATCGTTGATGGTGGTGGTTGTCCGTACGATGTAGCCTATTTGATTGCCGTAGCACGCGCGTGCTTCATCGGCGCCTTTGGCTCAAAATTGCCGTCGTCCACCTCCATGACCACCAGTCTAGTAGTTCTGAGTTTGTTAGGAACCCGTTGCCTCTTTGCTTTTGGTTCTACACCGGCTTCGCTCCTCGAGGCAGCACCGGTCTCAGTCTCAGCGCCGGTCCCAATGCCAGTCTGAGTCTGAGCGCCGATCTCAGTCTCAGCACCGGTCTGCGTGTCGGTCTCAGTCCCGGATGCCACCGGTGGGCCCAGCAACAACATCGGTTGATCGTCGGTAAGGCTAAAAAATTCATCTGCCGCCCGGTAGACGTCGTCGCAATCACCAGAACCCTGTCCTTCATAGTTGCTAGCCATGTTTCCTATGATTAAATCTAGTCAATTAATTCTAGACCTAATAAAATGAATAATGACATAAAAAGGCCTATTGTTTTGCAGGAATGTTGACTCCTTCCTGGTGTGGCAAATCCCGGGCACTCAATATGTCCTAGTTTGTAGCACAAGTCATGCCGAAATTCACGGAAAATTTCGGCATGACCTTTGCTAAAAAGTGGACAAATCGAGAACCTGAAATTTATCGGAACAGAAATGAATCAACATTCCGGCAAAACATAGGCAACTCAGCATCATTCCCTGGAAACAACAAAGCCACTTGGGCACAATCGGACAACTTCAATGAAAAGATATAACATGACCACTTCAATGAAAAGATATAATCAGCAATAAAAGTCTAGGAAGGGATCATCTTTAAAATAAAATTTGCCTAAATTCTTTTCCTTGAAAAATAGTGGTCTTTTCAAAAATCAAAAACCTTTGCAAAATGACCTCACTAAACACTTCTCTGCCTAGGACAGAACCCAAATTATGTTGATCTAGCTATTCCTCTCTCTCACACAAACACACATTATTATCTCTAACCCTTCTCTGCCTAGGACAGAACCCAATTAAATTGCAAAGGAACTCCATTTCTCTAACCCTTCTGACCTAATGCTCTAATATAAAATTTTCCTCTAACCTAGCCAACCTACTTAACCTAGCTTGTTAATCCAATGAACCTAATTAACCTACCTATTTAACCTAGTTAGTTAATCTAGTTTACCTAGATAATTAACCCTAATTAAACTAGTTAACACAGCTAGTTCTCTGTCAAAGCCCTAAATAAATTTTTGCACTAATTAACCTAGATAATTAACCTAATTAAACTAGTTAACCTGACTAGTTCTTTGTCAAAGCCCTAACTAAATATTTTGCACTAACCTAGATAATTAACCTAATTAAACTAGTTAACCTAACTACTTCTCTGTCAAAGCCCTAACTAAATTTTTGCCCTAACCTAGATAATTAACCTAATTAAACTAGCTAACCTATGCATGAGAGAGAGAGGAGGGGTGGGGGCTTACAGAGGATGGTTCCGGTGGTGGCGAGGGAGGCGGTGGTGGCGAGGGAGGCAGGGGCGTCTCCGGTGACGGCGAGGGAGGCAGTGGTGGCGAGGGAGGCAGGGGCGTCTCCGGTGACGGCGAGGGAGGCAGTTGTGGCGAGGAAGGATCCGGTGCCGTCGACGGCGGCTCCGGTGGCGTTGACGAGGCCGCGCGGCTCCGTGGCGTTGGGGGCGGCTCCGGTGGCGTCGATGGCGCATGGCTCTGGTGGCGTCGACGTCGGCAGGAGACGGCGGCGAAGTGGGGCGACAGTTAATCGGGGAGACGGCAACGCGCGGTGTGGGTTGAGGGATTTGGAGGAGAAGTGGTGGCCGAGGGGAAACAGTTTTTTGATTAAGTCAAACTTAGCGGTAGCGCGTTTGGTAAAACGCGCTATAGCTAAGATAGTTATAGCGGTTTTACAAAACGAGCTACTGCTATAGCTATGTAATTTTCTTCCATTTTTCAATTTCCTTTTCTGTTTCTATAGCGGGGGTCTAGGACACGCGCTGCAACTACGTTAGCTATAGCGCCTCTTAGGAACACACGCTACTGCTATGCCTTCCTCCATTTTTTCGCTTTTTCATTTATTTTGCTTTACATTTTATTTTTTCCTTTCTCCTTTTTCTATTTCTTTCATTTTCATTTACTTTTCTATTTGTTTTTCATCTTATTTTATTTCCGTTAGTAGCGGCGCTCTTCTTAGGAAATGCGCTGCTACTTATGCCCTAGCTGTAGCGCGCTTCTTCCAAGCCCGCTACTGCTATGCACAGCCTATCATTCTAGCAATGGGAATATTAGTAGTAGCGCTTTTGCCACTACACGCGCTACTGCTAAAGTTGTATCTATAGCGCGGTTTTTACTCAAACGCTACTGCTATTTAGCACTAGTGCCCTTTTTTGACCCGCGCTGTTGCTAAATTTCTGTGTATAAGGTTTTCCATAGTAGTAAGTAGATGGTGTTATTAGACGTTGTGTGCCTGAGCATGAACAGGAACAGATCCTACGCAAGTGTCACTCTGAATCCTATGGAGGACACCACGTTGGAGATAGAACTGCACACAAGGTACTACAATCTGGTTTTTATTGGCCTACTCTCTTCAAAGATGCTCGTAAGTTTGTCTTATCTTGTGATGAATGTCAAAGAATAGGTAACATTAGTAGACGCCAAGAAATGCCTATGAATTACTCTCTTGTTATTGAACCGTTTGATGTTTGGGGCTTTGATTATATGGGACCTTTTCCCGCCTCTAATGGTTATACACATATTTTAGTTGCTGTTGATTACGTTACTAAGTGGGTAGAAGCTATTCCAACTAGCAGTGCTGATCATAACACTTCTATTAAAATGCTTAAAGAAGTTATTTTTCCGAGGTTTGGAGTCCCTAGATATCTTATGACTGATGGTGGTTCACATTTTATTCATGGTGCTTTCCATAAGATGCTTGCTAAGTATGATGTCAATCATAGAATCGCATCTCCTTATCATCCCCAGTCTAGTGGTCAAGTAGAGTTGAGCAATAGAGAGCTCAAATTAATTTTGCAAAAGACTGTGAATAGATCTAGAAAGAATTGGTCCAAAAAACTTGATGATGCATTATGGGCCTATAGAACTGCATACAAAAATCCTATGGGTATGTCTCCATATAAGATGGTTTATGGAAAAGCGTGTCACTTGCCTCTTGAACTTGAACATAAGGCATATTGGGCTATTAAAGAGCTCAACTATGACTTCAAACTTGCCGGTGAGAAGAGGTTGTTTGATATTAGCTCCCTTGATGAATGGAGAACTCAAGCCTATGAGAATGCCAAGCTATTCAAAGACAAAGTCAAACGCTGGCATCATAAGAGGATACAAAAGCATGAGTTTAACGTAGGAGACTATGTATTATTATTCAACTCTCGTTTAAGATTTTTTGCAGGAAAACTCCTCTCAAAATGGGAAGGTCCTTACGTTATCGAGGAGGTCTATCGTTCTAGTGCCATAAAAATCAACAACTTCGAAGGCACGAGTCCAAGGGTGGTAAACGGTCAAAGAATTAAACATTATATTTCAGGTAATCCTATCAATGTTGAAACTAATATTATTGAAACCGTAACCCCTGAGGAATACATAAGGGACACTTTCCAGAACGTTCCAGACTTCGAAAAGATATAGGTATGTGGTACGGTAAGTAAACCGACTCCAAAACAACTCCAATGGCAATTTTTATCAGTTTTGGAATATTTAAGAATTTTAGGAAGAAAGAAGTAGTCCGAAAGGGACACGAGGCTCCCACGAGAGTGGAGGCCCCCCCCCCTACTGGGCGTGCCCCCTGTCTCGTGGGCACCTCGTGTGCCTCCCGGACTCCGTTTTCTTGCACATTACGTATTTTGGTCGGTAAAAATTCATTATATATACTCCCGAAGGTTTTGACTACCATATCACGCAAATATCCTCTGCTTTCGTTTTGAGCTGTTTCTGTTTCAGATCTAAGAGCATCATGTCGTCTCCAAGCGCTCCCAAGGACAAGTTTTTCGAGAGGGTTATCCACCCCTATCTTGCGGAGGTGCTGCAACACCCTCAAACCATTGAGATGCGTGAGGGGGTGCTGCACATCCGCGATGTGGAGGGACCAAGGCGTACCGGGAGCGTGGAGACAAAGCTCGAAGCCGTGGAGCAGCAAGTTTTCCAGTGCCAAGGGATGGTGGAGCGTGGACTCCACGCCAACCAGATGATGATCATGGAGTTCACCAACAACCACAAGCTGGATGCCAAAGTCATTGGGGAGACCATCTTCAAACTTCAAGAGAAAATTGAGCACCTCCAAGCCCAGATCTATGACCTGCAAAACCAGAACTGTGAGTATGAATATAGACTCAAGAGGATGAGTTTGACTGCATATTTAAGGATCCTGGAGACTCGATCATCCTTCTATGATGGAGAGCCTATGCCTTGGAAGACGGACGACAAGCCTACATCATCAACAACTCCTACTTCACCACCTCTGAGGACATAATCACATGGGTATGGGCACTCCCCTTGGCAACTGCCAAGCTTGAGGGAGGTGCCCCGGTATCGTATCACCATTACACTCCTATAATTACCGCTTTATTTAGTTCGATCCTTTTAGTAGTATCTTGTTCTAGTAGATTGAAGTTTTGATATCAGGTAGTTTTGAGTTTTGCTTTGTGATCTCTTTTTGTAATCGAGTCCGTGAGCTATCTATAATAAATATTAGTGTTGAGTCAAGGGCTTTGCTATGTTGCTATGATCTTGAGAAAGTAGAAAGAAGAAAAGAGTTCATATTGATCTTATGGATAGTGATAACTTCACATATAGAAAGTATGAGGCATAAAAATTGTTGAGAGTTGATGAATGTAGCCTTGGTCATCATTGCAATTAATAGGAAGTCATAAGGAAAGAGGGGTTCACATATAAATATATTATCTTGGACACCTTTTATAATTGGGAGCACTCATTAAGTATGACATGCTAAAAGAGTTGACGTTGGACAAGGAAGACAATATAATGGTTTATGTTTTCTCACATCTCAGTTAAAGTATATTGTCATTGACCTTCCAAACATGTTGAGCTTGCCTTTCCCCCTCATGCTAGCCAAATTCCTTGCACCAAGTAGAGATACTACTTGTGCTTCCAAATATCCTTAAACCCAGTTTTGCCATGAGAGTCCACCATACCTACCTATGGATTGAGTAAGATCCTTCAAGTAAGTTTTCATCAGTGCAAGCAATAAAAATTGCTCTCTAAATATGCATAACTTATTAGTGTGGAGAAAATAAGCTTTGTATGATCATGTTGTGGAAGTAATAAAAGCGACGGACTGCATAATAAAGGTCCACATACAAGGGGCAATATAAAGTGACGTTCTTTCGCATTAAGATTTTGTGTATCTAACCCTAAAAGCACATGACAACCTATGCTTCCCTTTGCGAAGGGCCTATATTTTACTTTATGTTTTTACTTTATGCTTGAGTCAAGGTGATCTTCACCTTTCCCATTTTCATTTTATCCTTTGGCAA
>NC_041389.1:451590363-451660738 GCF_002162155.2 Triticum dicoccoides | reverse complement strand
ATCCAATTGGATGTTAGTTAGCATGGGCTATTATTGTTGACATCACCTAAAGGTGAATACGTTGGGAGGCAACACAATAAGTCCATATCTTTCTCAGTGTCCGACTGAAACTCCATAACCACAAGTATTGCGTGAGTGTTAGCTATTATAGAAGACTACAAGATAGTTGAGTATGTGAGCTTGCTGAAAAGCTCTATTGTTGACTCTTTCTGGTGTTACGATAAATTGCAATTGCTTCAATGACTGAGATTATAGTTTATTAGTTCCCAATGAAGTTTTTGAACCATACTTGACATTATGAATTGATTGTTACTTGAGCATAAGAAATCATATGATAAATTCTATATGTTGCTGTTATAAGAATGATCATGATGCCCTCATGTCCGTATTTTATTTTTATCGACACCTCTATCTCTAAACATGTGGACATATTTTTCGATTTTGGCTTCCGCTTGAGGACAAGCGAGGTCTAAGCTTGGGGGAGTTGATATGTCCATTTTGCATCATGCTTTTATATCAATATTTATTGCATTATGGGCTGTTATTACACATCATATCTCAATACTTATGGCTATTCTCTCTTATTTTACAAGGTTTACCATGAAGAGGGGGAATGCCGGCAGCTAGAATTCTGGCTGGAAAAGGAGCAAAGATTGGAAGCCTATTCTGCACAGCTCCAAAAGTCCTGAAACTCCACGAAACAACTTTTTGGAATTATTAAGAATTTCTGAGCGAAAGAAATACACCAGGGGGCCCACACCCTGTCCAGGAGACAGGGGGGTGCCCCCCTATAGGGTGCGCCCCTATCTCCTAGGCCCCCTGGTGGGCCTCCGGTGTCCATCTTCTGCTATATCATTGCTTTTACCTTGGAATAAATTGTGGGCAAGCTTACGGGATGAAACTCCGCCGCCACAAGGGGGAACCTTGGCAAAACCAATCTAGGGCTCTGGCGGAGCTGTTCTGCCGGGGACACTTCCCTCTGGGAGAGGGAAATCATCACCAACGTCATCACCAACGATCATCTCATCGGGAGAGGGTCAATCTCCATCAACATCTTCACCGGCACCATCTCCTCTCAAAACCCTAGTTCATCTCTTGTATCCAATCTTGTATCAAAACCACAAATTGGTACCTGTGGGTTGCTAGTAGTGTTGATTACTCCTTGTAGTTGATGCTAATTGGTTTACTTGGTGGAAGATCATATGTTCAGATCCTTTATGTATATTATTACTCCTCTTATTATGAACATGAATATGCTTTGTGAGTAGTTACGTTTGTTCCTGAGGACATGGGTGAAGTCTTGCTATTAGTAGTCATGTGAATTTGGTATTCGTTCGATATTTTGATGAGATGTATGTTGTCTTTTCCTCTAGTGGTGTTATGTGAACGTCGACTACATGACACTTCACCATTATTTGGGCCTAGAGGAAAGCATGGGGAAGTAATAAGTAGATGATGGGTTGCTAGAGTGACAGAAGCTTAAACCCTAGTTTATGCATTGCTTCGTTAGGGGCTGATATGGATCCATATGTTTAATGCTGTGGTTAGGTTTACCTTAATACTTCTTTTGTAGTTGCAGACGCTTGCAATAGGGGTTAATCATAAGTGGGATGCTTGTCCAAGTAAGGGCAGCACCCAAGTACCGGGTCCACCCACATATCAAATTATCAAAGTACCGAACGCGAATCATATGAACGTGATGAAAACTAGCTTGACGATAATTCCCATGTGTCCTCGGGAGCTCCTTTCTCATTATTAGAAATTGTACAGGCTTATCCTTTGCTACATAAAGGATTGGGACACCTTGCTGCATTTTATTTACTTTATTTACTTGTTACTCGTTACTATTTATCTTATCACAAAACTATCTATCACCTACAATTTCAGTGCTTGCAGAGAAAACCTTAGTGAAAACCGCTTATCATTTCCTTCTGCTCCTCGTTGGGTTCGACACTCTTACTTATCGAAAGGACTATGATATCCCCTACACTTGTGGGTCATCATGTACTTAACTAATGCTCGCAGTAGCGCGTGGGTATTTGATAATGGTTCTATTGCTCATATTTGCAACTCGAAAAAGGGGCTACGGATTAAGCGAAGATTGGCTAAGGACGAGGTGACGATGCGTGTGGGAAATGGTTCCAAAGTCTATGTGATCGCGGTCGGCACGCTACCTCTACATCTACCATCGGGATTAGTATTAGACTTGAATAATTGTTATTTGGTGCCAATGTTGAGCATGAACATTATATCTGAATCTTGTTTAATGCGAGACGGTTATTCATTTAAATCAGAGAATAATGGTTGTTCTATTTATATGAGTATATAATATCATTTATGGTCATGCACCCCTGCTGAGTGGTCTATTTTTGTTGAATCTCGATAGTAGTGATACACATATTCATAGTGTTGAAGCCAAAAGATTGAAGTTTAATAATGATAGTGCAACTTATTTGTGGCACTGCCGTTTGGCTCATATCAGAGTAAAGCGCATGAAGAAACTCCATACTGATGGACTTTTGGAATCACTTGGTGCTTGCGAACCGTGCCTTATGGGCAAGATGACTAAAACTCCGTTCTTCGGAACAATGGAACGAGCTACTAACTTGTTGGAAATAACACATACCAATGTATGCGGTCCAATGAGTATTGATGCTCGTGGTGGGTATCGTTATTTTCTTACCTTCATAGATGATTTGAGCAGGTATGGTTATATCTACTTAATGAAGCATAAGTCTGAAACATTTGAAAAGTTCAAAGAATTTCAGATTGAAGTGGAAAATCATCGTAACAAGAGAATAAAGTTTCTACGATCTGATCGTGGAGGAGAATATTTGAGTTACGAGTTTGGTCTTCATTTGAAACAACATGGGATAGTTTCACAATTAACGCCACCTGGAACACCACGGCGAAATGGTGTGTCCGAACATCGTAACCGTACTTTATTAGATATGGTGCGATCTATGATGTCTCTTACTGATTTACCGCTATCATTTTGGGGTTATGCTCTAGAGACGACTGCATTCACTTTAAATAGGGCACCATCAAAATCCGTTGAGATGACGCCTTATGAATTGTGGTTTGGCAAGAAACCAAAGTTGTCGTTTCTTATAGTTTGGGGCTGCAATGCTTATGTGAAAAAGCTTCAACCTGATAAGCTCGAACCCAAATCGGAGAAGTGCGTCTTCATAGAAAGAAAATTGTTGGGTACACCTTCTATGATAGATCCGAAGGCAAAATCTTTGGTGCTAAGAATGGATCCTTTCTAGAGAAGTAGTTTCTCTCGAAAGAAGTGAGTGGGAGGAAAGTAGAACTTGATGAGGTAACTATACCTTCTCCCTTATTGGAAAGTAGTTCATCACAGAAATCAGTTCCTGTGATTCCTACACCAATTAGTGAGGAAGCTAATGATGATGATCATGAAGCTTCAGATCAAGTTACTACCGAACCTCGTAGGTCTTCCAGAGTAAGATCTGCACCAGAGTGGTACGGTAATGCTGTTCTAGAAGTCATGTTACTAGACCATGATGAACCTACGAACTACGAGGAAGCGATGATGAGCCCAGATTCCACGAAATGGCTTGAGGCCATGAAATCTGAGATAGGATCCATGTATGAGAACAAAGTGTGGACTTTGGTGGACTTGCCCGATGATCGGCAAGCTATAGAAAATAAATGGATCTTCAAGAAGAAGACCGACGCAGACGGTAATGTTACTGTTTACAAAGCTCGACTTGTTGCGAAAGGTTTTCGACAAGTTCAAGGAGTTGACTACGATGAGACTTTCTCACCCGTAGCGATGCTTAAGTCTTTCCGAATCATGTTAGCATTTGCTGCAGTTTATGATTATGAAATTTGGCAAATGGATGCCAAAACTGCATTCCTGAATGGATTTCTAGAAGAAGAGTTGTATGATGCAACGGCAAGGTTTTGTCGGTCCAAAGGGTGCTAGCAAAGTGTGCAAGCTCCAGCGATCCATTTATGGACTGGTGCAAGCCTCTCGTAGTTGGAATGAATGCTTTGATAGTTTGATCAAAGCATATGGTTTTATACAGACTTTTGGAGAAGCCTGTATTTACAAGAAAGTGAGTGGAAGCTCTGTAGCATTTCTGATCTTATATGTAGATGACATATTGTTGATTGGAAATGATACAGAATTTCTGGATAGCATAAAGAGATACCTGAATAAGAGTTTTTCTATGAAAGACATTGGAGAAGCTGCTTACATATTGGGCATCAAGATCTATAGACATAGATCAAGACGCTTAATTGGACTTTCACAAAGCACATACCTTGATAAAGTTTTGAAGAAGTTCAAAATGGATCAGTCAAAGAAAGGGTTCTTGCCTATGTTACAAGGTGTGAATTTGAGTCAGACTTAAAGCCCGACCACCACATAAGATAGAGAGAAAATGAAAGTCATTCCCTATGCTTCAGCCATAGGTTCTATCATGTATGCAATGTTGTGTAATAGACCTGATGTATGTCTTGCTATAAGCATAGCAGGGAGGTACCAAAGTAATCCCGGAGTGGAGCACTGGACAGCGGTCAAGAACATCCTGAAATACCTGAAAAGGACTAAGGATATGTTTCTCATTTATAAGGTGAAAAAGAGCTCGTCGTAAATGGTTACGTCGATGCAAGCTTTGACACTGATCCGGATGACTCTAAGTCGCAAACCGGATATGTATTTTTTATTGAATGGAGGAGCTGTCCGTTGGTGTAGTTCCAAGCAGAGCGTCGTGGCGGGATCTACGTGTGAAGCGGAGTACATTGCTGCTTCAGAAGCGGCACATGAAGGAGTTTGGATGAAGGAGTTCATATCCGATCTAGGTGTCACGCCTAGTGCATCGGGTCCAATGAAAATCTTTTGTGACAATACTGGTGCAATTGCCTTAGCAAAGGAATCCAGATTTCACAAGAGAACCAAGCACATCAAGAGATGCTTCAATTCCATCCGTCATCAAGTGTCGGAAGGGGACATAGAGATTTGCAAGATACACACGGATCTGAATGTTGCAGACCCGTTGACTAAGCCTCTCTCACGAGCAAAACATGATCAGCACCAAAGCTCCATGGGTGTTAGAATCATTACTATGTAATCTAGATTATTGACTCTAGTGCAAGTGGGAGACTGAAGGAAATATGCCCTAGAGGCAATAATAAAGTTATTATTTATTTCCTTAATTCATGATGAATGTTTATTATTCATGCTAGAATTGTATTAACCGGAAACTTAGTACATGTGTGAATACATAGACAAAACCTATAGTCCCTAGTATGCCTCTACTTGACTAGCTTGTTAAACAAAGATGGTTATGTTTCCTAACCATAGACATGTGTTTTCATTTGATGAACGGGATCACATCATTAGGAGAATGATGTGATGGACATGACCCATCCGTTAGCTTAGCATTATGATCGTGTTAGTTTCATTGCTACTGCTTTCTTCATGACTTATACAAGTTCCTCAGACTATGAGATTATGCAACTCCTGAATACCGGAAAAACACTTTGTGTGCTACCAAACGTCACAACGTAAAAGGGTGATTGTAAACATGCTCTAAAGGTGTCTCCAAAGGTGTTTGTTGGGTTGGCATAGATCGAGATTAGGATTTGTCACTCTGTGTTTCTGGGCCCTCTCGATAATACTCATCACTATAAGCCTTGCAAGCATTGTGACTAATGAGTTAGTTGCGGGATGAAGTATTACGGAACGATTAAAGAGACTCGCCGGTAACGAGATTGAACTAGGTATTGAGATACCGATGATCGAATCTCGGGCAAGTAACATACCGATGACAAAAGGAACAACGTATGTTGTTATGCGGTTTGACCGATAAAGATCTTCGTAGAATATGTAGGAACCAATATGAGCATCCAAGTTCCGCTATTGGTTATTGACCGGAGACATGTCTCGGTCATGTCTACATAGTTCTCGAACCCGTAGGGTCCGCACGCTTAACGTCCGATGACGATTGGTATTATGAGTTTATGTGTTTTGATGTACTGAAGGTAGTTCGGAGTCCCAGATGTGATCACGGACATGACGAGGAGTCTCGAAATGGTCGAGACATAAAGATCAATATATTGGAAGCCTAAGTTTGGACATCAGAATGGTTCCGGGTGAGTTCGGGCATATAACAGAGTACAGGGAGGTTACCAGAACCCCCCGGGAAGTATATGGGCCTTATTGGGCCATAGTGGGAGAGAGGAGAAGGGAGCCTAGGAGGGGGCGCCCCCTCCAAGCCCAATCCGAATTGGGTGGGGGGCTGGCCCCCCTTTCCTTCCTCCTTCCTCCCCCTTCCTTCCTCTCCTAGTCCAACTAGGGAAGGGGGATCCTACTCCCGGTGGGAGTAGGACTCCTCCAGGGAGCGCCATAGAGGGCCGGCCCTCCCCCTCCTCCACTCCTTTATATACGGGGGAGGGGGCACCCCGTAGACACACAAGTTGACATTGTTTAGCCGTGTGCGGTGTCCCGCTCCACAGTTACACACCTCGGTCATATCGTTGTAGTGCTTAGGCGAAGCCCTGCGCCGGTAACTTCATCATCACCGTCACCATGCCGTCATGCTGACGAAACTCACCCTCAGCCTCAACTAGATCAAGAGTATGAGGGACGTCCTCGAGCTGAACGTGTGCTGAACGCGGAGGTGCCGTACATTCGGTGCTTGGATCGGTTGGATCGCGAAGACGTTCGACTACATCAACCGCGTTAACTAAACGCTTCCGCTTTCGGTCTACGAGGGTACGTGGACACACTCTCCCCTCTCGTTGCTATGCATCACATAGATAGATCTTGCGTGATCGTAGGATTTTTTTAAAATTACCGCGTTCCCGAACGGGATATTCAAGGCCGACTTCAAAACTTGCCTAATGGTGTCCGGTGTGTTGGTGCTGAAACATATAGAGCTTTTGTCCCGGTTAACACACTGGCCCGAGGCATCACCATAGATCCTCAGAATTTCGTTTAGTCGCAATGCACTTGGAGTGCTTGCATTAATGAAGATCAAACTGTCGTCTGCAAACAGCAAATGAGAGACCCAAGGTGATGGGTAGCTCACTCTTAGGCCCCTGTCAATAGTTCCACCATTGTAGTAATTCAGCAATGAGGAAAAGCCCTCTGCACATAGCAGAAAGAGATAAGGAGAAACTGGATCACCTTGTCGAAATCCCCGAGTTGGTGTGAAGTAAGGAAGAAGCTCTCCATTGACCCGAACAGAAAACCAACCGAGGTGACACACTTCATAATTAAATGTATGAAGATAATGTTGAAGCCCAGACGAGACAGAATTGCTTCGAGGTAGTGCCACTCCCCCCGATCGTAAGCCTTCATCATATCTAGCTTGACTGCACAAGAAAAATTCTTTCCTTTTTTCCTTGTTCTCATCGTGTGTATACTTTCATAAGCGACAAGTACATTATCTGTGATGAGACGACCGGGAACGAAAGCGCTCTGCTCTTCACTGATGATATCGTCCATGATGTATCGCAAGCGATTTGTAATAACTTTTGCCGCAATCTTGTAACTAAAGAACCGGACACAAAGCAATAGGACGATATTGTGAAATCGACTGCGGGTGTCGTACCTTGGGGATAAGTGTGATAGAAGTATCGTTCAACCCCGACGGTAGCTCGCCCCCATTTAGAAAATCCAGAACCGCTAGGGTCCCGTCATTGCCTAGCAGATCCCAATGCCGCTGATAAAACCCTGCAGTAAAACCATCAACACCAGGGGCCTTCGATGGAGCCATTTGAAATAACGCCACTTTGACCTCCTCTGCGGTATATGGTTTAGTAAGATCATCATTCATGCCTTGAGTCACCTTGACGGGCACATGTGATAATAGGTCACTAGCATCAGCAAAACCATGCGTTTGATATAAGTTCTGGTAGAAAGCTAGCATCTCAGCCTTGCCCTCATTTTCATTTTCACAAACTAAACCATCTACACTGTGTAAACCATGAATCTTATTCATTATTTTGCGCTGGGCAGCTTGTGCCAGGAAATAGGAAGTGTTCCGATCGCCCTCGCGGAGCCATGGAACCCGAGAATGCTGTCGGAGCCACACCTCCTCTTGGTGAAGGGCTTCCTTCAGCTTCTTGACTGTGCTTTTCTCCTTGTCTGTTGGTCCCGTACCCATGGTACGACACCTGATGCGGTCTAATTTCTTTTGAAGTTTTCTGACCGTGCATGCCAAGCAACCAAATTCCTTTGAGCCCCACGGCTCAAGAATAGCCTGAAGGGACCCCAAGGCCGACGCAATCCCTTGGATCCCTGCCGTGTGTTGGATTCCCCGCCAAGTATCACGTACTAGGCGATCATAATCCGTATGCGTCTGCCATACATTCTCGTAGAAAAACTGTTTCTTGGCCCGCGGCCCGTATGACATAATTTCCTTTACTTCAGCTATGACAAAACAATGATCAGACTCAACAGAAGGGAGGTGTTTGACCCGTATATGCTGGAAGAGTTGCTGAAACTCTTCATTCGCAAAAGCTCGGTCTAGGCGTGCCTTCACATTAGCCTCTCCTGCTTGCTGATTATCCTAGGTATAAGGCGTACCCGACCAGCCTAAATCTTGCATGGAAATCTTGTTAGTGACAACCTGAAACACTCTCATATGTGCTTCTGATCTCGCTCTACTGCTAAAGTGTTCAGATGCATATAGAGTTTCATTATAGTCCCCCATACACAACCAAGCTGCATGGGTATAGCAGAGAGAGTACGCAGGAGCCGCCAACTTTCGCTACGATCTGATGCTCTCGGCGCCCTGTAGAAACCAGTGAACCTCCAAACAGATGAACTCTGATTATTGCTATTAACCACCACATCAATGTGACACTTGCTGAAAATTTTCAACTCAACAGACACGTCATGTGACCAGAATAGACCAATGCCGCCACTAAGGCCGACACTGTCGACAACAAAACAACCTCCAAAACCGAGTGAATACTTCAAAGCCTCAACTCTTTTTGCTTGAATTTTCGTTTCCATAACAAAGAGAAGAGTGGGTCCTTCCAGCTTCACTATACTGCCTCTATACCAATATAAGACGTTTATTTATATGGAGGCAGCATGTCATTAAAACAAAGACAAAAATAAATACACGATAAGGGTTATCTTACCAACATTAGACAAACTAAAATAGAAAAATAATTCATAAGATTTACCAAAATGCAAAAACAAATCAATAAGATTATTTGAAAGTTAAAAATAGTCCCTTTGTAAACTAATGTAAGACTTTTTAGATCAGTAAATTCGTGATCTAAAAGTCTTATATTAGTTTATAGAAGAAGTACTTGTTAATAACAGATGCATGTAGATGTGTCTATGCATCTATAAAATTTAAGTAAATAATAGGGTGATTTGTAGTCTACACAAAGAAGACAATTTTCTAGCCAAAAACTACATAAGGTAAGCATATATATCAAAAAAATTCCGTACGTAAATACTACAGTGGACAACACACCCGACAAGCGTTTGTCCAAATGCCATGGTCAAGTTGTTGATAATTTTTTCCTTACTTTGAAGCAAATATGATGGATTTGCACGACGAGTACTTCTACAACAACTTCATGGAGTCGTCCTTGTCGGATGAGGAGGACGAATACGAGGATAAAATGACGATGATGCAGACGGCCCTAGCAGACATGGAGCTTGGAGAGGAGCATGTCCTGAAAATTTGAAGGGATCAGTCAAGGACATCGTGTGTTGAATCGGAAGAGGGTACGACGACATTTGACGCTGGTGGAAGACTACTTCATCCCCAATGCCCTGCCACTGACAATGTAATACAAAGAAATGTTTCAATCGCCTCTACAATGGTGTCCGACCCTATGACGACTACTTCATCTCAAAGGCCATTAGAAAAATTGGATTCTCTGGTTACCAGAAGTGCATGTCTGCATAGAGGATGCTTGCTTATGACACAACTGAAGGAAATATGCCCTAGAGGCAATAATAAAGTTATTATTTATTTCCTTATTTCATGATAAATGTTTATTATTCATGCTATAATTGTATTAACCAGAAACATAATACATGTGTGAATACATAGACAAACATAGTGTAACTAGTGTGCCTCTACTTGACTAGCTCGTTAATCAAAGATGGTTAAGTTTCCTAACCATAGACATTAGTTCTCATTTGATTAACGAGATCACATCATTAGGAGAATGATGTGATTGACTTGACCCATCCCGTTAGCCTAGCACTTGATCGTTTAGTATGTTGCTATTGCTTTCTTCATGACTTATACAAAGTTCCTACAACTATGAGATTATGCAACTCCCGTTTACCGGAGGAACACTTTGTGTGCTACCAAACGTCACAACGTAACTGGGTGATTATAAAGGAGCTCTACAGGTGTCTCCAAAGGTAGATGTTGAGTTGGCGTATTTAGAGATTAGGTTTTTGTCACTCCGATTGTCGGAGAGGTATCTTCGGGCCCTCTCGGTAATGCACATCACTATAAGCCTTGCAAGCAACGTGATCAATGAGTTGATTACGATATGATGCATTACATAACGAGTAAAGAGACTTGCCGGTAACGAGATTGAACTAGGTATTGAGATACCGACGATCGAATCTCGGGCAAGTAACATACCGATGACAAAGGGGACAACGTATGTTGTTATGCGGTTTGACCGATAAAGATCTTCATAGAATATGTAGGAGCCAATATGAGCATCCAGGTTCCGCTATTGGTTATTGACCGGAAACAGTTCTAGGTCATGTCTACATAGTTCTCGAACCCGTAGGGTGCGCACGCTTAATGTTACGATGATAGTTTTATTATGAGTTTATAAGTTTTGATGTACCGAAGGTTGTTCGGAGTCCCGGATGTGATCACGGACATGACGAGGAGTCTCGAAATGGTAGAGACATAAAGATTGATATATTGGAAGCCTATATTTGGATATCGGAAACGTTCTGGGTGAAATCGGGATTTTACCGGAGTACCGGAGGGTTACTGGACCCCCCCCCCCCGGGGGGGGTTAATGGGCCTACGTGGGCAATGAGGGAGAAGAGGAGGGCCAGCCAGGGCAGGCCGCACGTCCCCTCCCCCCCTAGTCCGAATAGGAGAAGGAAGGGGGGGCGGCGCCCCCTTTCCTCTTTCCCCTCCCCCCTTTCCTTCTCCACCAAGGCAAGAGGGGGGAGTCCTACTCCCGGTGGGAGTAGGACTCCTCCAGGCGCACCCCTAGGGGGCCGGCCGCACCTCCCCCTCCCTCCTTTATATATGGGGGCAAGGGGGCACCCCATGACACACAAGTTGATCTTCGTGATCGTTCCTTAGCCGTGTGCGGTGCCCCCCTCCACCATATTCCACCTCAGTCATATCATAGCGGTGCTTAGGCGAAGCCCTGCGTCGGTAGAACATCATCATCGTCACCATGCCGTCGTGCTGATGGAACTCATCCCCGACACCCTGCTGGATCGGAGTCCAGGGATCGTCATCGAGCTGAACGTGTGCTGAACTCGGAGGTGCCGTACGTTCGGTGTTTGGATCGGTCAGATCGTGAAGACGTACGACTACATCAACCGCGTTGTCATAACGCTTCTGCTTTCGGTCTACGAGGGTACGTGGACAACACTCTCCCCTCTCGTTGCTATGCATCACCATGATCTTGCATGTGCGTAGGAAAATTTTGAAATTACTACGTTCCCCAACAGTGGCATCCGAGCCTAGGTTTTATGCGTTGATGTTATATGCACGAGTAGAACACAAGTGAGTTGTGGGCAATACAAGTCATACTGCTTACCAGCATGTCATACTTTGGTTCGGCGGTATTGTTGGATGAAGCGGCCTGGACCGACATTACGCGTACACTTACGTGAGACTGGTTCTACCGACGTGCTTTGCACACAGGTGGCTGGCGGGTGTCAGTTTCTCCAACTTTAGTTGAACCGAGTGTGGCTATGCCCGGTCCTTGAGAAGGTTAAAACAGCACTAACTTGATGAACTATCGTTGTGGTTTGATGCGTAGGTAAGAGCGGTTCTTGCTCAGCCCATAGCAGCCACGTAAAACTTGCAACAACAAAGTAGAGGACGTCTAACTTGTTTTTGCAGGGCATGTTGTGATGTGATATGGTCAAGACGTGATGAGATATAAGTTGTTGTATGAGATGATCATGTTTTGTTGAAGTTATCGGCAACTGGCAGAAGCCATATGGTTGTATCTTTGTTGCATAAGATGCAAGTGCCAAATAATTGCTTTACTTTATCGCTATACGATAGCAATAGTTGCAAGAGCAATAGTTTGCGAGACGACCATGTGACGACACATTGATATAGATCAAGATGATGAAGATCATGGTGTCGTGCCGGTGACGATAGAGATCATGACAGTACTTTGAAGATGGAGATCAAAGGCGCAAGATGATCATGGCCATATCATGTCACATATTTTGATTGCATATGATGTTTATCTATTATACATCTTATTTTGCTTAGTTTGGCGGTAGCATTTTAAGATGATCTCTCACTAATTATCAAGAAGTGTTCTCCCTGAGTATGCACCGTTGTGAAAGTTCTTCGTGCTGAGACACCACGTGATGATCGGGTGTGATAGGCTCTACGTTCAAATACAATGGGTGCAAAACAGTTGCACACGCGGAATACTCAGGTTAAACTTGATGAGCCTAGCATATAACAGATATGGCCTCAGAACACGGAGACCGAAAGGTCGAGCGTGAATCATATAGTAGATATGATCAACATAGTGATGTTCACCATTGAAACTGCTCCATCTCACGTGATGATCGGACATGGTTTAGTTGATTTGGATCACGTGATCACTTAGAGGATTAGAGAGATGTCTTTCTAAGTGGGAGTTCTTAAGTAATATGATTAATTGAACTTTAATTTATCATGAACTTAGTCCTGGTAGTATTTTTGCAAATTATGTTGTAGATCAATAGCTTGCGTTGTTGCTTTCATATGTTTATTTTGATATGTTCCTAGAGAAAATTGTGTTGAAAGATGTTAGTAGCAATGATGCGGATTGGATCCGTGATCTGAGGTTTATCCTCATTGCTGCACAGAAAAATTATGTCCTTGATGCACCGCTAGGTGACAAACCTATTGCAGGAGCAGATGCAGACGTTATGAATGTTTGGCTAGCTCAATATGATGACTACTTAATAGTTTAGTGCACCATGCTTTAACAGCTTAGAATCGGGACTTCAAAGACGTTTTTGAACGTCATGGACCATATGAGATGTTCCAGGAGTTGAAGTTAATATTTCAAGCAAATACCTGAGTTAAGAGATATGAAGTCTCCAACAAGTTCTATAGCTGAAAAGATGGAGGATAATTGCTCAACTAGTGAGCAAGTGCTTAGATTGTCTGAGTACTAACAATCACTTGAATCAAGTGGGAGTGAATCTTCCAGATAAGATAGTGATTGGCAGAGTTTTCTAGTCACCATCACCAAGTTACTGGAACTTCGTGATGAACTATAACGCAAGGGATGACAAAAACGATTCCCGAGCTCTTCGTGATGCTGAAATCGACGAAGGTAGAAATCAATAAAAGAGCATCAAGTGTTGATGATTGACAAGATCACTAGTTTCAAGAAAAGGGCGAAGGGAAAGAAAGGGAACTTCAAGCAGAATGGCAAGCAAGTTGTCACTCCTGCAAAGAAGCCCAAAGCTGGACCAAAGCCTGAAACTGAGTGATTATACTGCAAAGGAAATGGTCACTGGAAATGGAAATACCCTGAATATTTGGTGGATAAGAAGGATGGCAGAGTGAACAAGGGTATATTTGATATACATGTTATTGATGTGTACCTTACTAGTGCTTATAGTATCTCCTGAGTATTTGATACTTGTTCGGTTGCTAAGATTAGTAACTCGAAACAGGAGTTACAGAATAAACAGAGACTAGTTGAAAGGGGAAGTGACGATGAGTGTTGGAAGTAGTTCCAAGATAGATATGATCATCATCGCACACTCCCTATACTTTCGGGATTAGTGTTAAACCTAAATAAATGTTATTTGGCGTTTGCGTTGAGCATGAATATGATTTGATCATGTTTATTGCAATACGGTTATTCATTTAAAGTCAGAGAATAATTGTTGTTCTATTTACATGAATAAAACCTTCAATGGTCATAAACCCAATGAAAATAGTTTGTTGGATCTCGATCGTAGTGATACACATATTCATAATATTGATGTCAAAAGATGCAAAGTTGATAATGATAGTGCAACTTATTTGTGGCACTACCGTTTAGGTCATATCGGTATAAAGCGCATGAAGAAACTCCATGCTGATGGGTTTTTGGAATCACTTGATTATGAATCATTTGATGCTTGCGAACCGTGCCTTTTGGGCAAGATGACTAAAGCTCCGTTCTCCGGAACAATGGAACGAGCGACTGACTTATTGGAAATAATACATACCGATGTATGCGATCCGATGAGTGTTAAGTCTCGCGGCGTGTATCGTTATTTTCTGACCTTCACAGATGATTTGAGCAGATATGGGTATATCTACTTGATGAAACATAAGTCTGAAACATTTGAAAAGTTCAAAGAATTTCAGAGTGAAGTAGAAAATCATCATAACAAGAAAGTAAAGTTTTCTGCGATCTGATCATGGAGACGAATATTTGAGTTACGAGTTTGACCTTCAATTAAAACAATGTGGAATAGTTTCACAAACTCACGCCACCTGGAACACCACAATGTAATGGTGTGTCCAAACGTCGTAATCGTACTTTACGAGATATGGTGCGATATATGATGTCTCTTATCAGTTTACCACTATCGTTTTGGGGTTATGCATTAGAGACAGCTGCATTCACGTTTAATAGGGCACCATCAAAATCCATTGAGACGACGCCTTATGAACTGTGGTTTGGCGAGAAACCAAAGTTGTCGTTTCTTAAAGTTTGGGGCTACGATGCTTATGTGAAAAAGTTTCAACCTGATAAGCTCGAACCCAAATTGGAGAAGTGCGTCTTCATAGAATACCCAAAGGAAACTGTTGGGTACACCTTCTATCATAGATCCGAAGGCAAGATATTCATTGCTAAGATGGATCCTTTCTAGAGAAGGAGTTTCTCTCGAAAGAAGTGAGTGGGAGAAAAGTAGAACTTGATGAGGTAATTGTACCTTCTCCCTTATTGGAAAGTAGTTCATCACAGAAATCAGTTCCAGTGATTCCTACACCAATTAGTGAGGAAGTTAATGATGATGATCATGAAACTTCAGATCAAGTTGCTACAGAACCTCGTAGGTCTTCCAGAGTAAGATCCGCACCAGAGTGGTACGGTAATCCTGTTCTGGAAGTCATGTTACTAGACCATGATAAACTTACGAGCTATGAGGAAGCGATGATGAGCCCAGATTCCGCGAAATGGCTTGAGGCCATGAAATCTGAGATGGGATCCATGTATGAGAAGAAAGTATGGACTTTGATTGACTTGCTCGATGATCAGCAAGCCATGTTAAATAAATGGATCTTCAAGAGGAAGACAGACATTGATAGTAGTGTTACTATCTACTAAGCTCGACTTGTTGCGAAAGGTTTTCGACAAGTTCAAGGTGTTGAATACGATGAGATTTTCTCACTCGTATCGATGCTTAAGTCTGTCCGAATCATATTAGCAATTGCCACATTTTATGAAATCTGGCAAATGGATGTCAAAATTGCATTCCTCAATGGATTCTTTAAAGAAGAGTTGTATATGATGCAACCAGAAGGTTTTGTCAATCCTAAAGGTGCTAACAAAATGTGCAAGCCCCAGTTATCCATCAATGGACTGGTGCAAGCATCTCGGAGTTGGAATATACGCTTTGATGAGTTGATCAAAGCATATGGTTTTATACAGACTTTTGGAAAGGCATGTATTTACAAGAAAGTGAGTGGGAGCTCTGTAGCATTTCTGATATTATATGTGCAAGACATATTTTTGATTGGAAATGATATAGAATTTCTGGATAGAATAAAAGGATACTTGAATAAAAGGTTTTCAATGAAAGACCCCGATGAAGCTGCTTACATATTGAGCATCAAGATCTATTGAGATAGATCAAGACGCTTGATAAGATTTTGAAGTGGTTCAAAATGGAACAGTCAAAGAAGGAGTTCTTGCCTGTGTTCCAAGGTGTGAAGTTGAGTAAGACTCAAATCCTGACCACGGCAGAAAATAGAAAGAGAATGAAAGTCATTCCCTATGCATCAGTCATAGGTTCTATAAAAGTATGCCATGTTATGGTCCAGACCTATTGTATACTCTGCCCTGGTTTGGCAAGGGAGTACAATAGTGATCTAGGAGTAGATCATTGGACATTGGTCAAAATTATCCTTAGTGGAATAAGGATAAGTTTCTCGATTATGGAGGTGACAAAAGGTTCATCGTAAAGGGTTACGTCAATACAAGTTTTGGCACCGATCCAGATGACTCTAAGTCTCAATCTGGATACATATTAAAAGTGGGAGCAATTAACTAGAGTAGCTCCGTGCAGAGCATTGTAGACATAAGAATATTTGCAAAATACATATGGCTCTGTATGTGACAGACCCGTTGACTAAGCTTCTCTCACGAGCAAAACATGATCACACCTTAGTACTCTTTGGGTGTTAATCACATAGCAATGTGAACTAGATTGTTGACTCTAGTAAACCCTTTGGGTGTTGGTCACATGACGATGTGAACTATGGGTGTTAATCATATACAGATATGAATATTGGTGTTAAATCACATGGCGATGTGAACTAGATTATTGACTCTAGTGCAAGTGGGAGACTGAAGGAAATATGCCCTAGAGGCAATAATAAAGTTATTATTTATTTCCTTATTTGATGATAAATGTTTATTATTCATGCTATAATTGTATTAACCGGAAACATAATACATGTGTGAATACATAGACAAACATAGTGTAACTAGTATGCCTCTACTTGACTAGCTCGTTAATCAAAGATGGTTAAGTTTCCTAACCATAGACATGAGTTGTCATTTGATTAACGGGATCACATCATTAGGAGAATGATGTGATTGACTTGACCCATCCCGTTAGCCTAGCACTTGATCGTTTAGTATGTTGCTATTGCTTTCTTCATGACTTATACAAAGTTCCTACAACTATGAGATTATGCAACTCCCGTTTACCGGAGGAACACTTTATGTGCTACCAAACGTCACAACGTAACTGGGTGATTATAAAGGAGCTCTACAGGTGTCTCCAAAGGTAGATGTTGAGTTGGCGTATTTAGAGATTAGGTTTTTGTCACTCCGATTGTCGGAGAGGTATCTTTGGGCCCTCTCGGTAATGCACATCACTATAAGCCTTGCAAGCAATGTGATCAATGAGTTGATTACGATATGATGCATTACATAACGAGTAAAGAGACTTTCCGGTAACGAGATTGAACTAGGTATTGAGATACCGACGATCGAATCTCAGGCAAGTAACATACCGATGACAAAGGGAACAACGTATGTTGTTATGCGATTTGACCGATAAAGATCTTCGTAGAATATGTAGGAGCCAATATGAGCATCCAGGTTCCGCTATTGGTTATTGACCGGAAACAGTTCTAGGTCATGTCTACATAGTTCTCGAACCCGTAGGGTCTGCACGCTTAACGTTACGATGACAGTTTTATTATGAGTTTATAAGTTTTGATGTACCGAAGGTTTTTCGGAGTCCCGGATGTGATCACGGACATGACGAGGAGCCTCGAAATGGTCGAGACATAAATATTGATATATTGGAAGCCTATATTTGGATATCGGAAACATTCCGGGTGAAATCGGGATTTTACCGGAGTACCGGAGGGTTACCGGAACCCCCCCCCCCGGGGGGTTAATGGGCCTACATGGGCCATGAGGGAGAAGAGGAGGGCCGGCCAGGGCAGGCCGCGCGCCCCATCCCCCCTAGTCCGAATAGGACAAGGAAGGGGGGGCGGCGCCCCCCTTTCCTCTTTTCCCTCCCCCCTTTCCTTCTCCACCAAGGCAAGAGGGGGGAGTCCTACTCCCGGTGGGAGTAGGACTCCTCTAGGCGCACCCCTAGGGGGCCGGCCGCACCTCCCCCTCCCTCCTTTATATACGGGGGCAAGGGGGCACCCCATGACACACAAGTTGATCTTCGTGATCGTTCCTTAGCTGTGTGCGGTGCCCCCCTCCACCATATTCCACCTGGTCATATCGTAGCGGTGCTTAGGCGAAGCCCTGCACCGGTAGAACATCATCATCGTCACCACGCCGTCGTGCTGACGGAACTCATCCCCGACACCCTGCTGGATCGGAGTCCGGGGATCGTCATCGAGCTGAACGTGTGCTGAACTCGGAGGTGCCGTACGTTCGGTGCTTGGATCGGTCGGATCGTGAAGACGTACGACTACATCAACCGCGTTGTCATAACGCTTCTGCTTTCGGTCTACGAGGGTACGTGGACAACACTCTCCCCTCTCGTTGCTATGCATCACCATGATCTTGCGTGTGCGTAGGAATTTTTTTTAAATTACTACGTTCCCCAACAACAACCGCCGATTCGTGGAACGAGTACCTCTGGATGTCTGAAAGTACATGCATAGTTGCCATCATGAGGTTTGTTATTGTAGCACTAAAGGTGTTTGGACGATAGTACTTGGTAGAACCAACTAGCGCAGACACAGTAAGGCTCGCGGCGATGTCCGAAGCAAGAGGGTGGCCGGTATGCATGGATGCCTTAATTGCATGCACTGGAGATGCATGGAGGAACTGCCCATAAGCTCTACATGGGCAATATCAGGGCCGTGTTAAAAAGGTCATCATCATTTTTAAAGCAGGTGCATCACATGGCCTTTGGATTTTGCACGCTTTCTTTGACACGTTCATGTCTTGCAATGACATCAACGTGCCGGAGCGGTCTTCATTGTTTGTTAGGTTGATTTGAAGGACAAGCTCTTTCGTGCAACTATATTATGAACGATTGACTACAACATGGACTACTATCCGATTGATGGTATCTATTCTCTGTGGGCGACCTTCGTCAAGACAATCTATGAGCCATTTGGTTAGAAAGGAGTCCACTCTGCTCAAAACAAGAAGGAGCTAGAAAGGATGTAAAGAGGGCATTTGAAGTGTTCAAAGTCTGTTTTGTAGTTGTTTGAGGATCTATAAAAATATGGGATCCAGATACCTTGTGGAAGATGGTGACAACTTGTGTCATCATGCACAACATGATTATAGATGATGAGGGTAAGAAACTGCCAGAGGTCTGCAATTTGAGTACGTAGATGATCTTATCCAACTTCCAGCTCAAAATCCAGTCACGTTTGAGAACTTTGTCCAAATGCATCGATCGATCTAGCATCAAGCAACTCATGAGCATCTTAAGAAAGGCCAAATGAGCATCTATTGGCAGCTAAAGGAACAATTAGAACATAAGTTGAATTCAAGCCGCAGCTGCAGTGGAAAACCACTCCATCACAAATATAAGATGTTTAAACCTTTTTCTGAACCGGATATAATTAGACACATTTTAGTCTGTTTGTCCACTCATTTTTCTTTGTATGTAGTCTAAGTTAAAATATCCAAAACATATCTTATATTTGTGCATCAGAGGGAGTAGAACATGCTTTAACAAAATTCTAGCCACAGCGTGAACCAACCTGTGGTTGGATGGTGATTTATATTCTAGACTTGATATTGATGCTCGCATTTATCTGGATTTAGTTCAGGCCTTCTGCCGAGATGTGTTCAATAGGAGGAAACGTTTTCATTGACTACAAAGTCGTTTGTGACGACTTTGTCGATCTCAAGATGATTGCCGTGCCATTCTCTTGGAGGTTCTAGGGTGTGTGTGTGTGTTGCTAAGATGAGCATATGTGTATGTATAAGAGATTAAGAGCCCGCATTTGTAAATTATCATAGTCGTTCCAAAAAAAACTGTTATCTCTACCTATGTCAACCGTAGGTTAGGGTCAAGAAAAACTGTGACACGCGAGTTCGAGACTTCGAGGTCAAGTAAAACTCCGTACTCCATAGCACAGGCCACAGGCTCTGGATAGTGTGCACAAGTAGATATACACAGTGATCCGTGATGGAATGTCACGTCATGAGCAATAAAGATCACATAAAATAACGGGTCAAGGACGCACATGAGCCGAGGCGATACCTGCCCAACCACTCGAGCATGCCCATTCGTCAACGCAACGTCTCTCGTGTCACATCAAGCAGCTAGATTCTCCTCTCTCTCCTTCTCCCCCATCGCTTGTGCTGCGAATGCTGTACTGCTGAAAAAAGCCGGCAACTACGCGAGATGGACGGATGCATATGATGACGCAAACCTGCAACCAGCAGCAGCAAGCAGTTGACCCAGGCGCGGGCGCGTCCGATCGCTAGCAAACAAGAGGGGAATCCATCCTGGGAACGGAGCAAGCATGCTTTTGAAGGACCAGTGAAGATACAGAGCGGCGGCAACTCCGACGTACCGACCCAAGGGACACGATTTTTGTCCATTGATTAGCAGAGCGGTGTTTGGCGCGTCCAACAGGGTGGACGCATCCCAAATTTATGGACAGAAAACAAAAAAATCCAAATAAAAATCTAAAATATACAGTACAAACTTAATACTTCAAACACGCCTAAAGTCCACTTACATTAATAACAAATGAAAATAAAAACATAAAAGAAAAAGCTGTGGCGGCCGGCTGATCTAGGGCGCATGGAGGTGTCCTCGTCCTCGTTGGTAAGGTCGACGTACTCCCGCGTCTGCGCCGAGGGAAAAGCTTTCTGGTAGGCAGCCAGAGCCGCCGCTTGTTGGGCCGCATCAGGCTGCCGCACACGTGCTGCCTAGCTACTCCACAACCCCGCGCGCTCCTCGTCGTGCTCCACCTGCATCAGTCACTCCGCCTCTGCTGCTCCCTAGCCAGCGCCCACGCCTCCCACTCCAGGACATGCCGACGTTCATCCTCCTCCGTCACGCCCACCCAAACAGGCGGGCATGGGACATAGACGAGCACGGTGGTCATCCATTGGTACATGTGTTGCATGCTGGGCGCGGGGGGTGGAGGCGCCACAAAGGCCTCCACGTCAGGCACGGGCACGAGCAGTCCGAAGACACCGTCATCATCCCATTCAGGAGACCTAGATCTAGGTTTTGCTCCGGAACAACCAGAGTCAGGTGATGATGATTGCAACGACGAAGACGCCGTCATAACCCGATCCGGGAGACCCATCTAAAGTTTGTGAACGGCTAGAGTGAGGTAACGACAATTGCGACGCCGAAGCCTTCGACAAGGAAACAACGCCTAAGATGCCGTCATCGTTCGCCATGACCGAAATCCGCACGATTTTCACCAGCAGTCGCGCCACTCGGAACAAGTAGCTGGCTGGATCCGTGCGAAGCCACGCCATGGAGGCACACACAGCCGCGCCTAAGACGCCATCATAGTTTGCCATGACCGAAATCGGCATGGTTTTCACTGGCAGTCGCGTCACTCCAAATCCGTGCGAAGCCGCGCCATGAAGGCGCACACAGACGCCGGAACACCGGCAGGGAACTCCAGCATCCCTCACCGTGAGCGCATAGCGCATGGACCATCGGTTGCCATCACAAAACAAACATTTTCAAGAAAAATCTCAAGACAAGTGAGCCATTGTTCAAAATGATCCCTGACAAAAGAAAACAATCCTTGCAAAACCACATGCAAAAGGATAAATGAAAACATAAACTGAAAATAAGATAGAGACGCAAGTAGTGCTTGCAAAGTGCCTGATTCACAATTTAAGCCCATTACATGAAAAGTATAACCACCGAGCTGCTAAAAATAGAGAATTTGACTGTTCGTGAGTCTACGACTAGATTTAGAGGAAACAACGTTGGTTGCAATCAATGTTTGCCTGTTGCCAACAAAAATGACGTCGTATGGAGATTTGATAAAAATGCCACGTTTTACTTTGCCTTTGATAAAACGCCACGCATTATGTCAATGATATGTGGGGTCGCCATATGTCAATGGCACCACGCGTGCTATTTTATCAAAGGGCAAACTAAATCCTGGCACCATCAAACTTTCCCAGAGAAGAATCTTCCAGCGGCCGTTCAAACTTCAAGCGAGAGTATCTTCACTCTTCAGTAGGGATGTCTACCAAACATCCGTATCAGCATTTTCTGATGCGAAAATTGGTCCTGATGTATGATACCTGCCATGTGCTATTCTGCTGGGGAACATACCCTGGAACATTAACGGAAAAGGAAACATCAATCTGCTGGGAAGCACATCACATCCTAGAATATGTAAGAAATAACATTAGTCCACTCCACTGGGGAACAAATAATCAACATGGTGTTGTAAGTTGGTTCAGTTAAGACGCACATACAAGGGAAATCAACAACGATAGAAGGAAAATCACGGTACCATCCATGGTTAACTAAAACATAATAATACCTTGTTGAGCAACAGCATCAGGGTGTGTGAATCCTGAGCCTGGCGGCATGCCATATACTGGAGCAGGTGGAAGTGAATGGAAAGGCCTACAACCACCAGAAACCACCGAGCTGTTAGGATATACTCCACCATTCTCAATGGATGGCAGTGGCGTCGAGCCAAACATATGCACTGACCTTTCAATCTTCATCCGATACAACTTACTGAACATGAACGTGCTGCATTCCCCAAGCATGAAAGGTTGGTCGCAGTCCTTGCCATCTCCTCTCTTGTTGTTGTAGCCAGGATAGTCCTCTTTCCAGAAGTAGGCTTGACCGACCAGATGAAGATCAGAATCCGTGGCAAGTCTTAGAAGGTCCCACTTGCAGTAAGGGTCTTTTGTCTTGTGGCTCACATGGATTTCGCCCTCAGGGCGAAGGAGGCGGCTCGCGCTTTCGAAGTAGGCCTTCACTACCTTTTGGTGTTCCCTGGAGCTCGTAGCTATTAGTTAATAAGATTTTAGTGACAAGCAATTGCAAGTAAACAAAATAAACATGCTCTATAAGACTATAACCTCTGTTTACCAAACATAGATACAAAATGTTTACCAAAACCAGGGAAATGAAGCTTCTTATGGTAAAAAACTAAAAATCCCACCAGCCAGAATACTATGACACATGTCTGGAAACGTCTTTAGCATGATCCCTTGTTTTTAAGGTATTACTATTCTAGGGAAAACTTCATTTTGACTCCTAAAACTACCGTGCTTGGTTCGACTTGAATCCAGAAGTACGAAGCTGTCTATTCTATGACTTAAACTATACAAGGCAGACCAGTCGAGCCCATTTTTGGATAGTACAGTTGAACTTCTGACTTCAAACGATATGAAAAATAAACTCATATGCTATATATGGGACGATGACATGAAAAAATATCATAAAAAATATAACTATTTTTCTACTGTGAAAAATGACGAGAGTAAATAACATATCTCTCGTCTTCTTAGAGTGAAACACAACTAATCATATCCTTTGATATTTTTTTGTGAGTTCTCATTTTATAGCATCACCGACACCAATGAGCAAGTTCGGAATGATTTTGCAACTCCAAAGTTTCAAGGAAAAAAGTTAGAAAAAAATTCATGAGCATAGGGAACACTACAAAATGAGAACCTAAAAGGTTCAGCAGCAGCAGCAGGCTCTTGCACATGGATAGCAAGCTTCAACGCACCCCTATCCATAGCTAGTTCTTTGGTGATACCCCGACCTCTCTTGACATTCTCCACACGCTTTAGCCGTCCGCTGTGCACTGGAGCTCCTGGAGGCCTGTGCTGAATATGCCCAAACCATCTCAGACGATGTTGGACAAGTTTTTTTCAATTGGCGCTACCCCAACTCTATCTCGTATATCATCATTCCGGATCCTTCCTCGTGTGGCAACACATCTATCTCGTATAGTAGAAATATATTTCTTACTTCCGTGTAGGAGACCGCTTGACATTAAATGAACATCGCAAATGTTCAATTATTAGTAAGATCGTACTTGTATTTACTGAGAGAAGACTTACATATCAGTTATGTGATGGTTGTTTAGTAGTTAGTACATTTGTACTATCAATGGGTAATTTAGTATATTACGTGTATCTACATCTACGATGATCAAGGGTATTTGTACAACTTTGAAAAAAAAGAAAAATCAAATCAAAATTTCAAGGCAGTCGTGACATAATGTAGGGATATATGCGCACAATTGTACAAGATTGACTTGTACTGTTGTACAATGTGTTGAGCGCAAAAATGGAAAAATAAATATTGTTTTCAGTGTAACAATACATCTTTTTGATCTTTTTATATACAACATTTTCCATGCGTTGTTTCACTTACAAGTAATAGTACCATGAATTTTGAAATTTTTGTCCTATTGTACAAGTACACTGATGAATCATTGGTGTATATACTCTTAAGTAGCAATGTCATTGCAATTCATCAATAAATAAAGAAGGGAAAAAACATAAATAAAGTAAGCCAATGCACATACTTGATGAGACGCTCGTCGTCTTCTTTCCACCCGAAGCTGAATCCAGCATGGGGGAAGTTGAAAACAATCCGATCAAACTGTCTCGTCCTGAGATAAGGATGATAGTCCAGCTTTCCTGCATCAACTCCAAGCAAAATTACTGCCCCCATCATCCCTAGCTTTGCCAAATTCGATGCTGCATCCCTGTACTTCTTCGTCAGAGTGCCTGCCCAAAATAGTTTTGCAAGGATTTTAGAGAGACAAATTTAAGCCGTTGTTACGCCGAGGATAAAAATAATTGCCACATGAGTCGATTCGAGGTAATCGCAATTTCGCAACACAACTTTCCCCGTGCCCTGTGAAGTCTAACGAGTGCACCCGCGCCGCGCGCACAATGCTCATGTAATCAATCCGCACTAGGAAGAAAGATACAAGCGACAGGAGCGAAACTAACCGTAGTCGTCGACGGAAGTGATGACGAGGTTGGCGCCGGAGCCGAACCCGATGGCGAGAGACAAGGCGAAGGAGAGGTCCCCTTCGCCGACGAGCAGGATGGTCCGAGTCGACCAGTACAGCCCCACCCGCACAGCCGGGGAATGTCGCGCTCCACCCTCCAGCCAAGCCCACGCCATGCGCGCCTCCTCGTATCCTCTTCGGCGGCGGCGACAATGGAGGAGCGCTGCGGCGGTGAAGCGATTCTCGTATCAAGTCTTTGCGCGAGACTCGGAGGTTCCTTTCTGTGTACGCGGAGAGGGGCAGGGGGCTTCTATGGGGCCCGCATGTCAGTAGCTTTTCAGGTTTCCTTAGCGCAGTTTTTTTCTTTAATTTTCGTGGATTCGATGAGTCGGATGGGACGGTGGGGGGCGACTTCTCGTCTTCATTGACCATTTCTTGACCCGAATTGACCACCACTCCGTGTCAGATAACGTGCAGTCAGTAGGACCAAACTGCAATGCACAACATTTTATTATGTTATTCAACAAAACAAATATAATAGATAGATCAATTCAAAGCCACCTTTCTAACAATCACAGTAGCTACACTTGTAAGCTTGATGAATGATACATCAACGCACACCATCTAATCCGGTGGTCTCAACAAGCCGCCCGCCCGGCAAGCCGAGAGCACCAAAATTAATCTAGCAGACCTTCTTCCCGCACTGCTTGCACACACTCTAGAATCAGCCATTGTCATCTTCTGTCGTACCCCTTTCAGGAGCGATCAGTGCATTCACCATGCGAGGCCATTCTGTCGCCGACGCCAACACGAGTCTACGACGCCAGACAACACCACAACGTGCGTGCGTCCATCAACACGTGTTCATCACCGATGCTCTGTTTGCACCATGCCGCCGAGACCTGTTGCCGTCACCCCTTCAGGTGACACATGCTCCAAAACGATGCCCCCAAGAGGGAGGGCAGCCATGAAGACCCTGTCATCGTCCTATCTGAGAATCCTAGATCAAGGGTTTTCCGAAGAAGCCGGAACGAGGTGACGACGATTGCAACCGATGATGTCTTCAACAAGAAGACGACGCCCAAGACGCCGCCATCGTCTGCCATGACCAAATCAACACGGTTTTCACCCGCAATTGTGACACTTTGAACCAGCACCTGCCGGATCGCCGCCAGGAAGCCTGCCTCCCTCGTCGACCCCTCATCCGCTGCCAGTGGCCCTTGGGCAAAGCCGACGGCCGATTTGGATGTGATCCAGATCCACGGCTGCCTCCGCACCCACCATCGCTAGAGAACGCGGGTTCTCACCGACCATGGGGGTGAGCTCCGCCGCCGCATGACCAGGATTGCTGCCCTGGCCGCTGCGCGCGCTCCCCACTGGCCTCGCCCCAGCTGATCCAAGGGGATCCCGCCGTGTCCAGCACCCCGGCTCCTTTGGCACCGGGCCCGCTGCCACTGCGGCCTACAACGGCGGCGGCAGCAGAAGAGAAGGCAGTGGCTTGGTAGGGCTGCAAGTGGCACTAGGTTTTACACCCTGGGGAGGCGTCACAAGGGGTACCTTATAGTCGTTCTGATATGAACAAGATCAGAGTAGGGCCAAATACAACATGGTTGACCCGAAACTCAACAATTATATATCAAACTGAAAAATAATCTTAGCACTTTTTAAAAATCAGTCACCAGGGAAGAAATCCCTTGATCTTCGATCCAAAAAGAGATTGATCCGGTTCGAACCAAATATTTCTGCAAGCATCAATCACTGCCTGATTCGGTTACATCTTAGGCGCGGTACCAGTGATAATTGAGATAACAAGTCTTGAGACTCTTAAAGGACAGTTACACTGCAAAGTGAGACTCTTGTCCAGGGTTACATCTTTACACTGCACAGGTAGAGAAAACAGCATTCCCAATACACAAAATGCCCTGCGTGTAGATCTTGGACACAAAGAGAATATATGCAAAAATATGAGATGACACGGCACATCTTGAAATATCTAGTGATCCTTACAACACAAACACTTATACCTCCGCGCGATCCTTCAACGTCTACCCTGCAACACAACCGCCGTCTGCAGCCACTCCTGGAGTAACGCGCACGCAATGGATTCCCTGAAGCGATGTTCCAGCAAGACAGAGTAATTCACATTGGTTGCTCTTGCTCCGGGCATCATTTGCCTCTGCGCTTCATACTCCCTGAGCATACTCCCGAGGTATTCCCAGGCAAAGTGTGAGTAGCCGACGCTCCATAGCAGCTGAAGAATGGGCCCGTGTTGGTACCAAGGCTGCTGCTGAGGTGGCGCAGGGAGATTGCCACCAAGGATCGGCAGAGCATTCGGCGATGACCCTGCAATGCTGCACAATGGGTTGCTAGCCCCATGCTGATCAAAGGAAGGAGAAGCCACCATGCCACCGATGCTAACAAGAAAACACGGTTCATGCCTTTGAGCTAATCCGAGGCCGTAAGGCTCATGAGCTTTTTTTGCTATCTGAACTGTGCTGATTGGTTCAGACAATGTGCTGCTTCCATGCGACGAAATCATGTTTCTGTGCACATTCTTCAGTTTCTTCGAGTCTCTGATACAAAATTTGAAAGTGCAGCAAGCACCTAAAGCGAAAGGTTCATCGCAATTCGCACCATCTCCCCTCTTTTGGTTGTACCCAGGGTAATCCTCTATTCGGAAACTAACTTGATCAACCTTAATAAGAGAAGATCCCAATGCTAATTCCTCAATATCCCATTTATCATATGGATTCCCTGTCTTGTGGCTAACATGGATTTCACCATTTGGGCGAATCAGGTGGCTTGCATTGTGAAGGAACCCCCTCACCAACTTTTTGTGCGCGCTAAAGGTTCAATCAGCACAGAAGGTCAGTATCAAGTTAATTAAGAAAAAAAAAGGCCCTAACACAACAGACCTTTATAACAGTACATTTTGAATGAAAGGTTATTGGGTTGACCAAATAAAATAAGAAACCATCAGCTAACTACTTTAGTGGCACTGTCAGACAGAAGTTAAGATACTTATGGTCAAACCAATTCATCTTCTTTCATAAGTACGGAAAAAATCTCTACAAGCAAGCTACAACAAGAATTTTGTGCTGTTGTAAGAATGTCTTCCATTCGTAGAGAGTGGGCACATAGAAACTAGCAAAAGTTACCATGAAGAGCTACACAAAGGGTAGATGCAAATATACAGAATTGAACAAACTGCTCCTACAGTTCGTTTGCAACTATGGAAGTATGTGACGATCGAGAGCTCAAAATAAGTTCAGTAGTGGACAACTGTGGCTAGAATCAAAATTCAAAAAAGGAAACAACTTCTCCCATAAATACTACTACTCCGTCTCATAATGTAAGACATTTTTTAACACTAGTGTAGTGTCAAAAAGCGTCTTATATTATGGGACCGAGGGAGTATTTATATTCAATGTCATTTGCATCTGCTTACAGGTTTTCTAAAAGAAGACAGTGATACAGCAAAACTATTAACATACTATGTGCCTTAGGAATACTCTACTAACTCTGAGATAAGGAGACATAATGGTACAACCAATACACATGACAAGCGAGTTATTTAAAATCTAGCAGCAACTAACAAAGAGAGTGCACATACTTGATCACATCCATGTGGTCTTCTTTTCCTTTGAACCCAGCATGAGGAAAATTAAAGACAATCCGATCGAAGCGTCTCATCTTCAGGTCGTTGTGAAGCTTCATAGTATTGGCATCAATACCATGCAAAAGTGTGGCTCCCATCATTTTTAGTACAAATATATTGGACTCTGCTTTGCTGTACTTCCGCGTCAGAGCCTCTGGCCAAGAGGATTACACGCAATAAATACAGATGAAATAGATAAATACCAACAACAATGATCACAAAATCTTAAAAACATTATCATCAATTTGAGATTTTAAGTTAAGCAGCAGCTAACTGCAGACAAAGAAATGGAGCAAATAGGATACTTCCTGAAAGACAGCAACTTTTACTAAAGAAGCTGACATAAAAAGGGTTCTTTATGAAGGTAAAAAGGGGCACTTCTATGAGGTAGGCTGATGGTATTCCTTTTGCTGAATATGAATGTTCACAATGATTCACCGTTCTTGTATACCTAAATCTCGAGTTCCCATCTAGAAATCGCAAATTAAGGCCAAAAAAGCATCATCCGCGCTTCTTTACTAGTGTTACTTACTCCTACTATTTAGTGCTAGCATTTAACAAGGGAGGGACATGTGAGTTTGCATCGCGAGAGGAAGCTGAAACAAACCCGCAGGGGTTGTGAAGAAGAAGATGAACAGACCATAGGAGTCGAGGGAGGTGGCGACGAGGTTCTCCGCGGAGCAGAATGCGATGGCGAGGGCCCGCGAGAAGGAGAGATCTCCGTCGCCGACGATCAGTATGCTTTGCGTCGAGGAGTAGTGCTTCAGCCACTTCACCTCCTCCTCCGCCGCCGCCTCCGCCGCCGGCGCCGGCGCCGACTCCTTCTGGTCAAACCCCATCGCCTGTACCCCTCCGCTGGCGACTCCTCCTTGGCAGCAATCGACGATACTCCCTCCTGTCGCGCCGCCCCTCCGACCCTACCGTCGTCCGCCGCCGCGGCGTGCCCTAGCTCCGGCTAAGTGTCATCGTGCTAAGCTGTGGTGACCTGCCAACTTGTGAGCGTGGAGTGGCGCTGACCGGACCCGGTTCTTGTCCACCCGCAGCGACACGCGGATGGATGCGGTCGGTCTTGTTGACCGAGGGCGTGTGGGGCCTACGTGCAGCACACGTCTTTCACGTAGTTATGGTGGACAGCAGGACACGTGGAGTAGTAGTACAATACTATTTTTATAGTTAAAGTGTACTAGAGTTAGAGTTTTACTAAGGTTAAGACATTTATTTTAGAACCGAGATAATAAATAATTGTAAAAGGAATTAAACACTTATTTTTGGACCGAGATAGTAGATAATTGTAAATTTATTTAAATGTTTGGATTGTTATAGCTTGTATCCTCATTTTGCCTCAAGTGCGTTACGGACTTATGATAAGATATGACACTAATCTAAATTATTACCTACGTAGCGCATATCGTCATATTTATTAGTTTGTAGACTCACTTTAGCATGTTATTATGTTTCCACAAACATCTTTTTCATCATTAACTATTTGTCACATAAAGCAAATGTACTTTATTACTAGCTAAGTTACTCTCACTATGATCAGATTGAGAGCATCTCCATTGCATGGCGCTTAGACAGACGCAAAAGAAGAAGAAAATAAATACACTAAAATAAACAATTAAATCCTAATAGCGCTTTTCAGCCCAACACTGAGCAATATGATAGGCGCTAAAATCGGCATGTAAAATCAATCGCCAGACCTACGGTTCCAACTCATCCGAAGAAAAAAGAAGGCCAACACACGCCTTCACTTCTTTATAGAAGCTAGGATTTTTTCCCCCGAGTAACCGGCACTCTGGTAGGAGCTCTTCCTTTTCATATAGAAGAATAGAAATTAGCGGTTACTAAGAAAAACTGGCCGAAAATTATACATATGTGGCACACAAACACCAGTCCCGAGGCTTCGTCCCAAAACGAGTCGACAACTCCGTCATCCAAGCGACCGAAATCGACACCCTACATCACGGCCTAGAGCCGCCGCTCCAGCGTACGACCTTTACAACGCACGCACGCACGCGCGCGCGCACACATACAGCGCGCGTGCACGCACGCACGCAGACAACGGTCCCGAGACCGCGCACTAAAAGAGTCGACGACTCTGTCACAAACACACTCTTTGAAGATGTCGCTCCGGCTTCCAGTCCAGCCCAAGACCGCGAATCCAACAAGCCGGTGACTCTGTCACCCAGTGACCAAAGTCGACGCCGCTCAACACATAAGTGCTCTTCACAGAGCCGCTCCGACCTCCACACCGGCCCCGAGGCCACGTACCCGCTCACCCGATGACGAAACTGTTGGAAAACCCAACCACTGATGCATGACAGGAGATGTGACCTCCAAGGCGACGCCCCCAAGGGGGATGCAATGTGAACGACGCCGTCGCCCGCTTCGGCCAACGCTGAAGCTTAGGTTTTCACGTGGAGAGTTGTAGATCCAAATGCCTAGGGAGGTGAAGGGCTCCACAACGATGCCTCTAACAAGGGGAACGACACCCTAGGATGTCATCATCGCTGAAGTCGGTGGAAGGCATTCACCCGGAGTTCACCATGCCCAAAATGTTGCATCAAATCTGGCTATCCGTTCGAACCGAGATGATCGTGTGCCCACACAAATCGCTGCCAACAACCACCGCCACCGCCGCCGCACAACAACCACCCTTGTGCTGCCGACCAGGCCACGATTCCCGGCACCCACCACTACCTTCGCTGCACTGGCGCATGGGTCCAGCCACTCACGGTTGAGATCCATCCCAACCACGATACTATGGAGCCTACCCCTAGCCGCATACCACCAGAGCAGACCATCACAACCACGAACAGCATCCAACCCCGTTGATGACCTGCAAGGGCACAAGGCTATTGCATCTCGTGATAAGTAAATGTTGAATCCCACAGGGAGCAAATAGGAAGACACTACAAACCCTGCAACTATGTTGTCTGCATAGCGTGTTCGCACCCAAACCGTAGTTTGGAAATAGTTTATTGCATCGGTTGCTTGGAAAGCGAGAATAAAAGGGTTTTTACTAAAATGCAAGTTAGAACGCGAAATAAACTAAGTTAATAAAAGGGGATTTGTAACTGTAGGATTGAATAGAGCGAAAGGCAATGTCTAGGCTTCGGTCTCACTAGTACTAGAGGGGCATCTTAGTGGCAGCGGACTAATACAAGTATATGTGCAGGTGATCACAAGATCATAAGAAAGGACGTCTCCCAACATTACGTGAAATGTGAGTAAATACTAGATCATGCCCCAAAGACTAATTTTGCATACTAGATCATACCTTAGCCTAGAACCGGATCAATCACTCAAACATAGACGAATAGACACACAAAGAGGAATGATTCACTAATGTCATCAACATGTTCAACCTTACCAATTACAAGTGTGAAGATTGAGACAGAGAGAGAGATGTCTCCGACGCGCATGACCTAGCCCATGACCGACGCCCGGTGACGATGGTGATGGAGATGGTGCTGCCTTCTCGTCCTGCATGGCGTGGTGATGGAGCTATGGAGGGAGAGGCATAGGGGAAGAGCCTCCGACGGCTGCTCGGAGTTGTGGTAGACGGCTAGGGTTGGAGGTGTTTATATAAGAGGCCTTCTCAGGTCTCCTCCATTGATGTGGATCCCCCTCCTCCATCCAAGGGCTCTAGATGAACCTTATCCTATCCCAAACACTCCCTTATTGTCCAAGGATCTTGTGGGAACAAACGGGGACAAAATCGGTAAAGAATCCCGTATGGAGAGGCAACTTTCGGGCCTGATTTCCTTCCATACAACCAGCCAGAGTCGTATGTTACGCCGTCTTTTGCTCTGGCCCTCTTGGGTAAATCGGCCGCCATTTCTTCATACAAACTTAGAATTTGACGTTCTTGGGCTCGTTGGGTTAGTATGAATGACGTTGATTCATTTCTGGTATTAGATCTTGGTATTGAGCACTTTGGAAAAATGATTTTTTTCACTCTTCGAAACGGCTAAGTCTTACTATGAGTCCTCCGTATTGAACGTGTCCTTGGTCCTTTCATAGTGCTTGTTGGTCCTAGGTTACTCCAATACACCTGTAGACATAAGAAAACAATGAAAACTAACAAAGACCAAATAAAAACACAAATGTGCAATTCTCACAATGATAAGTGTAAACAATAGTAATCATGCATAATGGACAACTATTAGGTTCAATGAGACATAATATATGAAGAAAACATGCAACAAATGAGCTCCAAAAATGTGTAAAATATAGAGCCATCAACCTCCCCACGCTTAAACCTTGTTCGTCCTGAAGTAAGAAGGTTGACTACCAAAAGCTCATTGCTACCAACTGTAAAACTTACATTGAACCAAACCCCGAAAGTGATATCCGTGTTTATAGTGCAATCATGGAAAAGTTAACGGGAGAGTAATACAAGCTATCCCCTTAGTTCCATTGCCATGGAGATTAACAAAGAGGAAAGTTTTTTGTGGAGACCAAATTCCCATTGACAAAGGTTTAGAGAGAAGGTCAATATTATGTTAGGAACACAACAATGACTATCAAAGACAAAATAAATCATGTGTCAGCGATCACTTCAAAAACACCAACCCGAAGCATACCAGGTACAACAACAAGATCGTATGTCTGCATTATTCAACCGCTCAACTACCTATGCAACACTGAGCGTAAGCCTATGCCTTACACTTCAGGGGGAAATAGAATAATGATTGGGGTTTCAAGAATTCAAAAACAAAGAAAGTCTTGCATCAACGCAGCTGACTAGTAGGCTATGGAGAAGGCCTTATGATAGACGTTAACGCAAGGAGTAGTGATCACCACCGGCTAGTATGCACATAGAGCTATGAATATGTAAAAGCTCTCCTATGCACTAAGTGAGGGTGCATCCAAATTTCTTGCTCATGAAGAACTTGAGCTGTTGAGGATGCTCATCATCGGAATACACAAGCCAAGTTCTATAGTGTAGGTTCCCCACTAGTATGAAATGTGAAGCTCATGAACTAATTTTTAATGCATGAAGCGGTGCTACTTTGAAGCACAAGTGTATACCAAAAAGGATAATGGTGTTTCTCCTTATCTCTTCCTCACCTTTTTATTTATTTCCTTTCTTCCTTTTTCTGTGGCACCTCTGTAGTGCATCTTTTATTTTGTCTCTCTCTCCTTTTATTTTTTTGGTAGGAGCAACACCATACAATGATGAATAATACAATTTACAGTGACTCACTTCAACTGAATGCCATCAAAACTCTAAACTGAAAGCATGAGAGAAATTCTATATGATGAATGCCTCTGATAGGGTACCAGTATGTGCAATGATCCAATGTATCATAGAAATCAAAAAACGGACAAGCCATAAAAATATCGAGCTAGCCATACTATGATCATGCAAGGAAAATGAAAACATGTCTCTAATCATGTAACGTAATATGATGGTAGTGCATGGTGATTGAGGGAGTCCTGGTTTCGGGGGTCCTTAGGTGTCCGGCTCGGGGATGTGGGCCGGACTGGATGGGCCGTGAGGGTAAAGCTAAGTGCCATCACTTCATGTTCGGGAAGGACTCCTGTATGCGTGGACGGCAAGATCAGAGTCCGGATGTATTGTTTCTTTCCCTCGTGAACTGACTTTGTACAAGTCCTAGGCCCCTCTGGTGTGTATATAAACCGGAGGGGTTAATCCGTAGAGGCTATCCTCATAATACTCATAGTCTAGACAATTTAGGGTTTAGCCATTACGATCTCGAGGTAGATCAACTCTTGTAACCCCTATACTCATCAAATACAATCAAGCAGGACGTAGGGTTTTACCTCCTTTAAGAGGGCCCGAACCTGGGTAAACATAGTGTCCCTTCGTCCACTGTTACCATCGATCCTTAGACACACAACTTGGGCCCCCTACCCGAGATCTGCCGGTTTTGACACTGACATTGGTGCTTTCATTGATAGCTTTGTTGTGTAGTCCTGAAAAAGCGATCTATGTCTTGCCTAGTCATCAACAACAACATTACCTCTGGAAGGAGCCTGGCCTCTGGACAAACCATCCAGCTCGGTGGTTTCATCGTAGGTGCCTGTACGACCGTCAAGCCTACAACACCCCCTACAACCGCCGAACACCGTCTCCGCATCAGTCTCGAATACTCCGAAAAGATGGATACACAGACGTTTCGTCCTTGAATGAGATACTAGACCGCATCGCCGCCCTGGGGGTCTCCACAGATTATGGTCGGATCGGGCTTAAGCCCGACTAGAGGGAAATTCATCGCCCGCCGATCACCCAACTGGTAGCGGTTGTTGAGGAACGAGCCAAGGACACTTCTCCTCCTATGTTGAGAACCAAATATGTTCAGATCTCTGAACCTCTCGAGCCGGATACTCTCTCTCCAGGCGGGACTCCAAGTCCCCCGAACTCGGGCTCGGGTACAGGATCGGGGGAGCACATGGATCTCCCCCGGATCCGAATCAGCCACTTCGGAGATTTTTCAAGCTCCAAGCATTAATGTGGGTCGGGATTCAAATTTTACCCCACCCACCCACCACAATCAATATTCTGTAGGCAATTAAGGCCCTCCAGGCATATACGAACTTATGTATATACGACATCAACCTCAGGAAATGTTCCATCACTTTTGGGCCATATTCCTACTTGTTAAAAGCAAGATCAAAGACTATTGCAACAACGATGTAGTCCCGGTCTTCCATCGCAATTGTACCAACGAGGGAATACTGAATGCCCTCGGTCGTCATCAAATACAGACCTTCATGGAACTATCACAGGTAGTGCTAAAGTAATTGCGATGGAAAGCACATGGATGGCACAAAAAACTCAACTGGATCCCGCCACCTTCAAGCAGTGTGCGGCCCGGACAAAACAGATGCACCCTAGCGGGCCATCGGATCACCAGTCTGTCCGCAGAGAAAATAAGCCATCTACGAGATATAGGTCCGTTCTTGACGAACTCCACACACCCTGTCTAATACATGCAACTCCTAGCATGGACCCAACCCATAGCCTTCGAGCATGTTGGGTACTCCGGCAGGTAGCAAAGTGTGGAGAGGCCATCCTCACCACCATAACTCCATAGAAATACTCCCCGGAGAGGGACGATTTTAACGTCCTCGCGATCTTCGAGACCCTTTCTTCAAATAATCGACGAAAAAGGGCGCTCCGCGGCCTCGCCGATGTCCACCAAGTTAGCGCACTAAGCCCATGGAACGACGCGACAATAACCTTCACCGCAGAAGACAAACTAAAGGCTCGTCAGTCCGAGCACCCTCCGCCCTAGTCCTAAACCCTGTTGCGGATGGCTTTCGGCTTGCTAAAGTGCTCATGGACGGCGGAAGTGGGCTTAACCTCATTTATGAAGACACGCTCGACAAAATGCAGATCGATAGGACACGCATTGAGCAAAGCAATACCACCTTTCGAGGCATTATCCCCAGTCAAGAAGCACGATGCTCTGGGAGAATCAAATTGGATGTGGGATTCTGCACGCCCAAGAACTACAGGTCCGAAGAGTTGCTCTTTCATGTGGTTCCCTTCAGCAGCGGGTATCATGCCATCCTCGAATGGGACGCCTTCTCACGCTTCCAGGCTATACCCCATTACGGGTATATGAAGCTTAGTTAAAATGCCCGGACCCAACGGAATCATCACAATCTTGAGCGACCCGGACAAAGCACTCCGCGCCGAAAACAAAACCGCATCCTTGGCCCTCGAGGCGTTATCCGAAGCCCTAGCGGTCGAAGACCTAACCACCCTACAGTCCACGGTGGACAAGGACGATGTGATCCTCGACAAGAGACCTAAATCCACCTCTTTCAAGCTAGCAGAGGAAATAGTCAAATTTCAAGTGCACCTGACGGACCCCAACAAGACAACGTCTATCGGAGCACAGCTGGATCCGGCGGTGGACGCCGCTTGACGCACATTCTTTCATGAAAATTGGAATATTTTTGCCTGGCACCCTTCAGATATGTCGGGCATCCCATGCAGGCTGGCCGAACATAGCCTAAACATATTCAATGGGCAAACTCGTGAAGCAAACACTGCGGCGATTTTCCAAACCCAAGCGTCAAGCCATGGGAGAAGAGCTAGTCAAATTGCTAGAAGTCGGGTTCATCAGGGAAATCAAACATTCGGATTGGTTGGCCAACTTGGTCATGGTACCAAAGAAGGACAAATCCTGGGGCCTTTGCATCGATTTCAAAGACCTCAACAAGGCTTGCCTTAAAGATCATTTCCCATTGCCCCGCATTGACCAGATCATTGATGCAACTACAGGACACGATTCATTGTGTTTCCTAGACGCCTATTCCGGATACCATCAGATTAAAATGAAGGAAACGGATCAGGCTGCAATGGTGCTTATCACCCCGTACGACCCTTTCTACTTCAACACTATGCCCTTTGGAATCAAAAATGCCAGGGCCACTTTACCAACGTATGATTCAAACATGCTTGGAAAAATAAATCGGCAAAACAGTCGAAGCATATGTGGATGACATGGCCATCAAGACAAAACACGTCGAAACACTAGCCGACGATCTCTGCCTCACCTTCGAAAACCTCCAGACTTACGACATACAACTCAATCCGGAGAAATGTGTCTTCGGCGTTCCAGCCGGAAAATTACTAGGGTTCATTGTTTCCCATAGAGGAATCGAAGCAAACCCAGCTAAGATAAGAGCCTTGTCACAATTGGCTATACCAACCAAGCTAAAGCATGCCAAAAAACTACTAGGGTGTGTCGCGGCCTTGAGTCGCTTCATCTCCAGATTAGGAGAAAAAGCATTATCACTCTACAAGCTACTAAGACGCACTGATAGCTTTGAATGGACGTATGCGGCCACAACTGGATTGGAAGAAATCAAGGCCCTACTCACAAGCAACCCAATCCTAGCCGCCCAGGCATTGGCGAGCCTATGTTGCTGTATATCTCGGTAACCAACCAGGTAGTCAGTGCCGTACTCGTCGTTGAACGAGGGGAAGAGGGACATAAATTACCCACCCAAACACCAGTCTATTACGCATCGAAGGTCCTTACACCATGCAAATCCCGATACACCCACTACAAAAAGATAGCCTATACGGTCTTCATGGCATCCCGAAAACTATGACACTATTTTCAAGAGTGTTCGATCACAGTGGCATCGGAAGTACCACTTAACGACATTATTAACAACAGGGACGCCACTGGCCGCATAGCCAAATGGGCCATTGAACTTTTACCGTTTGAAATAGCATACAAGCCACGCTGAGCTATTAAACCTCAGGTGCTGGCCGACTTTGTTGCCGAATGGACGGAAGTCGAACTCCCTAAAGAGTATAGTTCATACTCCAACTAGACTATGTACTTTGACGGTTCCAAAATTCTAGTCGGACTGGGGGCTGGCGTCATCTTGACATCCCCCACCGGGGACACAGTCCTCTACGTGTCACAAATCATGTATACAGACTGCAACAATGCAGCGGAATACGAGGCGCTCCTACATGGTCTTCGCATGACTGTCTCCATGGGTATACAATGACTCGAGGTACGCAGCGATTCAAACCTCGCAATATCTTTGGTCAATGGAGAGTTCGATGCAAACGACCCAAAAATGGCAGCATACTGAAATTCCATATTAAAAATATCAGCTCGATTCGAGGGACTCGAATTCCATCACGTCGCTCGACACAGTAACCAAGCAGCCGACATCCTCGCTCGCATGGGTGCTAAGCGCGACCTTGTCCCAGCTAAAACCTTTGTGGAGAGACTTTTCAAGCCATCCGTAGTATGGCAGGGTGAGAGCAGAGAATCTAGTATGGACCTGGTCACACCCCCAGCAGCCGAACACAAGATAGATACCGTCAGGGGATCGGATATAGAAATAACACCCTCTGCTCATGAGATCATGGTTGTTATCGCTCCATGGACCAAACCCTTCCTGGCCTACCTTAATAGGCAGGAGCTTCCCAACGATCATAATGAAGCATGTTGCATAGTTCGGCGCTCTAAAGCCTTTAAAGTGTGCGAGGATGAACTGTACAAAAAGAGCACTACCGGAGTCCTTCAAATGTGCATCTCCGAAGAAGAGGGATGACAACTCTTGGCAGAAATACATGCTAGTCTGGGCGGTAATCATGCCGCAGCTCGGGCCCTCGTAAGCAAAGCTTTCAGGACAGGTTTTTTCTGGCCAATGGCCCGAGTAGATGCACATGCCCTTGTCCAATGTTGTGTGGGCTATCAGCTTTTTGCCAACCAAAGTCATATGCCTCCTACTGCCTTAAGAACAATCCCCATTGCCTGGCCCTTCGCGATCTAGGGGCTTGATATGGTCGGTCCCCTTAAAGGGGGTAGCCATAAAAAGAAATATTTAGTGGTGATGGTCGATAAATTCACTAAATGGATAGAGGCCAAACCAGTAAAAATAGCTGAAGTAGGGCCAATGATTGATTTTATATCCGACATGGTGCATCGTTACGGTGTCCCGCAAAATATCATCACTGATAATGGCTCCAATTTTATAGCTGATGAGGTGAAGCCTGGTGCGCTAAGTTGGGCATTAAACTTGACTATGCATCCGTATACCACCCTCAAACAAACGGCCAAGTTGAACGGGCCAACGGTCTGATCATGAGCGGCATTAAGCCCAGACTGGTGCGCTCTTTATGAGAATCCGATAAGCACTGGGTTGAGGAACTTCATTCCGTACTCTGGGGGCTGCGGACCACACCCAATCAAACGACTGGATACACACCTTTCTTTATGGTGTATGACACAGAGGCTATATTACCCCGCGACATTATTCATGACTCACCTCGAGTGCGCATGTATGAAGAGCGAGAAGCCGAACTAGATCGACAGGATGACCTAGACGGACTTGAAGAGGAGCGCGACGTTGCAAAGGCTCGTTCAGTGCGGGCTAAGACATACAATGTCGGAGAACTTGTTTTACGCCTCCTGGAAAAGAAAAAGGACAAGCTCAAACCAAAATGGGAGGGGGCCTTCATCATAGATGAAATCCTTACAGGAGGAGCCTATCGCCTTCGCAATGCAGCGGATAATCGCCTTGAGCCGAACCCATGGAACGCCGCGCGTCTCTAAAGATTTTACGCATAGTTTGGCCTCTTTATATTTTACTTTGTCTAGGATTTTCCCTCCTCTTCACCTTTTTGCCTTTTCTTTTTATATCCCAGGGAGTGTTTGGATCTACCGCACTATTAGGGGTACACATCTTTAAATGTATACACCCCATTATACTTGGGGGCTTCTTTAACGAAGCTTATTATTAAAAGCTTACGGCTTACACTGTCTATGTCGATTGTTTTATACATCTTTTGCCATTATATGCACCTCTATGACTTAAGTTTTTGTCAAGCTAGGTTGCCTCGCTCCTATGCTTATACCCTATGTTCCCGATTGTTCGGCTAGGTGTAAAGGGAATACCTCTGTGATTGTTATAAACGGGTTATCCGGACCTGTAACTCAGATGGGTGAAGCCGAAAGCTAGCGTTCTTAAGGGAATAATTGGTCGGCAAAGAACGACGGACCGTTTTGTGTCTGCAACAAATACGAAATAGGTTGTCCATGTTGGAAATATGCCCTAGAGGCAATAATAAAATGGTTATTATTATATTTCCTTGTTCATGATAATTGTCTATTATTCATGCTATAATTGTATTAACCGAAAACCGCAATACATGTGTGAATACATAGGCCACAACATGTCCCTAGTGAGCCTCTAGTTGACTAGCTCGTTGATCAACAGATGGTCATGGTTTCCTGACCATGGACATTGGATGTCATTGATAACGGGATCACATCATTAGGAGAATGATGTGATGGACAAGACCCAATCCTAAGCATAGCACAAGATCGTGTAGTTCGTTTGCTAAAAGCTTTTCTAATGTCAAGTATCATTTCCTTAGACCATGAGATTGTGCAACTCCCGGATACCGTAGGAATGCTTTGGGTGTGCCAAATGTCACGATGTAACTGGGTGGCTATAAAGGTGCACTACGGGTATCTCTGAAAGTGTCTGTTGGGTTGGCACGAATCGAGACTGGGATTTGTCACTCCGTATGACGGAGAGGTATCTCTGGGCCCACTCAGTAATGCATCATCATAATGAGCTCAATGTGACTAAGTAGTTAGTCACGGGATCATGCATTACGGAATGAGTAAAGAGACTTGCCGGTAACGAGATTGAATGAGGTATTGGGATACCGATGATCGAATCTCGGGCAAGTAACATACCGATTGACAAAGGGAATTGCATACCGGATTGCTTGAATCCTTGACATCGTGGTTCATCCGATGAGATCATCGTGGAACATGTGGGAGCCAACATGGGTATCCAGATCCCGCTGTTGGTTATTGGCCAGTGAACGTCTCGGTCATGTCTGCATGGTTCCCGAACCCGTAGGGTCTACACACTTAAGGTTTGGTGACACTAGAGTTGTTATGGGAAATAGTATGTGGTTACCGAAGGTAGTTCGGAGTCCCGGATGAGATCCCGGACATGGCGAGGAGCTCCGTAATGGTCCGGAGGTGAAGATCGGTATATTGGACGAAGGGTATTGGAGTCCGGAATTGTTCCGGGGGTACCACGTGATGACCAGCGTGTCCGAAAGGGGTTTCAGAGGCCCCGACAAGCGTTGGGGGGCCTTATGGGCCAAGGGGAGAGGGCACATCAGCCCACTAAGGGGCTGAGCGCCCCTCCCACCCAATCTCACGTAACCAAGAGAGGTGGGGGCGCCACCCCTAGGGCAGCACCCCTCCCGGCTTGGGGGGCAAGTTTCCTAGGGGGTGGGGGCGCCCAAACCCATCTAGGGTTTCCCATGTGGCCGCCGCCCCTCCCCTAGGGAACCCTAGGGCGCCTCCACGTCCTCCCTTCCCCCCTATATATAGTGAGGGAGAGAGAAGGCAGCCGCACCCTTCCCTGGCACAGCCCTCTCCCTCCTCCAACACCTCCTCCTCCTCCATAGTGCTTGACGAAGCCCTGCCGGAGAACCACAAGCTCCATCACCACCACGCCGTCATGCTGTCGGAGTTATCCCTCAACTTCTCCTCTCCCCTTGCTGGATCAAGAAGGAGGAGACGTCCCCGGGCTGTACGTGTGTTGAACGTGGAGGCACCGTTGTTTGGTGCTTAGATCGGATTCGGCCGCGATCTGAATCGCTTCGTGAATGACTCCACCGACCGCGTTCTTGTAACGCTTCCGCTTAGCAATCTTCAAGGGTACGAAGATGCACTCCCCTCTCTCTGGTTGCTAGTATCTCCATAGATTGATCTTGGTGATGCGTAGAAAATTTTGAATTTCTGCTACGTTCCCCAACAGTCCATAATTTGAGTACAAGCCTAGGAATGCATACTTAAGCATGTCGACCCAAGGAAAGGAACCCCTAACGGGACTATTTTCTTTGGAAGATGTTTCTTACGTTAAGCAGTAATATAACATAACTCCCCGAACACATTCTGTCTCTTTGAGCAATATGACCGGACTGCTTGGTTTCCGGACATACTAAATATTTCTAATACTATCCGGAAAAACTCCAACTTCTCGGTTAGGGGTTAAAGTCGAAGGCCTGCGGTGACAAATTTCTACGAGTACGGCCAGAGATAAAGTTTGATGATAAAGTAAATTGTTACATAGAATCAAACGCCTACTCTTTTTCTACATCATCTACAAGACTATCTAGCTTGCAGTCTTCTTGCGAATATTTTGCCGCAATCATCACTTGGTCATATACCAAGCTTACATGAATTTCTTTTCCATCCGGTCCCTGAGGTCCAACTCGGGCCATATGATTCGGATCGAGTCCGGTGTAACGCATCTTCACCATTGCCCATGCCTCTCGCACACCCTCCCGGCATGCGGACGTCTTCCATAACTCGAAGCAACGCTGAGCACCCTTGAACAGGTCCGCCAACCCCTCCATACTTTCGGGGGGGCATCAGATGACCATAGGGCTTTGACCATACTCTTCACGGCTTTCTGGGCCCGCTCGTGCACTTTCGACAGTTCTTTCAGAACGTTGCCTTGGAACCCGGACACCTCTTCTTCGTGACGGCCGGTTAACAGACCTGCAATAACAACATTATCACATTTTGTCGTGGAATTGTCACGTCAGATGTCCTAGTGAAAGGACTTAGTCATGGAGCCATCGCAACTAGGAAGCTTAAAGGGGTTAACCGGGACAAAGGACACGGGGTTTATACTGGTTCAGCCCCTTACGGTGAAGGTAAAAGCCTAGGATCCAGTTTGAGTGGGATTGCTTATGTCTCGATTACCAGGGAGCGAAATCGCTTGACCTAGCTTTCGATCTGATCTTACTTGCCCTGAACCACCACTGGGTCATCCCTTTATATACAGAGGTCGATGCCCAGCGGCTCATAGAGTCCCGGCCGGCTCATAAACAGTGTCCGGCTCGGTCTCTAACTATTCTTGCCTTACAATACAAGTCATGTACATATGGCGGTTTATCTCTATGGGCCGTAAGTCGCCTCTGGGCTTTGGGCCCTTAACTGAACTGCCATCTTCAGGCTTGTCTTGGGCTTCAAGAATCTTCATAGGTATAACCCGGCCCCTCCTGGGCGGGTCATATCTAATAGTTATATCCCCAACATTAGGCCCCAAATTTATTTGAACTGGTTCATGTCAATCTTCAGTACTTAAGAAAAATCTTCTGTCCGTTGCTTGTATAAAACTTTTGTAACCCACCATGACGTCATCCTTTGGATTCGTGATAACCCGCCATGATGTCATCTACCATTAATGCACGTTTTGCCCAACGTATCTCAACGGATCCTTATCTTAATGACCATCCCAAAAATCGAGGCGCCCGTGTAGCTGGATAACCATGTTTTCGGCCTCCTCGTTTTTTGCGCCCACTTATCAGTCTTTCCTTATAAATAGACCCGACCAGGTCTTTCCTCATTCTCCCCCTTCCTCTTCTTCTTCCTCTCGCAACCCTACTGCTGCTCGAGCTCCGCCGCCTCCACAGCGCACTTTGTCTTCCTCGACCCCAGCCGCTACATCTACCTGAGTCTGTCCAGAGAACGGCGGCGACCCTCCACAGTAGATCTGCAGCTGTGAGTCATCTCCTTCCCGCACCTCAAATCTGCATTAGGGTTCACAAGTCCTTCTGTGTTCTTCGTAGTTCTTCACGGGTTCTTCATATTTTTCCACCGCAGCCTCTTTTGATCCAAAAGGAATATGAGACTCATGCGGTAGCTGTTTCACGCCCATTTTCGATACTAGTAGATCCCCTTTTTCTTATAAAAAGGCCTCATTAGAACTGATGAACTCATCTGTACTTCGTTTTTAGGTCTAGAATATTTTCTTTTCTGAACAGCCTTTGATCTGAAATAATAGTTGCAACCTGTGAAACTTGTTTATGCAACACTTAGGAAAAAACTGCATTTGTTAGATCCACCTAGCCATGGCGACTCTTATCACCAGCTTAGAAAAGGCAATGCTCAATTGATACTCTCGACCGCCCATGGCAGCTTAGATAACTTAACTGCTTATGGCGCTCATGGCGGCTTAAATAATCTGACATAATTAGCCTTATACCATTAGGCCCCTTTTTAAGACGCCATCTTGAATATGCACTGAAATATTTTTCTCCGGCCTAAATTTGAACCGGGAATTTTTACTCTGTCTTAGCTTTCATCACAATGGCACCGAAAGCACCCACTTCATGCAACTAGGTCAAATCCATCATCACAGACAGTACGCTGGATGACTTTGTGAAGACCGGCTATCTGCCGAAGAAGGAAGTGATGTCTTATCGTGCTCCTGACCCGACAGAGGAAATTCCCCAGCCCAAGGCGGGGGAGGTCATCGTTTTCACTGATCATATGAACCGGGGGTTTTCACCACCCGGCTCAAAATTCTTCAGGGATGTCCTGCACTTCTTTGACCTCCGTCCTCAAGACATTGGACCCAATTCCGTGTCTAACATTTGCAATTTTCAAGTGTTCAGTGAAGTATATCTTGGAGAAGAACCCAACATACTACTCTTCTGAGAGTTTTTTACTTGAACCGCCAGAATGAGTGTGCCAACGGCCAAAGCTTGGAACTTGGTGGTGTCAGGATCCAACGTCGGAGAGACGTAATTTTTCCTTATGCCAACCCACCAAGTCACCCCAAAGATTTGAACCAAACATGGTTCTATTGTCAAGACACTTCTCCGGCTGATGAGAATCCACTGCCCGGCTTTCGTGCTCTGCGTCTGGAGTCCAAACATCCACTTCCTAATAAGATAACAGCCGCCGAATGCAAGACGCTCGCCCCCACCCTGGCTAAAATCAAGGCTCTTCTGGGGAATGGGCTAAATGGCATTGATTTAGTCTGGGTTTGGCTCGCCTGGCGGGTTATCCCATTGAGCCGCCAGCCGGCCTGATGTGCACCTACACAGGGAAGAAAGATGACCCTCTACGGCACAGTTCTAAGGATTTGCCTGACCACATCATCAACGACATGACCAAGTCTCTTCTGAATGAAAGCCTAGAAGACTGCGGTAAGGTGGGCTTAAGCCCCTTCTGCGAAGCTAACCCGGCTCTAGCGGTAAGCCGCCGCCCATCAGAATAAATTACATCCATCTTTTGATATTTCATCTGTACTCACACTTTTGCTAATTTTCACAGGCTGGTGATAAATTCTGGAAGGTGAAATATGATCATGAAGCTGCGAAGAAAGTCAGGAAGGCCAAGAGAGCCGCCAGGAAAGAGGATGCAAGGAAGAACGGCAAGAAGGCCACCGCCTCTGACTTGCTTCGGCTAGAAGATTCTTCTGAGTCGGAGGTAGCCCCTGACTCTCTTGGCTCCTTTTTTAACCATCTTATTGACACTAAGTATCAGCAGGAGGACACAGGAACAAGTCATGACAAGGATGAAGAGGTAACTATCATTTCCTCCGACTCCGAGCCTTTGCCAAGACAGAAAATCCAAAGAGTAACCCAGAAAGTAAGATTTTCACATCCCTTAGCTTATCAAGATCCTCAACTTCTTTTGAAGCGACAGATTCACGAGAGCCGGAGGCAGACCCGGACCAACAAGGATGCGGAGCTCTCCTCCGGCTTACCGAATACCCCAAGGAAGCCCCGGAATGAGGTCACCTCTGATTTAAATCTCTTTTATCCTTTGGCGGGTCTCACTCGTCAACCACTCAATTCTTCTGACTCGGATTATCAGGAAACGTCTCCTTCCTCCGGCGACTCAATGCAGTCCAATTTGCCGGCTTTCAAGACCGCTCCAGGGTAATGATAACCTGCTTATCCCGTTTTGTCTCAATTCGTTGTATTTGCGCCGACTCTTTGATCTTATGCAGCGGAAAAGCAAAGCCCAGCAAAAAGGTGAAGAAGAACAAGCCGGCCGAAGAGCCGATTTTCAACGAGCCGGAACTTGGAACGGGTGCACCTGAAACCTCAACCCATGAACCGCCATTTGAGCCAGCACATGACACGCCCACGCCAATTTCTGACCCGCCTGCCGAGCGAGCCGTCGATGGCTCTGAAAACCTGGAAGTCCCTAGCCCGGTCAGAACGGATGATCCTCAAGACCATGATGTCGAGATCACCAAGACCGGCTTTGCTGAGCCCAGGAGGCCAACCGTGCTGGCCAAGTGTTCCGCCAAGAAGGAGCTTCTGGAATGCCACCGGGTCAAGCTTGACGTTGCTAATTATACTCATATGAGTATTGGGGAGGTTTTTTCTGGCTATATTAGCCAAGTACACAGCAGCCGTGGCATTGAAATTGATATGGTGAAGCAGATGCACCAGAAGTTTGAGGTACAACCCTTTCTCCGCACTAGTTTATCCTTACTATGCCATCCCCCAAGTCTATTGCTTATGATGAATATGCTGTAGACTTAGGAACAAGCTAAATAACATTAGTGATATATTTGGATAACATGTAAGAAAAAACGGCTTACTCGGTAGTCCCCAAGGGCCGGCTCAATCAGCATGGTTGAGTTGGTTCTTCATATGCTTGAATAGAATAAGATACTTGAGATACTTTAACAGCAACATGCATTAGCCCCCAAGTGCCAAGTACTCTTGCTTGCAAAGTGCTTGGGACTTATTCTCATGAACCGCCTACTTAAAATTTCTTTGGTAGACATTAGCCCCCAAGTGCCACGTGTTGTTGCTTGCAAAAGGCTTGGGACTTAATATTGTATGATAATAGTCATGACTTTGACCTGGTATTTGTATAGGCCACCAACAGTCAACTGGAAACAGAGGTATCTGACTTGAAGAAACGCGTGGAAGCACAAGAGATGGAAACCCAAAGAGCCAACTCCAAGTTTGAATTCAGTATATCTGAACAAGAGACACTGAAAAAAGACTTTGAAATGGAGAAAAAGGCCTGGGTGATACGTCCATTTTGCATCATGCTTTTATATCAATATTTATTGCATTATGGGCTGTTATTACACATTATATCTCAATACTTATGGCTATTCTCTCTTATTTTACAAGGTTTACCATGAAGAGGGGGAATGCCGGCAGCTGGAATTCTGGCTGGAAAAGGAGCAAACATTGGAAACCTATTCTGCACAACTCCAAAAGACCTGAGACTCCACGAAACAACTTTTTGGATTTATTAAGGAATTATGAGCAAAAGAAATAGGCCAAGGGGCCCACACCCTGTCCAGGAGACAGGGGGGTGCGCCCCCCTAGGGGCGCGCCCCTATCTCCTGGGCCCCCTGGTGGGCCTCCGGCGTCCATCTTCTACTATATGAAGGGGTTTGTCCTTGAAAAATTTGGGGGCAAGCTTACGAGACGAAACTCCGCCGCCACGAGGCAGAACCTTGGCAGAATCAATCTAGGGCTCTGGCGGAGCTGTTCTGCCGGGGACACTTCCCTCCGGGAGGGGGAAATCATCACCAATGTCATCACCAACGATCCTCTCATCGGGAGGGGGTCAATCTCCATCAACATCTTCACCAGCACCATCTCCTCTCAAACCCTAGTTCATCTCTTGTATCCAATCTTGTATCCAAAACCACAAATTGGTACCTGTGGGTTGCTAGTAGTGTTGATTACTCCTTGTAGTTGATACTTATTGGTTTACTTGGTGGAAGATCATATGTTCAGATCCTTAATGCATATTATTACACCTCTGATTATGAACATGAATATGCTTTGTGAGTAGTTACATTTGTTCCTGAGGACATGGGTGAAGTCTTGCTATTAGTAGTCATGTGAATTTGGTATTCGTTCGATATTTTGATGAGATGTATGTTGTCTCTCCTCTAGTGGTGTTATGTGAACGTCGACTATATGACACTTCACCATTATTTGGGCCTAGAGGAAGGCATAGGGAAGTAATAAGTAGATGATGGGTTGCTAGAGTGACAGAAGCTTAAACCCTAGTTTATGCGTTGCTTCGTTAGGGGTTCATATGGGCCCATGTGTTTAATGTTGTGGTTAGGTTTACCTTAATACTCCTTTTTGTAGTTGCGGACGCTTGAAATAGGGGTTAATCATAAGTGGTATGCTTGTCCAAGTTAGGGCAGTACCCAAGTGCCGGTCCACCCACATATCAAATTATCAAAGTACTGAACGGGAATCATATGAGCGTGATGAAAACTAGCTTGACGATAATTCCCAATGTGTCCTCGGGAGCTCCTTCCTCATTATTAGAATTTGTCCAGGCTTATCCTTTGCTACATAAAGGATTGTGCCTCCTTGCTGCACTTTATTTACTTTATTTACTTTTGCTTGTTACTATTTATCTTATCACAAAACTATCTATCACCTACTATTTGAGTGCTTGCAGACAAAACCTTACTGAAAACCTCTTATCATTTCCTTCTGCTCCTCGTTGGGTTCGACACTCTTACTTATCGAAAGGACTACGATAGAGCCCCTACACTTGTGGGTCATCAAGACTCTTTTCTTGCACCGTTGCCGGGGAGCGTAGCGCTCTTGGTGAGTGGAACTTGGTAAGGAAACATTTATATTGTGTGCTGAAATTTTCTGTTACTTGTCACTATGGAAACTAATCCTTTGAGTGGCTTGTTTGGGGTATCTTCACCCCCAACCAGAAGAGCAAAGAGATGCTCCTCAACCTACTGAACCTTATGAAAATGTTCCCCTTTGAGATTCCTTCGGGTATGATAGAAAAACTGCTAGCTAATCCTTTTTCAGGAGACGGAACATTGCATCCCGACTTACACCTTATCTTTGTGGATGAAGTTTGTGGATTATTTAAGCTTGCAGGTATTCCCGATGATGTTGTCAAAAGGAAGGTCTTCCCTTTATCTTTGAAGGGATATGCAATGACATGGTATAGGCTATGTGATGATACGAGATCTTGGAATTATAAGCGATTGAAATTGGAATTTCACCAGAAGTTCTATCCTATGCATCTTGTTCATCGTGATTGTAATTACATATATAATTTCTGGCGTCGCGAAGGAGAAAGCATCGCTCAAGCTTGGGGGAGGCTTAAGTCAATGTTATATTCATGCCCCAATCATGAGCTCTCTCGGGAAATGATTATTCAGAATTTTTATGCTCGGCTTTCTCTTGATAATCGCAACTTGCTCGATACTTCCTGTGTTGGTTCCTATATGCTGAAGACTATTGATTTCAAATGGGACTTATTGGAAAGAATTAAACGCAACTCTGAAGATTGGGGTTCCGACGATGGTAAGGAGTCAGGTATGACACCTAAGTTTGATTGTGTTAAATCTTTTATGGATACCGATGCTTTCCGTGGATTTAGCTCTAAGTATGGACTTGACTGTGAGATAGTAGCTACTTTTTGTGAAAATTTTGCTGCTCACGTTGATCTCCCTAAAGAGAAGTGGTTTAAATATAATCCTCCTGTTGAAGTGAAATTAGTTGCACCTATTACAATCGAAGAGAAGACTATTACATATAGTGATCCTATTATTCCTATTGCTTATGTTGAAAAACCTCCTTTTCCTGTTAGGATAAAAGATCATGTTAAAGCTTCGACTGTTGTTCGTAAGAGTAATACTAGAACCTATACACCTCCTGAGCAAATTAATGTTGAACCTGGTATTGCTATGATTAAATATCTCTTGGATGAGGACTTAGATAGGCATGATATCTCTTTCTTGGGTGAAACTGCTAATATTGCTAGACCCGATACTAAGACACATAGACCTGTTGTAGGCACGCCTGTTATTTCTCTTAAAATTGGAGATCATTGTTATCATGGCTTATGTGATATGGGTGCTAGTGCTAATGCGATACCTTATGATCTTTATAAAGAAATTATGCACGATATTGCACCAGTTGAATTAGAAGATATTGATGTTACTATTAAGCTTGCTAATAGGGACACCACTAAACCTATTGGGATTGTTAGAGATGTTGAAGTCTTGTGTGGGAAGATTAAATACCCTGTTGATTTTCTTGTCCCATTATTTTTGGTAGACCCTTCTTGAACACTGCTAGTGCTAAGATTGATTGTGAAAAGAATATTGTCACTGTTGGCTTAGATGGTATGTCTCATGAGTTTAATTTCACTAAGTTTAGTAGACAACATCGTGAAAAGGAACCATCTAGTAAGGATGTGATTATTGGTCTTGCTTCCATTGCTGTTCCTCCAACTGATCCATTAGAACAATATTTGCTAGACCATGAAAACAATATGTTTATGAAGGAAAGGGAAGAAATAGATGAAGTGTTCCTTAAACAAGAACCTATGCTAAAACATAATCTTCCCGTTGAAATTCTTGGGGATCCCCCTACACCCAAGGGTGATCCCGTGTTTGAACTCAAACCATTACCTGATAATCTTAAGTATGCTTATCTTGATGAAAAAGAAATATATCCTATTATTATTAGTGCTAACCTTTCAGAGAAAGAAGAAGAAAGATTATTGAAAACTCTGAAGAAGCACCGAGTTGCTATTGGATATACCCTAGATGATCTTAAGGGCATTAGTCCCACATTATGTCAACACAAAATTTCAGTGGAGAAAGATGCCAAACCTATTAGACATCCTCAAAGACGATTAAATCCCAAAATGAAGGAAGTGGTGAGAAAGGAGATACTAAAACTCCTTGAGGCAGGTATTATTTATCCCGTTGCTGATAGTGAATGGGTAAGCCCTGTCCATTGTGTCCCTAAAAAGGGAGGTATTACCGTTGTCCCTAATGATAAAGATGAATTGATCCCGCAAAGAATTATTACATGCTATAGGATGGTAATTGATTTCCGCAAGTTAAATAAAGCTACTAAGAAGATCATTACCCTTTACCTTTTATTGATCAAATGCTAGAAAGGTTATCCAAACACACACATTTTTGCTTTCTAGATGGTTATTCTGGCTTCTCTCAGATACCTGTATCAGCGGGGGATCAATCTAAAACTACTTTTACTTGACCTTTTGTTACTTTTGCTATAGACGTATGCCTTTTGGTTTATGTAATGCACCTGCTACCTTTCAAAGATGCATGATAGCTATATTTTCTGATTTTTGTGAAAAGATTTGTGAGGTATTCATGGATGACTTCTCTGTGTATGGATCCTCTTTTGATGATTGTTTGAGCAACCTTGATCGATTTTTGCAGAGATGCGAAGACACTAGTCTCGTCCTGAATTGGGAAAAGTGTCACTTTATGGTTAATGAAGGCATTGTCTTGGGGTACAAGATCTCCGAGAGGGGTACTGAAGTTGATAAAGCCAAAGTTGATGCTATTGAAAAGATGCCATGTCCCAAGGACATAAAAGGTATAAGAAGTTTCCTTGGTCATGCCGGTTTTTATAGGAGGTTCATTAAGGACTTTTCTAAAATCTCTAGGCCTCTAACTAATTTATTGCAAAAAGATATTCCTTTTGTCTTTGATGATGATTGTGTAGAAGCATTTGAAACACTTAAGAAAGCTTTGATCGCAGCACCTATTGTTCAACCACCTGATTGGAATTTGCCTTTTGAAATTATGTGTGATGCTAGTGATTATGCTGTAGGTGTTTTTTTAGGGAAAAGAGTCGATAAGAAATTGAATGTTATCCATTATGCTAGTAAGACTCTTGATACTGCCCAAAGAAATTATGCTACCACTGAAAAAGAATTCTTAGCAGTTGTGTTTGCATGTGATAAGTTTAGACCTTACATTGTTGATTCCAAAGTTACTATTCACAGTGATCATGTTGCTATTAAATATCTTATGGAAAAGAAAGATGCTAAGCCTAGACTCATTAGATGGGTTCTCTTGCTCCAAGAATTTGACTTGCATATTATTGATAGAAAGGGAGCTGAGAACCCCGTTGCAGACAACTTGTCTAGGCTAGAGAATGTTCTTGATGACCCATTGCCTATTAATGATAGTTTTCCTGATGAACAATTAGCGGTTGTCAATGCTTCTCGTACTGCTCCTTGGTATGCTGACTATGCTAATTACATTGTTGCTAAATATATACGGCCTAGTTTCACATACCAGCAAAAGAAAAAGTTCTTTTATGATTTAAGACATTATTTCTGGGATGATCCACACCTTTATAAAGAAGGAGTAGATGGTATTATTAGACGTTGTGTGCCTGAGCATGAACAGGAACAAATCCTACGCAAGTGTCACTCTGAATACTATGGAGGACACCATGCTGGAGATAGAACTGCACACAAGGTACTACAATCTGGTTTTTATTGGCCTACTCTTTTCAAAGATGCTTGTAAGTTTGTCGTATCTTGTGATGAATGTCAAAGAATAGGTAACATCAGTAGACATCAAGAAATGCCTATGAATTATTCTCTTGTTATTGAACCATTTGATGTTTGGGGCTTTGATTATATGGGACCTTTTCCTGCCTCCAATGGTTATACACATATTTTAGTTGCTGTTGATTATGTTACTAAGTGGGTAGAAGCTATTCCAACTAGTAGTGCTGATCATAACACTTCTATTAAAATGCTTAAAGAAGTTATTTTTCTGAGGTTTGGAGTCCCTAGATATCTTATGACTGATGGTGGTTCACACTTTATTCATGGTGCTTTCCGTAAGATGCTTGCTAAGTATGATGTCAATCATAGAATTGCATCTCCTTATCACCCGCAGTCTAGTGGTCAAGTAGAGTTGAGAAATAGAGAGCTCAAATTAATTTTGCAAAAGACTATGAATAGGTCTAGAAAGAATTGGTCCAAAAAACTTGATGATGCATTATGGGCCTATAGAACTGCATACAAAAATCCTATGGGTATGTCTCCATATAAGATGGTTTATGGAAAAGCATGTCATTTACCTCTTGAACTTGAACATAAAGCATATTGGGCTATTAAAGAGCTTAATTATGACTTCAAACTTGCCGGTGAGAAAAGGTTATTTGATATTAGCTCACTTGATGAATGGAGAACCCAAGCATATGAGAATGCTAAGCTTTTCAAAGAAAAAGTCAAATGCTGGCATGATAAAAGGATACAAAAGCGTGAGTTTAACGTAGGAGATTATGTGTTATTGTTCAACTCTCTTTAAGATTTTTTGCAGGAAAACTTCTCTCAAAATGGGAAGGTCCCTACGTTATCGAGGAGGTCTATCGTTCTGGTGCTATAAAAATCAACAACTTTGAAGGCACAAATCCGAGGGTGGTAAACGGTCAAAGAATTAAACATTATATTTCAGGTAATCCTATCAATGTTGAAACTAATATTATTGAAACCATAACCCCTAAGGAATACATAAGAGACACTTTCCAGGATGTTCCAGACTTCGAAAAGGCATAGGTACGTGGTACGGTAAGTAAACCGACTCCAAAACAACTCTAATGGCAATTTTCATCAGTTTTGGATTATTTAACGATTTTAGGAAGAAAGAAGTAGTCTGAAAGGGACATGAGGCTCCCACGAGAGAGGAGGGCACGCCCCCTGTCACGTGGGCACCTCGTATGCCTCCCAGACTCCGTTTTCTTGTATGTTACGTATTTTGGTCGGTAAAAAATCATTATATATACTCCCAAAGGTTTTGACCACCGTATCACACAAATATCCTCTGTTTTCGTTTCGAGCTGTTCCTGTTGCAGAATAAAGCAAGATGTCTTCTCAGGAATCAGTTGGGGAGAGCCGGGTGTCTCACCCAACGCCAGGTCCAGGAGTAAACGGCGATGTCTATCACTTTGGACCATCAACGGAGGATGAGATGGAGGCTGATTTGAAAAGGATAGATGCCATGGAGGAAGATCAATAAGTTACCTCTCGTCTCCAAGCAGATTTTCACTATGGGGGAACTACCTAGCCTGGCTGTCCCTGCCTCAGTCATCCCTTCCAACTCTAGATTTCTTTCTTATGAAAATATGAAAAAGTGTTTCATGTGTTCTCCAGAAGCTATGCAGCATCCTTGGGTAAAAGGAGCCTTGGCCGTTACGGGCAAGCTCCGTAAAGAAATTTTGGACCTCAAACGACAAATCAATAAGCTCGAGGAGGAGAACCGTATCCTGAAGGGCATCACCACCAAGAAGATCACAACACCAACCGTGAAGAAGGAGAAATAATCACATGGGTATGTGCACTCCCCTTGGAAACTGCCAAGCTTGGGGGGAGGTGCCCCGGTATCGTATCACCATCACACTCCTATCTTTACCGCTTTATTTAGTTCGATCCTTTTAGTAGTATCTTGATCTATTAGTTCGAAGTTTTGATATCAAGTAGTTTTGAGTTTTTCGTTGTGATCTCTTTTTGTAAGAGAGTCCGTGTGCTATCTATAATAAAGATTAGTGTTGAGTCAAGGGCTTTGCTATGTTGCTATGATCTTGAGAAAGTAGAAAGAACAAAAGAGTTCATATTGATGTTATGGATAGTGATAACTTCACACATAGAAAGTATGAGGCATAAAAATTGTTGAGAGTTGATGAACATAGCCTTGGTCATCGTTGCAATTAATTGGAAGTGATAAGGAAAGAGGGGTTCACATATAGATATATTATCTTGGACATCTTTTATGATTGTGAAGCACTAATTAAGTATGACATGCTAAAAGAGTTGACGTTGGACAAGGAAGACAACGTAATGGTTTATGTTTTCCGACATCTTAGTTAAAGTATATTGTCAGTGACCTTCTAAACATGTTGAGCTTGCCTTTCCCCCTCATGCTAGCCAAAACTCCTTGCATCAAGTAGAGATACTACTTGTGCTTCCATATATCCTTAAACCCAGTTTTGCCATGAGAGTCCACCATACCTACCTATGGATTGAGTAAGATCCTTCAAGTAAGTTGTCATTGGTGCAAGCAATAAAAATTGCTCTCTAAATATGCATGACTTATTAGTGCAGAGAAAATAAGCTTTGTACGAACTTGTTGTGGAAGTAATAAAAGCGATGGATTGCATAATAAAGGTCCACATACAAGGGGCAATATAAAGTGACGTTCTTTTGCACTAAGATTTTGTGTATCCAACCCTGAAAGCGCATGACAACCTCTGCTTCCCTCTGCGAAGGGCCTATCTTTTACTTTATGTTTTACTTTAATACTTGAGTCAAGGTGATCCTCACATTTCCCTTTTTCATTTTATCCTTTGGCAAGCTCTTCGTGTTTGAAAGATCATGATATATATATCCGATTGGATGTAAGTTGGCATAGGCTATTATTGTTGACATCACCTAAAGGTGAATACGTTGGGAGGCAACACAATAAGCCCCTATCTTTCTCAGTGTCTGGCTGAAACTCTATAACCACAAGTATTGCGTGAGTGTTAACAATTATGGGAGACTACGAGATAGTTGAGTATGTGAGCTTGCTGAGAAGCTCTATTAGTGACTCTTTCTGATGTTACAATAAATTGCAATTGCTTCAATGACTGAGATTATAGTTTGTTAGTTCCCAATGAAGTTTTTGAACCATACTTGACATTGTGAATTGCTTATCACTTGAACATAGGAAATCAGATGACAAAATCCATATATGTTGCTGTTATTAGAATGATCATGATGCCCTCATGTCCGTATTTTTATTTTTACCGACACCTCTATCTCTAAACATGTAGACATATTTTTCGATTTCGGTTTCCGCTTGAGGACAAGCGAGGTCTAAGCTTGGGGGAGTTGATGCGTCCATTTCGCATCATGCTTTTATATCAATATTTATTGCATTATGGGCTGTTATTAGACATTATATCTCAATACTTATGGCTATTCTCTCTTATTTTACAAGGTTTACCATGAAGAGGGGGAATGCCGACAGCTGGAATTCTGGCTGGAAAAGGAGCAAACGTTGGAAACCTATTATGCACAACTCCAAAAGACCTAATACTCCACGAAACAACTTTTTGGATTTATTAAGGAATTATGAGCAAAAGAAATAGGCCAAGGGGCCCACACCCTGTCCAGGAGACAGGGGGCGCCCCCCTAGGGGCGTGCCCCCTAGGGGCGCGCCCCCTATCTCCTGGGCCCCCTGATGGGCCTCCAGCGTACATCTTCTACTATATGAAGGGTTTTGTCCTAGAAAAATTCAGGGGCAAGCTTACGAGACGAAACTCTGCTGCCACTACCGGGGAGCTGGCGGAGCTGTTCTGCCGGGGACACTTCCCTCCGGGAGGGGGAAATCATCACCAACGTCATCACCAACGATCCTCTCAACGGGAGGGTGTCAATCTCCATCAACATCTTCACCAGCACCATCTCCTCTCAAACCCTAGTTCATCTCTTGTATCCAATCTTGTATCCAAAACCACAAATTGGTACCTGTGGGTTGCTAGTAGTGTTGATTACTGCTTGTAGTTGATACTTATTGGTTTACTTGGTGGAAGATCATATGTTCAGATCCTTAATTCATATTATTACACCTCTGATTATGAACATGAATATGCTTTGTGAGTAGTTACGTTTGTTCCTGAGGACATGGGTGAAGTCTTGCTATTAGTAGTCATGTGAATTTGGTATTCGTTCGATATTTTGATGAGATGTATGTTGTCTCTCCTCTAGTGGTGTTATGTGAACGTCAACTACATGACACTTCACCATTATTTGGGCCTAGAGGAAGGCATAGGGAAGTAATAAGTAGATGATGGGTTGCTAGAGTGACAGAAGCTTAAACCCTAGTTTATGCGTTGCTTCGTTAAGGGTTCATATGGGCCCAGGTGTTCAATGCTGTGGTTAGGTTTACCTTATTACTCCTTTTTGTAGTTGCGGACACTTGCAATAGGGGTTAATCATAAGTGGGATGCTTGTCCAAGTTAGGGCAGTACCCAAGTGCCGGTCCACCCACATATCAAATTATCAAAGTACCGAACGCGAATCATATGAGCGTGATGAAAACTAGCTTGACGATAATTCCCAATGTGTCCTCGGGAGCTCCTTCCTCATTATTAGAATTTGTCCAGACTTATCCTTTGCTACATAAAGGATTGGGCCGCCTTGCTGCACTTTATTTACTTTATTTACTTTTGCTCGTTACTATTTATCTTATCATAAAACTATCTATGACCTACTATTTCAGTGCTTGCAGAGAAAACCTTACTGAAAACTGCTTATCATTTCCTTCTGCTCCTTGTTGGGTTCGACACTCTTACTTATCGAAAGGACTATGATAGATCCCCTACACTTGTGGGTCATCACTGGGCTGATGAAAAGATCGCTTTGATCAATCGAGCTAAGAAAGCAGAGGCGGCTCTTGAAGAGGCGACCGATGAATTATCAGGCTTAGAACGCCATGTCTCTCAGATGGTCTCAACAATCTTTGGTAAGTCGCCCTGAAAGTGTCAAATATTTGAATCTTTCAAGTGATCATATAAATTGTCATTAACTCACCTGATATTGGTAAGAAGGCCCCAGGAGTTCAAATCTTAACCAAGATATGCTGATCAAGCTGAAGGCGGATTATACGCTGGTGGAGCAACTCTACAACGGGTCTCAGCATGCCTTAGCCACAGTGGCCCTGTCAAATTAAGTGCCCACACTCCTGGTGGATGTGCCAAGGAAACTCTCCGTGCTGGCCTAGCGATTCATTGAGCTAAGGCGATCTTCTGCAAGAGCCGGAGCCGTGGCTGCCTTAAGTCGGGCCAAAGCTTGGCTGCTGGAGTTAGACCCGGCCGACATCGCCATAGGTTATCCAAGCCTTAAGGAGGATGGCACTCCCTTTGAATAGGAAGGCTTCGCCACTTGTGTGAAGGAGATACGCCCCGTGGCCACCCTGATAGCTGATGAAGCGGATCTCACCAAGTACCAGCCGGGCTATGACGCAGAGAACCGGAGAATTCCAACGCCACATTACATAGTGACTAGCCTGACCCCCCCACTCCGTAAGCATACCTTCACCCCTGAAGTTGACCCGGCCGGACTAATTGATGATGAAGCTGAATTTGAAGCTTTGAATGGCATTGACTGGTCATCATCAACCTTCCAGGAAAGGGAACAAGGCGAAGAAGCGGAGAGGGCTGACCCGGATGCTTCAGGTCAACACAAGAATTAATCCGCCAGGCGGCTCATACCTGTGATGTGCTTTGAAAAAAAATATTAACCATTCGGACTCGGGGAGTCATGTAATATAATAGAAATAACTTTGCTTTGCCATGCCATCATGCATGTTTTGGTGCTCAATACTATTAAGCCACCATCTTATCATCTGTTTTCCTTATGCTTGACCAAGTCTTTTAACTGTCCTGCACACAAAAATAGATCACAAGATCCCTTGGCGGCTTGCCGCAAGGCGGGTTATAATATCTTGATATATAACCATTAAGATGGAAAAAGAATCATAGATAAGCCTATTGTGACATATAATTTTGAAACATAACTATAATATCATACATGTGATATTTTGATTTGTACTGCCGGTTTATATGACCCGAACAGTAAGGGTGATAACCCAATCTTTGAAAACCAGCACTTCCAAATATATGATGATTCTCATATGTTGGCGACTTATCATCCAAAATCAAGCCAGGTTAAATTTAACCACACTTGGACTTAAATATTTGAACAAAAAGTCTCAAGTCAAATAAAGGCTGCTTTCAAAAAAAACTTAAACCAAATAATAAGAAACAATCAAGGCTTCTGATTCGAATATGATCAATAAACCGTTCCAAAGGGGTTAAGCTAGGATTCGAATATGATCATGTAGCCCCTAGTGGCTTTGGCGTTGCGCCGATCAAGAGGGTACCAACAGCTATGTTCTCTTTGGTTCGAATACGACCCATGTTTGAACAGGAAGCCCCCTAATGACCTTGATAGTTTTTTAACGACTCTGATTCGAATACGATCAAAGTCGGTTCCCAAAAGGGGTTGAGCTATGATTCGAATACGATCAAAAAGCCCCCTACTGAGCTTGGCAGTGTGCTAATCAAGAGGGTACCAACAGCTATGTTTTCTTTGGTTCGAATATGACCTATGTTTGAACAGGAAGCCCCCTAGTGATCATAAGGTTTAACGGCTAGATTCGAATATGATCATGATCTTGACCAAGAGGTTTAAGCTAGATTCGAATATGATCAGCCCCCAAGTGATCATTTGAAATGACAATAACAAACACATATTTACCTTTGAGGATGAAAAAAGACAGAGGTCCTGCTTTATTACTTATCATAATATATACATCGTCAAAATATGTACATCATGAGAGACGGTGGCTCAAGTGTAGTAAGGCCAAAGATGAGCGATATTCCACGGCCGGTGGGTCTCCTCCTCTGACTTACGTGAATCTTTGTGCTCTCGAACATCGATAAGGTAGTATGACCCGTTGTTCAAGTTCTTGCTGACCACAAAAGGCCCTTCCCAAGGTGGGAATAACTTGTGTGCATCAGTTTGATCCTGGATGAGTCGGAGCACCAAATCACCTTCCTAAAAGGTTCTGGACTTAACCCAGCGGCTGTGATAGCAGTGCAGGTCTTGTTGGTAAATCGTCGATCGAGCTGCTGCTAGGTCTCGCTTTTCATCTAATAGGTCAAGTGCATCCTGACGTGCTTGTTCATTGTTAGCCTCAACATAAGCCGCCACACGGGGCGAGTCATGACGGATGTCACTAGGGAGAACAGCCTCGGCTCCGTAAACCATGAAGAAAGGCGTATAACCCGTAGACCTGTTAGGAGTAGTATTGATGCTCCATATCACAGAGGGTAACTCCTCAACCCAACAACCCGGCGTCCGTTGCAAGGGGACCAAAAGCCGGGGCTTGGTGCCTTTCAAGATTTCCCTATTGACTCTCTCAGCCTGACCATTGGATTGGGGGTGAGCTACTGACGAAACATCATGCCGAATATGCTCATGTTGACAAAATTCTTCCATGGCGCCTTTAGACAGATTTGTACCATTGTAAGTTATAATGCTGTGTGGAAAGCCAAAGCGAAATATCACTTTCTTCATGAACTGAACCACCATGGCTGCATCACACTTACTAACTGGCTCTGCCTCAACCCACTTTGTAAACTTGTCAACCTCCACCAAGAGGTGGGTCTTTCTATCTTTGGACCTTTTGAAAGGCCCAACCATGTCAAGCCCCCAGACTGCAAACAGCCAAGTAATTGGAATCATCCTCAACTCTTGAGCCGGCACGTGAGCATATCTCGAGAACTTTTGACAACCGTCACATTTACTGACCAGATCCTCCGCATCAGCTTGAGCCGTCAGCCAATAAAATCCATGACAGAAAGCCTTGGCTACAAGGGACTTTGACCCGGCATGATGGCCACAGTCCCCTTCATGAATCTCATGAAGAATTTCTTGACCTTCCTCAAGAGAACACAACGCTGAAATGCCCCAGTGACACGGCGATGATGCAACTTGACATTGGCAATTGTCATTGACTTAGACCGCCGGGTTATCTGCCTGGCCAAGGTTTCATCCTCAGGCAACTCACCCGGGTCATGTAAGCCAAGTATGGCACTGTCCAATCTGGGATGATGTGAAGAGCCGCCACCAATTGTGCTTCCGGGTCAGGAACAACCAATTCCTCCTCGGTAGGTAACTTGACAGAAGGGTTATGCAGAATATCCAAGAAAGTATTAGGCGGCACCGGCTTACACTGACAGCCCAGCCGGCTTAAGGCATCCGCCGCCTCGTTCTTTCTGCGGTCAATGTGCTCCACTTGGTAACCCTTGAAATGTCCAGCAATGGCATCAACTTCATGGCGATAAGCCGCCATGAGAGGATCCTTGGAATCCCACTTGCCTGATACTTGTTGAGCCACCAAATCTGAGTCGCCAAAACACCTTACCCGGCTTAAACTCATCTCCTTAGCCATCCAAAGACCATGGAGTAAGGCCTCATACTCAGCTGCATTGTTAGTATAGGGAAACATCAACCGTAGCACATAACAAAAATTTTCACCTCGAGGCGAAGCTAGAACAACTCCAGCACCCGAGCCCTCCAATTGCCTGGACCCATCAAAGTGAATAGTCCAATACGTGTTGTTGGCTTCTCTTCAGGCATCTGCAGTTCTGTCCAATTGTTGATGAAGTCCACCAGTGCTTGAGACTTGATAGCAGTGCGTGGAACATACTTTAAACCATGAGGCCCAAGTTCAATGGCCCACTTGGCGACTCGTCCTGTGGCCTCCCTGTTTTGGATGATATCTCCTAAAGAAGCAGAACTAATCACAGTGATGGGATGACCCAGAAAATATTGCTTTAGCTTCCGGCTTGCCATAAACACCCGATAAACGAGCTTCTACCAATGTGGATACCTTTGCTTGGATTCAATAAGTACCTCACTGATGTAATAAACCGGCTGTTGAACCGGATGCTCCTTGCCAGCCTCCTTGCATTCCACCACACACCACAAAAAATACACTTCCGTGATGATACGTGTTTGTCACAGTAGGTCGCGTTTTTTGTCATGCATGTACATCCATGACAATTTTATGACAGAATCAAGATAGTCATACCTGTGCTGTCGTAGAAGTGTTCCATGACATTACCAAAATTATCATCACGGAAGTGTCCACTTCCATGACGATAAATCCCGCATCACAGAAGTGCTTTCATCAAGGGTGACCGACACGTGGCATCCACTGTAACGGAACGCCGTTAAGCTATCGGGTCGGGTTTTGGATCCGATAACCCGTTAACAGCCCGGACCAATGGGGATTTTCCACGTGTAAAATCATCATTGGCTAGAGGAAACACGTGCCGGCTCACCGTTGGGACAAATGCCATCCACTCATTGGACAGAAGGCGCCTATGATACGTCGACACGTGGCACGGCCCAACAGAGGCCCATTCCTGTGAAAAGGCCGTCCCGTTTGACTTTGTCAAAAGGTGGCGGGCCGGCCCATGGAAAGCCTGTTAACGGCCTGTTCGCATATAGCCCATTTGCAGCCCGCTAACCCAAAGGCCCGTTACGCCCTATCCGAATTAGGCCCAGTAGCATCATCTGGGCCATCCAATATGATTCCAGCATGTTTTCACTTCTGGCCCATTTATGGCCCATGACGTCTTTCGGCCCATATGAGGCCCTATGTAACTCTTGGCCTATTAACGGCCCGTGGTGAAACTGGCCCGCAGTGAACAGTGTATCACTTTACACCCATTAACGGCCCGTGGTGAAACTGGCCCGTAATGAACAGTACATCACTTTATACCCATTAAGGGCCCGTTATTCAGTTGGGCCATTTCTAGCAAATGGTATCTTTCGGTCTTTGCAGAGCCCATTTATTCTTGGGCTCATTTCCAGCATTCGTTTACATATGGCCCGTTACTGTCATTTTCTGCTTGTGGGCCAAATTCAGCCCGTGGTTACATCGGCCCGTTTGTGGTCCGTTAATACGTTGGGCTGTTTTCATAGCGTCATCAAATACGGCCTATTAACGATGGCCCGTTATGGTCATACGGCCCGTATAAGGCCCATTCATGACACGGACCGTAGAAGGCCCATTGTTTCTATGGCCTGTAGAAGGCCTACTGTTTCTATGGCCCGTAGAAGGCCCACTGTTTCTACGACCCGTAGGAGGCCCAGTGTCACTACAGAAAATATTAGCCCATGGTTATTGTGGCCTAGTTTTAAAAAGAACTGCACTGACTACAAGCAAACAAATAAACAAGACAACAAGGAAATAAATAAGCAAGCAACTTATGCTAGACTATCACGGCTGTTACACATATTACATCCACTGGGCATCAAAGTTCGCCACCAGTGCAAATATAGGGAACAAAGCAGCATATCATATACACTGGTTGTCAAAGTTGGCGACCAGCGCAAATAAACGCCGCAGCAAAACAAATCCAGAACTGAAACCACTTCAGAAGATCTCATGAAACAATATCCTGGATACCCATAATGCTGGCAAGATGCTTAGCAAGCTTATTAACTTTCTCTTGTTTGGCGCTCAAATCCTCCAGCGCTTGTTGTTGCACCAGAAAATATGCATCTGAATTCTGCAGGGACTTCCTCAGTCCTTCAGCCTCCTGTCGCAACACATCTGATCGATGTCTTTCAACTTGAAGTTGAGATTCAAGAAGCCGAACTGATTCAGACAGTGAGTTCGAAGAGCTTGTGCCAGTAGTAGTGGCCAGTAACTCGAACACTACATCAAGACATGACTTTTGGGTTCAATCACTGTCGTCAAGATAGTTTTTATCAGCTTTCTTGGAGACCAACAGGGATGTCTCACTATCTTGAACCTTATCTGCATTACTTCCTTTACCATTGGATAACGCGGTACTGTTCTCCAATATTTGTCCGCATTCTAAAAGAGAAACAAGCAGACACATCACATGTTTACCATGTTGTATATGAAACTCATTTTGGTAAATGAGTTCAGTAGTAAAGTGGACAAGATAACAACATGAAACAAACATATATCTATGTACCATGGTCACTTTATGGTCTATATCATTCTAGTTTTTGTTGCCAAATCAAGATAGAGACACAGTTCAAATAATATTTGTTCAAGACAAAGCAGAATAGACAAAATATAAGTGTGGGTAACTATAGAGCAATAACAACACTTGTAATGTGCATGACATGAGAACATAACTGTTTATTCAATTGAAACTGAAATCAACATAGAGCAGGTTACAACAGCAAACCAGTTAAAGAATAAGGTTTAAAACATACCTGTTGCGCCATTGGAGTTTCAATTCCATCCTTCAAATTTGAAAATAGTTGGTATGAGTAAATATAGTAATGCAAGAGCAAAGGAGTATGAACCATAGCTACAGAACCTGACCTGAGAACAAATCTTCTTCTCCTTTAAGCGTTGAGTTGGGATTCAGAGTGGTGGTCCTCGTGCTTTGGGCACTGTAGTCCCCTTACTAACCGCTCGTGTTTGGGTGCTCTGTGGTGGAGACGGTGCTGTGTCAACTGGAACTGGGTTACTATCTGCCGGGGTTGGGGTTAGAAGGGGTGTAGCTAGTTCTCTGTCCAACTGGGTAGGGGTACAATCTGCGAGAGTCTGGGTTATGTGTGGTGGATCTGGTCCTTTGGCAAGTACAACCGTGGTTCTATCTGCATCAACTAGTAGCACTATCTTTTCTGAAGACCGTGTTGTTACTCCCTTAGATACTGCCATCACGCTCTCCAATTCAAATGGTTGACAAACAAGAAAAGTAATTGAAAGTATAGACATTGTATGATAGACAGGTGCAATGGATAGTGGGGAATAAAAGAGGGCACGAAATAATTCATATTTATGTTGTCTAACCAAACAGGATAGCATGACACAATTTCACATATATGATGGCTAACTAAACAGGATAGCATGACACAATTTCACATTATGATGGCTAACTAAAAAAGATGGGAAGACATAATTCAAAATATGAGACTATGTAAACAGGATGACATGACATAACTATATAATGTGTTTATTAAATAGGTTGGCATGCCATAATTCACATACATTCATGGATAGAATGCCATAATTCTAAATATGATGACTATAAACACTAAACAAGATGAGATGATATAACTATATGATGTCTTTATTAAATGAGTTGCCATGCCATAATTCAGATAGATGATGTGTATGTACTATGTAAACATGATGGCATGATATAATTCAAATATATGATTTATATAGTAAGCAAGTAAGTAGATGGCAATCTATATATGATGTAAAAACTAAGCAATTCAAGACAACATGCATGACATGGGTAATATAACCCTGCCAAGTTTGAGCATAGACCTTAGGGGGGGAATAGGACTGGTCATCAGTCTCCGAATCCTCCTCTGAGGAGCTCTCTGTAGCCAGCAAGATGTCTGCTTCAGCAGGTAGCATTGTCTGCTCTGAATACTTTGTTTTCACTCCAGATACTTCCATCACTGCTTCAAATGGATGATGCGCAGGAAGAGTAGTTGAATATACAAATGTTGTCGACAAATGAAACACGTAATACAAAAAAATGATAGCATGATATAATTCACATACATGATGATTGGCTAAACAGCATGGCATTGCATAATTCACATATATAATGCCTTTGCAACAAGATAGCATTGTATAATTCACATATATAATGTCTTACAACAAGATGGAAATGCATAATTCACATTTATGGTAATTAGACACTGAACAGGTGGCATTCACACAAAGCATGTCTAAACTAATCAAATGGCATAGCAATGCGAGACACCATATGCACGATATGAGCAACATAACCTTGCCAAGTTAGAGCATACACCTCGGGGGGGGGGGAGGGGGATAGGACTGGTCATTTGTCTCTGAATCCTCCTCCGAGGAGCTATCCGTAACCAGCGAGATTGCGCTTCGTCAGATAGCATAGTCTGCTCAGAAGACCTTGTTTTCACTCCAGAATTTGCCATCACCGTGTCAAATGGCTGATGCACACGAAGAGCAGTTGAATGTACTAACATTGTTGACAAATGTAATGTGTTACAAAAAAAAGGATGGCCTGATATAATTTACATATAAGATGACTAGCTAAGCAGGATGGCATTGCAAAATTCACATATATGATGCCTGGCTAAACAAGGTGGCGTTGCATAATTCACATAAACGATGAATAAACTAAACAGATGTCATTGGCACAAAGGGTGTCTAAACTAAGCAGATGACATATTTGATGTATAAAGTAAGCAATGCAAGACACCATATGCATGATATAACCAACATCAGCATGCCAAGTTAGAGCGAAGACCTCAGGGGCTAAATAGGAGTTATCTTCTCCTTCCGAATCCCCCTCAGAACATATATCTTCCTCTCGATTACAATATGAAATGCATGGAGGGGGGGCTGCCTTTGCGCCTACCATGGAGCGACGTCTGCATGAATTGTATCACCACGCAAGGCTTGTCTCTTTTGCTCTACATGTTCAGTTCCATTGTTTACAATAACTGTCATGCATAGGAATAAAACATAGTGAGATTATGTAAGGAGTGCATGCAGAAATCCAGAGTGATGGTAGCAACCTGTGGATAGACCCAAAACCAATAATAGCAGGCAGATAATGGCTTTAGTTAATAAATACAGATAATGGCTTCTTTACTGTTTGTTTCCCACCCAACATGAAACTCATAGTAGACACCGGAGATTAACCAGATAGTAGATAGATACTATTGATAGCAGCCCCGATATGTACCCCACAACCATTTAAAAACTCAAGTTTGACCATTAGTTTGGAGCTGACTCAGAGTCTAATCGGTGAACAGGATGATAAAGTAGCATGTAATATTAAGCGATGCATAACATAAGCAGACACGAAAGAGTGCGACCTCTCTTGCGGACCCGTGTAGTCCTCGAGGTCATCTGCTCGGTTGATGATGATAATGCAGTTTTCATGGCTGCCAGCGGCGGGGAAGAAGATCTGAGGCGGTGAAAGACAGTCTGGAGGACGGATCCCTACTGTGCTGGACCCTTCTGTCGTTGGAGCAGCTGAGCTGGGGTGGACGACGATGCAGCAGGAGCGGGACAAACCACGCAAGGTTTTCTTTGACAACTATCTGTAAGAGAAGTAATTCTGTAAGGGCTCATTTGAATTGGAGGATTCCAACAATGCAGGGATAGGAAATAGACAGGAATAGGATAGGAATGCACGTGCAAAACAAAGAATTTAAAAACACAGGATTTCTGCCAATCTGGATGTTTGATTCACAACAATTGGAAGATCACAGGATGCAAAGAAGCATGGTGAGATTAAGTCAAACCACAAGAAAATGTACGGTTATAATGCTATTATGCTACTATCTCTTAGTCTTGTGCTTCATGAATAGGAATTTGAAAAGGAGGACAAGTGAAAATTAAAATTCCTACGTTTTTTCTTTCAAGGAGACACTAAAGGAACAAATCTGTGTGCTCAGTGGATAATATATATAACATGTAGAGTAAAAAAGAGATGCAACAAGTGTACAACCTCTTTGGCGAAGCCATGTCGATCTCAGCGTGATTGGGTTGGCCGGTGAGGATGCTCCAGCTGACTTTGCTGTCGGAGGAGGGAAGAAGATCTTAGGCGTCTGGAGATGGAGCCCGAGGTACTCTCCGCTGTGATGGAGGGTTTCGTCGTTGGAGCAGCTCCGGTGAGTTGTACGACGCCGAGGCTGAAGCAAGACAAGAGAGACAACAAACAATGTTAACCTGAGTGGAATTCTAATAGCATATCCAATACATGACATAAAATACATAACCACAAAGTGCTAGATGTAAAATACATCAGCCGCTCATCTCTGAACTTAACTGTCCAAACTGAACTTAATTGTTGAAACTGAACCTAACTGTCGAAACTGAATTTTGCTGTCGAAACTGAATTTTGCTGTCGAAACTGAACGCACTAGGTGAGGCTACACGTCGGTCGACAGACTTTTTCATCTCTGGTCAGTCGATTTTGCAGCCGCTGGATACGAAATCAAGGGCCTGCGGTCATCTTCAACCTCTACCCCCGTGAGCTGCCAGCCACCACCGGCCAAACAGCAGCCCCCCGCCGCCCGCGGCCGGCGGTGCGCCGCCCCGCCCGCCCCGAAAACACTCCCCACCGCCAGTCCGCCGCCGCCCCGGCCATTCCTCTAGGCCCCCCTGTGCCGAGCTTTTTCTCCGGCGATCCCCACGCCACCGCCCCGCCACCGCCGGCGACCACCGCCCCCATCGTGAACCCTAAGATAGATAGTGGGGTACCTCTCCGGCGAGCCCTCCTCCCCGCTGCGGCTGGTTCTTCCTTCACCCCGGTGAGCCCACCCCTTGAAAATCGACTGACCCAAAAGTCGATTCAGTCAACTGAAGTGTAGCCAAATCGGAGCAGCATCGCAAGCAAGAGCAAGAGCGAGAGCAGCAACGCGAGCAAGAGCAATAACAAGAGCAGACTAGGCAGGGGACCAAGAGCAAGAGCAGAGCAGCAGCACGAGCGAGAGCTAAAGCAGCAACAGCTCCTACTGATGTGGACGTCGCCACCAAGGGAGCGACGCCGTGGAGGAAGTGGCCGGCGATGCCGCCGTAGACAGAGTCGCGCCGTGTCGGCTCGGGACCAAGCGCCGGCAGCACCCTGAGACCGAATGAAGAAGAAAATGCGGCAATTAGTGTACAACATCTTTGGTGGCGCCGATTAGGCCGCAGCTTCATCCGAGGAAATGGTGATGATGATGCTCTTCCGGTGGTGCAGGTGAAGACGGTGGTGTGGGAATGGAGGTGGCGCGAAAGACGAGGGGAACGTCAGGGCAGCTCCTTGGAGGTGGAGGACGGGGTGGCTGAACCGGCGGGACGATGAGATCGACGACGGATCCTCACCCGGTACGGTGGATGAGGGACGTCGAGGTGTTGCTGTGGACGACGTCGTCGGGGAAGAGGCTCCGGCTGGGTGGCGAACGAAGCAGGGTGTGGGGTTTCGTCGTGGGTTTTCGCGGCCTCGGTGTATGAATGGGTGGGCGGATGGGATGGCAGTGGGGAACCATGGCTCAGAGACGCGCTTGTCCGAAATGTGGGGTAAGTTACAAAAGTGCCCCTACCGATTTGAGGCGGTTCTTTCGGTTCAGGGGTACCACGGGCATTTCGGGTGTTAGGATTTCACAGGAGGTGGGAGTTTACGCGCGTGTTGTAATTTCGACATAGTAAGGCGCGGGTTGAGATGGAGGGAGTTGTCGGAGCACAACAAGACAAAGATATATCTTAAATATTTCGGGCTAACAAGGCGCGGGTTGAAATTTCCGGACAAGCCTAACGTGTACTGTACCAAATCAATGCGCACAACAAATGTCATTCAAAACTTTGAATTCATGTTATGTTCAATTAAAATATTTCGCTACGTGTATAATGCATGCAACCTACTACTCAAATGAACGTTTTAGTGCATTCCAAACGTATATACTACCGCTTCAATATGAACTAAATTTGAATAAGATCTACAATAATGATTGTTGTGAAGTCAAAGCATTTGAATTCGTTTCTCTGTTTTAATAAGATCTACAATCATCATTATTGTCAAGTTAAACCATCGTTTCTGTATTATCTTCACAGCACACCACATGATTAGTCTCGAGTTACATATGAACTATGTGTACTATATGAACTCGAACTACATTTTTTGAATCCACTTTATTTTGATTTCAAATCACATTACATTTCTAGCTCTAGCTAGATCTTCATAATCTAAACCATGTCTCATATGTATAATGTGTTTATCACATTATGTATGGTGCCCCGCCCCCTACGCCTACAAGTATTTAGATCTGAGTTGCAAACGCCACACATTACCACAAATTCAAATAAAATGTGAGAATGTTCGATATATAGTATTGTTTAGATTGCTCGATATTTAGTTGTAAGCTACAAACGCCGCACATTATCACAAATTCAAATAAAATGTGAGATTGTTTGATGTATAGTATGGTTTAGATTGTTCGGCATTTAGCTGTGAGTTGCAAACGCCATGCATTATCACATTATGGTATAACATGTGCACATCACGTGTATCACCGCTATATTCATGGATGCAATGTTTAAAACACTATGATCTCCTATTCAAATATATGAATCCGCTTTCATACCAAATTATGATCTTTGTTAGTCTCTTACACCCACACAATCCTCTAACATTTGTAGCTACCACTAACTTTCTCTCGTGCATGCACACGCCCTCCTCGCCCTCCCCCTCCCTCGGCATTCTATCCACCGGGCACATTCATTTTTTTCTTTAGGTCGTTCTCCCAGAGTCTCCACAACTCCTTTCCGACACACACCGATCGATAAACCTCTCCAGCGATGCCTGCCTACAGCATACACACACAGCTTCAATCTCCTCCTTTATGTGTCCTTGCCTCGTGTCTCTCATATGGTCAGACACACGTGTAAACTCTCGCCCCACTTTTCATTGATCTCACAACCGCACACTCCTCCCCCTATCTAGCTAGTAGTTGGGCCTCTCGCACCACCTCCTACCTCCATTCTCTCTGTCTATCCGTCTCACTGGGCCTTATTTGCCTCTAACAAATGGACGTATACCGACCGATCTCTCGCTATACATATAGCCAGCTAGGTCCTTCTAACTCGTTTTTACCCACACATCGATCAATCTACCTCTTAGTTGTGTCTCTCCCTTTCTCCGACAAATAACAATTGATCTACCGATCTAGTTACGTTTGCTTACCAAACACATGGTTCCCCTTCATCATCCATGGATGCGTCCCGACAGATCTATCACACACAGAAACACATCCCCACTCTTATTGATAACATTGCAATTCCACCCTCAGTTTGTCTAGTAGGCCTCTCCCAACATCTCCGAGAAGCAACTCCATCACCCATCCAGCACTCTACCCCTCTCACTCCCTCTCCCTCCCTCTCTCTCTCTCCTCTCTCTCTCTCTGTCCCATCATATTTCCCATCCTTCAGTTATGTATGGATGTCGACCGATCTCCCTCAAGACATAGCTGGGTCTCTCCTTCTCAACACATATACGAGTCGTTCTACCTCTATAGTCAGGCCTCTGCCTCCCCATCCCCCCACCCCCCCCACACACCGATACATCAAGCGCTCTAGTCATGTCTCCTTGCCACACACAAACTTGACATGTGCCCTCTAACGTTCCGGTAGGATAGTCGCCCTATATCTTTGAGTT
>NC_041389.1:451577506-451590031 GCF_002162155.2 Triticum dicoccoides | reverse complement strand
CCCCACCACAAAACAAAAAACACTCACGAATGCAGTTTGTATCTCTCACACACACCCACGTAGGTGGGGGACGTGCATGAAGAGAAGAGGTGCATGCACGGCGCACGTACTACTGTCTCTTTCCCAACCACACCCGCGCGGGTACACGGTGGAGCTCAGTTCTGTACGAAAAAGGCAGCCCACGTGGTAATTTGGCACGTGTACTGGTTGTCCACTTGGTGGAGGGAGGATCGTATACCACGGGTGAACAAACAAATTGCAACTTGACGCGTTATGTTAAATTAAAAAAAGAGGCAAACCATGTGGGGCCTACCTTAGAGGCAAGGCTCTATACACAGGAGTACTTTTGATGTGTCCCGTTAACTCGCAGAACGAGAAGCTTGCTTAGTACACCGTCTCGCCCGCCCATGGGCGCGGTGGCTCGCAGGATGAGGTGAAGCTTGCTCCTCCCTCGCCCATGCGCGCGGTGGCTCGCAGGACGAGGAGAAAAATTTACTACTCCCTCCGTTTACTCCTCATCCCTACTACCTTGGTTATAGAGATTATATCATATTTTTTGGAATATATATGTCCTTTAGTAGATTTCAATATGAACTACTAGTACATACTCCAAACACTGATGTATATAGACGTATTTTAGAGTGTACATTCACTCATTTTGCTCCGTATGTAGTAGCACTCAGTTTGGGTGTTTGATAGAGTGCATGGAGGGTGCATGAGTCCACACTAGTTTAGCACAAATATACTAGAAGCATGCATGAAGAGGGGTGTTGAGTTGAGCATGCATGAAGAGGGAACAACTATGCTGAGACGAGAACGCAACCAAACACACCCTGTATGCCACGCATGTTCATACCATTTGTGCCTTTCTACTTCACTTACTGCGCTACATTACTCAGGTTCGTATGTCCACTCCTGGATACATGTCTGTCTCGTAGTTCCAGTGCCACGTGTTCTTCATATAGATGGAACGATCATTGCATAACACATGCGCCTTGATGCTAGATGTCTCGCGTGTTGGCAAAAGGATGAACAAAGCTCACGTAAAAAAAATAGAGTGGAAGAACATAGATTCCGGACGACCGACAAGGAGCAAGGAACCTCGTGGTGGAGCATCTGCACTCATAATATTTAATATTATTCAGGGATATAAAATTAACCAATCATCTCCACAGTGGACTGGAAGGGTACGAAACACGGCAGCCCAGTGTAGTTACATCATACTAGTACATGGCTAACCCACGCTATCACCATATTTCTTGGCTTCCGTGCGACACCTATCTCTAGTAATCCAGCAGCCTGTATTGCTTCTCCCTCCTCGTCTCTATCAAAGTGCAGCGGGCTGGCGTTTGTGCCGTCTATTGAGGTCGGTTAACTATCACATGTTAGCGACATGCCAAGAGCATTCTAAAAAAAATTCCTTTCACGTTCCGTTTTCAAAAAGAAAAAAATCCTTTCACGTACGAATTTGCCTGTATGCTTTGAGCAACTTGCATGTCCGATACCGCTCCTGTTTGATACTCTAACTTAGCAAGAGGTTAGACTAACTCATGACTAACCCTGAACTAACTGTAGCCAAAGAGGTGTTTGGGTGACAAGGTTAGATTGACAATAAATGCACTTCATGGAGAGAGAAAAGTGATTTTTCAGTGGTCCCAATGAGAACTATCTCCAGTTAGCACCTCTTGGGTGGGATAGTTTTTTTTGGTGGGTTCGGTGCAACTTGCTCAAATTTAAACCCTCATGCTTGGATACTTTAGGGCTGTTTGAGCCCCAACTAGCTCAAACTAACTCTAACCCATGGATCCAAACAGGGCCTATGGCCAGTCTCGACGCAGAGCAGTCGTGTGCACCGGGAAGCGGCGCTCTCTCGGCCGTCGCGCAACTTCAAAGACGGCGCTAGTGAGAGGTCGCCTCCGCTCTGTCTGAGCATTAATGCAGCACTGACGCTCTAGGGCGAACGCTGACCGTTTCATGCGGGAAGCGCGCGCTGGCAAGGGAGTATAGATTTTGAACCGTTTCATACGTATTTTAGAATGTACATTCACTCATTTTGCTCCGTATGTAGTAGCACTCTCCCTCGCCCCTCGACCCTCGCCCACGTGGTGGACGTGCAGCACTTCATTCGGTCTCATATAGCCAGAACGATATATACTGCACTACCATTATTGCTCGACTTCCCGAAGAGGCGAAGAGCCAATCGCAAGGTTAATATTTTGGAGATGCCAATCGCAAGGTTATAGGAGAACGAGTAGTAGGTGCCGCGTCATTTATAAATAATTTTTTTTCTTCAGTGGCAAGTACGCAATATGATAGGTTCATATGGAGAGAAAAGGAAACCGCTCCGCAATATACATAGTCAGGACGGGCCAGCCTACACGGTTGCTTGTTGGGGTTGCTCTCTTCACACTCTCGCGCACAAAACGACTGTGGCCACATCTCTAACATACCGGCGGATCACGTCCGCTTGGGGAAGGGGTGGATGCTTAGTGTAGATGCGGTGGCCGTCACCGACGATGAAAACCCACTGTCGGCACGTCCCGATCAGGGGTCCCCGCCGTTCTCTCTCACAAAGCCGGTGAGGTTGCCTTCGTCCCTTGCTCACTGCCGCGACGTGGGCAGTTGCCACCTCCCGCCGCCCTCCTCAAGGTTGAGCTACGTCCCTCAGGTACAACTCCCTTTACAGCCGGCTTGCACCACTGCTCCAGCTGCCCACATCACTCCCTGTGGATATTTCTCTACTTCTTTGCCCCGCACATACCTGATACCTCTACTGGCTTCTATGTACTGTATTTGTGATGAGTTTATGTCTCATCAACTAGTCCTACTAATCTTATACTAATCACACTTCTTCAATTTCTTTGCCACAGGGATGCTCATCTCGATTTTGGTGAAACTGCACAAAATGAACCGATGGTCAAAAGGTTGCAAACTTCATTTATTAGGCAGCTCGAACGTTGCCAGCAAATTGAAGCCTGGTCAGGGTTCACGGTTCAAGGGCTAGGGACTGCATGGATCGTTTTTTTCTTTAGCTGCCTCTATTCCAAAATAAGTGTCAACTTTAGTAGTAGTACAACTTTGTACTAAAGTTTGCACACAGTTGAGACACTTATTTTGGAACGGAGGGAGTACATATTTGCTATGATCTGTCAATCATTGAGATGCAATAGCATGCATGTTAGTCTCCTTTGTATTTGATGAAATGTTGCAACGGGCAACCTTGGACGCAAGATACATGTAACAGGAGCTGGAAGCTTCATAGCATTGTACAAATTTATCTCACTGATAAATTACAGTACGTACTAGTACTATACTAGTACTTCCTCGTTCCTAAATATAAGTCTTTGTAGAGATTTCACCATTAACCACATGCGGATGTATATAGATGCATTTTAAGTGTAGATTCATTCATTTTGTTCCATATGTAGTTCACCTAGTGGAATCTCTACAAAGACTTATCTACTAGTAATAGCTAGCCCCCACTACTAGGAATTTTTTATCCTCTCCTTGAGCCACATGATCAAAATTGACGTAGCCGTTAGATGAAGTAAATCAGTTATAATAGCCGTCTGATCTAGACGTTGAGAGGCTCCGCACTAAGCCACATGCAAGCATGCAGAAATACCGTGGCACATGCATGTGAGTGGGTTCTAAATCACATCAACATGTCTGCATGCAAGCATGCACCGGTAGCATGCATGTAAGTGAGCTTTTAAGTCCCATTAACATGTCAAAAAGAAAAATATAATCCCATTATGCAGTAGGAGTTGGCTGATCTTTTTTCCTTAAGTGGGATGATCTAAATGATGATGAGAGTTTATTTAGTTTGGCTACCACATTTGTCATGTGGTTATAGATTTTTTTTAGTTCTATGAAATCGATAATTTTACGCAGAGAGATATACCGCTGTTCCGCGGCAACGCGCGGGGACTCATCTAGTAATATTTAGGAACAGAGGGAGTACTATGTAAAGAGTTAGGTGTCGCACGGTGATAGTGTGAGGTGGGCCATGTAATCACTGAGCCTGCGTGTTTTCACTGCTCTTGCACTCCTCCGCTGTAAGAATGGAGAAAATTGTAATCTACTACCTCCTTTCGCCGAAAGCGTGGGACATCCAGTAGTCCTACCACCTCAGTAATAAAGACCAATGAGCCGTCAAATCACATAGGCCCAGCAGTAAGTTGGACGGACGAAGTAACCATCACTCTTGCGCCAGTGAGAGGTCGCGTCCGCTCTGCCCGAGCATGAATGGCACCGATTCTTTGGAGCGGTGCTGACCGTTTCGGGCGGGAAGCGCGCGCGGGCGATGGAGGGGCTTTGGGTGGGCCAGGCTGGTTAGGAGCAGGCGTGGAAGCTGTCCGCATGTCCCTACCGGACACGCCTAGAAACGAGAGGATGCACCGACTCTCACGGCTAAAATCGTACACTACACACCATATCTCTGTAGGAGTAGGTCGATCTGTCACACTCTCTATCACACACATGCTATTAAACACACACACGCACACGCACGCACCTTGGTCCCGTTGCACCTTCTAACATGACTTATTACACCTAGACGGAGGGAGTAGTAAGTATACGAGATACGGTGGCACACTGACTTAAGTTGAATACAAGTGCCCAAAATTTGTGTGCATGTTATAATAAGGATTCACTTAAATAGTACGTGAGCGAACAGAGGGATCAATTGGACAGTGTTCCCGAGCAGTAGCGAGATGTGTGAGGTAGTAAGATACACCGCTGGCGCTTTTTATTTTTCTTATTAATTTGTTTGTTTCACCCTCTGACTGGTGGGACCCAACATACTACGTGGAGAGAGGTAAGGTGACTAAGGCTGCATTATTTCTGCATCACTGTGGATAGTCTTACCACCAAAGCCACATGACACGATTATGATTGAAATCCTAATGACTCCCACACACACAAAAAAAACACGGCATGCCTGTCACACGAATGCAGGAATGTATAAAAGGTTATTTTCCTCTCGTTGAACATAACGGGAGGGTTGTGTAGCTGGTTAGCCTGTTCGCTCATCAAACTTGAGGTCTCGGGTTCGATAACTACACTTGAGCATAATTTTTGCCAGGAGGATTCTTTGACTGGTCAAAATGTTTTCTAGGGTTTGCACGCTTCACACTCTCTCTCCAGTATATATATACACGCTGGAGCCTCAGCGCTTGTAGTTGCTCTCTTCACACTCTCTTGCCCTCTCCAGATCTAAACAAGACTTCGTTGGCCTCTCTCTCCCCTCACTGCTGCTCAAAGAGACGACATGATCCGTTCGCCGGGAAGGGAAGGAGGCTTAACGCTATCACCGTCGGCAAGGGAGGGAATCCACTACCGGCGCTGCTCTTCACTTTCCACCCAGCGGCGGCGCGGGAGGGCCTCTGACCCCTTCTTCTTCGTCGCCGTCCCGTCGCCCACCGAACCACGTCCCAAGAACCTTAAGGTATATTTTACTTACTCCACATGCATTGCTCTAGCTGCATGTATACCATGAATCTAGGACGTGGTTCAAAGAGGAAAGGAGTGGGGGAAAGTAGTGGGAAAAGTTGTATATAGCATGAATCTAGGACGTGGTTCAAAGAGGAAATGAAGGGGGAAAGTTGTATAGCATGAATCTAGGACGTGGTTCAAAGAGGAAAGGAATGGGGGAAAGTAGTGGGGAAAGTTGTATCGCCTAAATCTAGGACGTGGTTCAAAGAGGAAAGGAAGGGGCAAAAGTACTAGTTCAAAAAGGAAAGGAAGGGACAAGGCTGTAGTGTTTGAGCAGGACTAGATTAGCCGCGCTCACATAGGGAAAGGTGTCTAAAGATAACAAAACTGGGACCAACACAAATATGCTACTTGGTTGTTTGTTCTTTGTTGCAACAGACTGTGCATGACCACAGTATATTGGTAGATGCACATGGTGCTGGTGCGTCCACTGTCCCGTGCAACTCATTAGCTGTTGTTAATCTAAGGCCCTGTTTGGTTAAAAACTCCCTAGTCCCTACCTGCTTGGTTCCAGGGAGTAAACATGGACTAGAGGTTATTAAATGACATGATAAAAGACCATGTTACCCCTAGTAATAAACTAATATAAACAAGGTGCGATGCGTGGCAGGGGCAACTGTTGGAAAAAGTCCCAAAAAGACTCCCTCGGGGTCTTCTTTCTTTAGTCCCAAATGCCCACTTTTAGTCCCGAAAAGTCCCTCCTGTTTGGTTTAGATGTGACTGACACGAAGTTTTTTTAGTCCCTACACCAAAATGTCCCTGTAAAGAAACACCCTCTAATAATGCCGCTGGAAAATTGATGCAATGCCACAGTTAAAAGCAAATTACATGTTTAACGAATTTTATTGTTAATATAATCTCTATGTAAATATTAATCAATGCCACCGTTTGAGAAATGCTACTGTCTTGCTTTCTTTCCCATTTAGATACGGTAGATGCTTCTTTTTGTTGGCTTCTGTGTCATCTACCGTTATTGACCACTAATTGTTTCCTTTGCACCGCTGTGTAAACAATGTTATCTACTTCACCTCTTTTCCATTGTGACCTTTTGTTGCACTGCACAAAACACTTTTGTTTTAAGAGTGTTTTGTGCAGTTCAACCAAAATGTCACACCGACAATGTTGCTTGATTGCTTGATCTTAGTGGAACTGCACAAGAGGAGATCTTACTTCCTATCCATTAAGGCGAATTTGGTTCAGATCTTCTTCTTGTGAGTTGTTTGAATTCCGCATCATGAGAGGTGAGTACTAGCCTTCTTTCACATGATTCTGCAGTGTGCTTTCATATGTTGTGCTACTTGTACGATAATGTTGCTTGATTTTAGTGAACTGCACAAATGGAGACAAGACTTCCAATCTGTATGTGCACCGTAATATCTCATTGAGGTAAGATAAGGATATTTCACAACAGCTGGCCTGTATTTTGCCACTTTCATCAGAAAATTAAGTTTAGTACTATACTTGTGCTCCCTAATGGACATGCCAAATCTTACATTGAAGGTGAAGCTTGTCTGTTATTGAACCAAGTGATGAAGGGGAAGAACAAGCGGAAGAAAAACAAAAATCAACTCCTGGTGCTGTAATGAAGCACTAGAACTGTGATGACACAAGTAATGATATAGTTTTGCATCTTAATTTATTGCTATGGCTGGAACGATCAATTGTTTTGCCACTGATTTGATGCCATACGTAATTATCTCTACTTGTGCAAACAGGGATCTTCTTTGAAGATACCATATATTTTAGTGGAACTACACAAAAAGATGTTGGAAACATTAAACTAATCGAGGAGTATATAGTAAGCATGGCCACCATAGTAGATTGCAACATATGGTTTCGGAGAAGTGCTTGATCTGTATGCTCTACACAATAAGCCTCCTGACAAAGGTTGGTACTCGCCCACTAATTCATCCATATGATTGAGCTTTCTCATCTCTATTGGCGTTGTGCTACTGTTTAGATACTGTCATGAAAAAGTGGTATTGTCCTTGAGAAGTGCTTCATCTGTGCTGTTTTAAATATTTCCTTTCCTTTTTTTTCGAGCAAATAGGTATGCTAGCCTTAGTTGTCCTCTTGTCTTTGCACAATAGGATCATCTTCCTCTGAAGAAGAATATGGAGTATGTGAAGTGACTAGTTCCGATTATGCCAGGATGAAGAAGCCCTGTCTATCTTCTCATCAGAAGGAGCAGTTGAAGGATGGTTACATTACTCCCCACAAGGCCAAACTAACTTCAGCTCAGAAGGACTGACAAATCTCCATTTTTTTGCTGTGATGCGCGAGTACAATGTTGTTCTAGGATTCTCATCAGAAGGAGCAGTTGAAGGATGGTTACATTACTCCCCACAAGACCAAACTAACTTCAGCTCAAAAGGACTGACAAATCTCCATTTTTTTGCTGCGATGTGCGAGTACAATGTTGTTCTAGGATTCTTTCTGGTGAGTTCCATTTTTCTAAAAGTGTGCTCTACATGGACCATGTAGGTGCCTATTTAAACTGTCAATTCATAGTACATTTTTCTTTATACTAATCACTTTTTTTGTATTTGTGCAAACATGGGTGATCAGCTTGATTTCAATGGGAACTGCACAGAATGTTCTTGAATACATTGAATCATTCATTTCCACCACAAGAAAGGAGGTGCCGATAAGTTCAAGGCGTTGCAACATATAAGGGCGAAATCATACAAGCTACGTGTGAATTTGGTTGATTTTGGTGGAACTGCACAAAAAGAATAGTTGGTTTATTTAGCACGAGGTGCCATGTCAATGTCTGAACTGATGGCAAACCCTGCCCATTCCACAATCATAGGCATTTGATATTTTGGAATGGGACAACCTTGTCAAATTTTTCTCATTGATTTTAAGACATGCGTTTGACATTTTCGAATGGGATGCCCTTGCTGTCAGCAGCGTCGATCAATTTTTTCTTTATTCTTTATTTGTGAAGTAAATATTGCCTCTAACATGTGAGTCGCTGAGATGCATAATCATCGATTGTTTTGAATGTTCTCTATGAATTGCCAGCCCTGTGTGTTTGATTGCAATGTACAGAAACGCTAAAAAGCTGCTCAAACTCTTTGTACTCCTTCTGTTCCTTTTTACTTCGCACATTGTGAAAGTGCATACTTTTTTGTATAAGATTGGTCAAAGTAGAGATACTTTGACTGCAGACAAAACTTGTATAGAAAGGACCGGAGGGAGTACATGTGAAACTGCTGCAAACGAGGTGATCACCCTGGGAATAATGCTAGTACGTATTGTTTTGCATGTTCATCCAATGCCAGTGATACAGGAATTCGAACTAATCAAAATAAATTCATTCATACACTGTCGAATTTCATATAAACATGCCGAATTTAATTACATTTCATACATTCTTCAACTAAAAAGGGGTGTTTGTGGCCGCATGCATCTCCCAGATGCAGAGGTCGGGGGTCATCCTCCTTTTCTAAAAACAACTAAAAGGGGTGCGCTGGAGGTATAATTAATTAACCGAAGCTACCCACCGGTGTCCCGCTGAGCCGAATAGAAGCTTCAGTGACTTAACTGCAGATGCAGTTGCATAACTGACATGTGGCCTGTTGGGACCACGTGTCAGTCAGCCAACTGCACTAGCAATTAAGTAGAAGCAACGTTCTTCTCCAGTGCATCCCTCCAACTCCACGTCGCCGCCAAGAAGCTAACCGGCCGTCAATGGTCAACCCGCCTAGCTTGGCTTCAACCGGAGGGTAGCAGCGGTGGCCTTACTTGGACCCGAGCGGCGGCGACCTACCGTACTCTTCCTCGTTTTCTGTGTGGCGCGGACTCGTTGGCAGCGGGGCGGGGCCTCGGCGGTGCCGGCGATGTCCTCTGTCTCATTGCCGGCGGGCGGCGCCTCAGCGGAGCGGTGGAAATCCTCCCCCACATTGCCGGCAGGGTGGGGCCTCGGCTGAGCCGGCGATGTCCTCTGCCTCGTTGTTGGCGCCGCGGGGCCTCGGCGGAGCAGGGCGTCATCGACGCCAGCGGAGCGGGGACTCGTCAGAGCTGGCATTGTCCTCTGCCTCGTCCTCGGTCTCGCCAAATAGCGCATCATCCGCTTCATCACCCTCTTTGCTAGCCTCTTTGTAGGCGGCCGTAGCCTCCGCCACCCACATGTGGTACCGCCAGCGCTCGAGGCGGCCCTTGCGGGCGGAGCGGTACGAGTCGAGCAGCGCCTCCTGCTCCGTCCGCTCCGCGGTGATCTGCTCCTCCGCCTGCAGGTGCTCCTGGAGGAGATGGTGGTTGTAGGTGGCGTCGGCCTGCGCCTCCCAGAACTGCTCCTCACGCATCTGCCTCACCCTGTCCATATATTGGGCACGGGCCTCGCCGATGGTCATGGTGCAATGCACCGGTGAGGATGGCGCAGAGGAGGGGGTTGGCGCCGGATCGTCGACTACCATGTTCTCCATTGGGACGTCATCGCCCTCCGGCTGCCTCCCGGCCAGCCGGTCGGCAGCAATGGCTGTCGTCTCCTTGTGGTCCGTCGTCTGCCCGTCCCGAAGAGTGCTGGAGCGCGAGGAAGCCATGGTGGGCAGTAGTGATGTGGACAGGAGAAAGGGAACGAATGCGGATGATTGTGGCTATGGCCGGCGCAGCAGTTTATATAGCAATGGTGGGCGGGCGGAGGGACGAACATGTGGCGCCAGAGTAGCCGCCTCGGCAACGGCGTATCATTAATGTGTGTGGAAGATGGACGGACGGACGACACTTGTGTCGTTTGAAGGCGGAGCAATCGCCTGCACCGGGAAGCTGGGCGGCAGGCGCTGACTGTTTTGGGCGGAAAGCGCGGGCGGGCGACGAGATGACTTTACTTGGATAGGATGACAATGGGGACCCACCAGGTCCATAGCCTCATGTACGCAAGTGCCTCCTTATTATATATATATATATGTATATATAACTATAATTTATTTTGCTTCCTCCTGGTTTCCTAACATCACGGTCCCACACCATTGTCAACCTATGTACTCCCTCCTTTCCGGTTTATAGGGCTTATCTCAAAATTTTAGTTTTTCCATTTTATAAGGCTCAATTTGGTTGTTTTCCATCACATGTTCAGATTCCAAGGTGCATTAAATCATTGCATGCAAGTATTAAGAGAAAATTGACCAATGCATGTACTTTATGCATGCATGCATTGCAATTAATGCATTGAGAAACATATTTTTTGAGGATAACAAGAGCATTAATTAGGTGCTTTTGCAAAAATACAAAAAGTATTCCACCACTCGCCATCTACCTTGATTAGTGAGATTTTTGAATTGAGCACTATAAACCGGAAAGGAGGGAGTAGTCAATAAACGAGAGAATTGCACAAGAAGCGACCGACAGCTGGGACCAAGCAGCTCGAGCAGTATTTGTGTTTTTGAGGTGTGAGCACTGCAGAGTTTTTCGATGTTTACCCCAGATATTATTTTTTCTCCTTTGAACAACAACGAAAACATCGCTGCAGGTATTAACTGGGTGGGCCGTGGCCCGTCTAGCCCAGGCTAGATATCCAGCCCAGATATTAATTTTTTTCAAGCTAAAAATGGCTAGCCCAGCTATACTTTTTTTAGGAATACCCAGGCAAGGTCAAGTTGTTATTCTCCGCCCCGCTGGGCTGCAAATCTTTCCTAGGAGAGATGCATTAGGCTTAACAAGAAAATGGGCTTTAAGAAATAATAAATGGGATGTAATTATAAAAACTAGGTAGTAACTATAAAAAAATGCACCAAACAGTGATTACTTTATAAAATATTATTTTTGAAATATTGAAAATTTTAATTTCATTAATTGTTGCGAGCGCAATGTTTCGTTGGATTTTTACGTAATATAAATTTATATTGAAATTGTATTTAATCTGACTAGAAATTTCGAGATAAAAATATTCGGATCCCATCAAAATGTGGGAAATTTTATTGAATTCTGTTTTGAACGGTTGGTTGAAATGGGGTGTACTTTTAACAAACTGTAAATGGGCTGTAGTAAATTCCATTAGAATTCAAAAATGGGCTACACATTCTTACAAATCTCAAATGGGTTATAAGTTCTTTGCCAAACAGAGTTGATGCGTATGCAAGGCTTGTCAACTTATAGTCAACACACGGTTCTAGCAGCAGTGGCCGTTGGATGTCCATCTAAAGGATGCCGTGCTTCTTCTTCAATCTCGGATATTCTAGCTTCACCCGCCCAAAAATGATTCCTCCCCCTGACATCTGGGGCGCACCGTTTCGGAAGCTGACCTGTGGGCCTACTAAGTTGACGTACCAAGGGCTTTGTCAACTTAGTCAATAATAAACGATTCTAGCTGCAGTGACCGTACGATGTCCATCCAACGGCCATCGTGCTTCTTCAACCTCTGGTCTTCTTGCTCCAGCCGTCCAAAGCAGCGCCGGTCGTGCCGCCTGCTCCTGCCTCCTGTGGCCGGATGTGCTGCCGCGGAGGCCTCACCGCCCCCTACTACTCCCACCACTGGCCAGGACATCCCTCCACTCACCCACACCCCCTGTTATTCTGCGGTGACGGCAGCGCAGCCAAACCAGTGAACCCTCATACTCCTCTCCGCGTGTGCATCCACTGCCGCGTCTTCCCCGGCTCCGTGTCATCCCCTTCCTAGGCCTCGCCGTTGTCCACCGCCGTGGTGCTCTCGGCGCGGCGTGGTCAATGTGGTCAAGGAACGAGTTCCATCGGACGTGGACTATATGGGGAGAGGCTGACAGCTGGGTCCACGGCAACCGCAAGGAAGTGCCTCCTTATTACGTGCAAAATAATTATTCCTCCACCTGACAGCATGGACCCATCGGACGGGCCACCGTATTTCGCGAAAAAAATTATTGCCCCCCTGACTGCTGGGACCCGCAAGCTACATCTTCGCACGCAAGGAAGTGCGTCCAAAAAAAACGATTCACCCCCTGACTGCTGGGACCCACCAGCTACATCTTCGCACGCAAGGAAGTGCGTCCAAAAAAACAAATCGCCCCCCGACTGCTGGGACCCACCAGCTACACCTTCGCACGCAAGGAAGTG
>NC_041389.1:451576143-451577158 GCF_002162155.2 Triticum dicoccoides | reverse complement strand
AACAAAACGATTCGCCCCCCTGACTGCTGGGACCCACCAGCTACATCTTCGCAGGCAAGGAAGTGCCTGACAGTCGGGACCCACCTGGTCGAAGCACACGTAGCGTTGTCATCCTGGTCGCAAACGTGTACGTACATACTGGTCGATGTAGAGGCGCGCACGTGTCGTAGTAGAGGCGTGCACGTAGCATGTACAAGTACGTACAGCGGCGAGGGTGCAAGAAAGAAAATACGGCCACGTTCGTACATACGGGTAGGGTCACGAACGCCTACTCGCGCATACGTACATGGCTGGGTCGGAACAGAGAAACAACGTCGTCGTCGTGTTCATGGGGAGCCAACCGGCTGGGTCGAAACGGAATGCGTGGTCGTGTTCATCAGGAGGGCTTGAACGGAACATGCGATGGAAACGAGGCCTGGCGTACCGGACAATGGAGGAAACGGACCTCCTACGTCCGGAACGGGGTCCTGTTGATCGGGAGGGGTGTGGCGTACCGCAAAACGGAGGAAATGGACCTCCTACGGTCGAAACAGGGGTCCTGTTGATCGGGAGGGGTGTGGCGTACCGCAGAACGGACGAAACAGACCTCCTACGGTCAAAACGGGGGTCCTGTTGATCGAGAGGGGTGTGGCGTACCGCAAAACAAAGGAAACGGGCTCCTACGGTCGAAACGGGGGTCCTGTTCATCGGGAGGGGTGTGGCGTACCGCAAAACGGGACTCCACGGGATACTGTTCATCTCCACCGTCGACCTCCTCCAGCCTCCATGGGCTACCGTCGACCTCCTCCAGCCTCCACGGGCTCCTTTTCATCTAGCCTCCACCGCGCGCTACTCCACCGGCTACTGTTCAACCACCCCTCCACTGTCTACTGTTCATCCATCCCTCCACCGTCTATTGTTCATCCAACCCTCCACACCACGGGGTCCTGTTCAACCACCCCTCCACCGTCTACTGTTCATCTAGCCCTCCACACCATGGGGTCCTGTTCATCCACAGGCAACGCCATCGCTCACT
>NC_041389.1:451571601-451575796 GCF_002162155.2 Triticum dicoccoides | reverse complement strand
CGATCGGCTTCAGTTAGCAGCAGTAGCGAAGGAATCGCTCCATCGGGTTCAGTTAACAGCCATCGATCGATCGCTCAGGTTCAGTAACGCGTAGCCTGCAATGCAATCGCTCGGGTCAGTTAGAGCCCAACGCCTCGCTCGGGTTCAGTTAGAGCCAACGCCTCGCACACACGCGCGTACGTGTACGATAGAAACGCGCATCGCTCGGCCCCCGACCTCCCACCGTAACCGGCAACTCCCCGAAATTTTCGTCCCCCTTGCTTCTACCATGGTTTTTTCCGTCATGGACGGCCGAAAGAATGTCATGCAGCCGCGTCTCCGGCCCGCCCAGGACGAAAAGCCCATTTTCTGTCATGATTTTTTGTCATAGAAGTAGGAACCCACCACATCTATGATCATACCGGGTTTTGTCACAATTATCGTCATAGAAGTGTCATATGTATGACAGAAAAAAATTTCGTTCGGCCCAAAATGTCACGGATGTGTCTTTTTTTGTAGTGACAATGGCTACACCGACGACACGTGTGTTAGCAGCCACATATAACAATAAGGGCTCCTTATTAATGGGAGCAACAAGGACCGGCGGCTCAGCTAGCTGTCTCTTCAACTATTCAAAGGCAGCATTAGCAGCATCACTCCAGACGAAGTCGTCTGTCTTCTTCATCATCTGATATAGTGGTATGGCCTTCTCACCTAACCGGCTTATGAACCGGCTTAAAGCAGCAATACGACCCGCCAAACGCTGGACATCATTGATACACACCGGTTTAGCCAAAGAAGTGATTGCCTTGATCTTCTCCGGGTTAGCTTCAATGCCCCTGTTGGAAACCAGAAAACCCAAAAGCTTGCCTGCAGGAACACCAAAAACACACTTGGCCGGGTTAAGCATCATCTTGTAGACCCGGAGATTATCAAAGGTCTCCTTCAGATCATCTATCAAGGTCTCCTTCTTTCTGGATTTCACCACAATATCGTCCACATTAAGAACAGTATAACCGCACCTAAAGTGAGCCCTATCAGCGCTTCACGTTTCTGGCCTTCCGTTTACATGATCTGGATGTTTTTGGTCATCAGATCTCCTGCTAAAGCAATCTGTCCCGCATCTGGCAAAACTGGGCTGGTTGTCCTGCGGGCTGCTGCTCCGCAGGCCGAAATGAAGCCCTCTAGTTAACTGGGCCAATTAGGCAATTTGGGAGTTTTCGGCCCACTTAACTAACCGAGCACGTACGGTCCAGAGCGACGGATTGGCCTGCACCCAATACGGAAGACCGAATCGGTGACAGAGGGGGGATCGAGGCAATCGCGATGCGGCCGGCGCCGGTGCTGCGAGAGGATCCAATCGACGCGCGCGCGATCGATCTTCTGGGGATCTGGCCGACGCGTGCGAGGGGATCCCGTGGCGCATGGTGTGAGTGATACCTCATCTGATGGAAACTGCTTTGCTGACACATAAAAGATACAATCACACTTCAGTTTTCGAGCGCGCATTCATGGCGGCTGCCGATCCTTTTCGATGCCGAGGAGTAAAGGTACGTGTATATATTCCTCCTTTCCTATCACTCTTCGCCCACCCTTTCCACTCTAGCGGCAGAACATCTTTCAGCAAGCTGAGGCAGGCCACGGCGACTGATCCTCGTCGAGTGCACGGCCTTCTCAGTGGTGGGGCATGCGGGTGAGGCAGGCTGTGACACTTGGATTTCATGGGAGAAGCGAAGCAACCCTATGGCTATTCGGTGAAGCAGACAACTGAATCTCATCTACAGCGTTGAAAGAGGCGACGAATCATCAGTTCTTGGAAGCGTTAACGACAACTGATGTGCGCTGCCGTTCTCCTGCATCGTTTAGTGGAGATATACATCATTATTTTCCTGACCTGCAGCTGCTTGACTTCATGCGCCTGAATATGTAACTTCTGCCCGTCCTTCTCTGACTGTAGCAGCTGTGGTTCACGGTTGTATTGCCCACTATCTTTATTTGTCTCTTTCCCCTACGAAATGTCTTTCCAAACTCAGTTTGTACAGGGGTTTGTCAATCCTGGATCTGGTCAACTATTTGATTCAGACAGATCATGGAGGCTGGTTCTCATATTTTGCTTGGTGAATTCTTCAATGCACAATTTTCCATGGCTGCTGATCAGGTAATTAGTTCACTCGCATGACTGCCACACCTCATCTCTTCATGCAAATATAATCCTACATAGTCTATTTCCGTCACGTGCTTCATCCAAATGCTAACTAAACTTCAACATAAACCAGTTGCTTGTTTTGTTGTCTAAAGTTATTTTAGACTTAGAACATTTTGCTGTTTAGAGGTAGCTTTTCTATAAAAGAGTTGTCGTGCTGCTATAATACTAACATGTCACAAATTGTCAAGAGATACTTAGTAGATCTGATTGAGTTAACAAGTTTATCATGGTGTAATATATGCATTGTGATACATTCTGCTATACTGGTTCGATGCTTGATTCGTCAATGTCATTTCATATTCTGAGGAAGTCTCATTCTTTGAGGGAGAACCTGATTGATGGTGAACCTATGGACTTAGAAGTTTGCTTTGCCCATTGGTTGAGATTTAATGTATTAATAAGACTAACTTATTTTACAACAGCACATGACCACTTCTAAAGAGAAGGCAAACTGCCTACATGCAACAATTATAATCTCACTCGTATGGCTGTCACTTTATTTATTTTAAATAATTGTCATTACTAGCATATTTACCAATTTGTAAAACAGAATAATCTTTTCTCTAATTGTTCATCTTTTTATTAACTATTAGTATATAAGTAATGCTCACTCTGCTTTTGCAGGTCCCTTGAGTCATTTCAGTCCTACAATGTTCAAAAAATATGTGTAAACAAATTGATGGCTTAAGTAGACCTGAAGTTCAAGGAAGCTATCCTTATATATTTAGAATTCCATCTGTGCATACATATGTACTGGACCATCTACGATATTCATAATCCGTGTCCAAAGACAACAAGCTATACCATGATTATCTAAGATTGCATTGTGTTGCACGTCTTATTTTTCAAATTGATGTTCTTAAGAATTTGACCCTTGTTATACAAGCTGCACATAGAAAGTATGTATTTATTATTTGATATGTTCACTTCTTAAAAGTATGTGAAATTCATATTTCATATACTTATCTACTGCTAAAAGAAAACTACTGCTACAATACCACAATAATTTACCGCTCTTCCATGCGGATGATGGCTATCTATGTAACTAAATCTTTACTACTATTTGTGCATGATTATACATGTCCGTTCTTCTAATAGCCTAATTTCATTCCCTTTGATACACCACTGCCACCATGGCCAATCAACCAAAATGAGGCGAGATAAAAAAATAACATCACAAATTAAATATATGTAGATAGGCTAATGGAGTAATTGATTTATAGTAAAATACACTAATGTCAAATCAAAGAGGAAGAGGATATATTATTATTGTTGTTTTGTGAGAGCGTGACAAGGATTTTAGAACTCTCCTTTACTCCACCATAATAACCTATTTTCAAAATTATAATAATCACTTCAACAAGGGAAAGTGGAGCAGAATTTTTCCATTCTCCAAGGGATGCGATCAATGCAGGCCGCGGTGGACAACATCCATTATTTGATGACTATAAAACTAGCAATGGTGTATTAACAAGAAAATAATTTTAATAAACAAAATAGATGGATTAACAACAAATGTATATTCCACTTAAAGTCAATTTAACTTCAAAATAAATGTATCCACATACTAAGTTCAATCTCTAATATTTGCCATCAAAATAGATGGGCGCAGCAACGCGCGCCATTAATGATCTAGTAAGCATGAACATTGTGCCCAATCTGATTGTGAAGACAATTCTGCACACATCACTGATTGATACGTCCATTTTGCATCATGCTTTTATATCAATATGTATTGCATTATGGGCTGTTATTACACATTATATCTCAATACTTATGGCTATTCTCTCTTATTTTACAAGGTTTACCATGAAGAGGGGGAATGTCGGCAGCTAGAATTCTGGCTGGAAAAGGAGCAAACATTGGAAACCTATTCTGCACTACTCCAAAAATCCTGAAACTCCACGAAACCTATTTTTGGAATTAATAAGAATTATTGAGCAGAAGAAATACATCAGGGGGCCCACACCCTGACCAGGAGGGTGGGGGCGCGCCCACCCCTACTGGGCG
>NC_041389.1:451563216-451571320 GCF_002162155.2 Triticum dicoccoides | reverse complement strand
CTATATGAAGGCTTTTACCCTGGAAAAAATCGTGGGCAAGCTTACGGGACGAAACTCCGCCGGCATGAGGTGGAACCTTGGAGGAATCAATCTAGGGCTCCGACAGAGCTGTTCTGCCGGGGACACTTCCCTCCGGGAGGGGGAAATCTTCACCAACGTCATCACCAACGATCCTCTCATCAGGAGGGGGCCAATCTCCATCAACATCTTCACCAACACCATCACATCTCAAAACCCTAGTTCATCTCTTGTATCCAATCTTGTATCAAAACCACATATTGGTACCTGTAGGTTGCTAGTAGTGTTGATTACTCCTTGTAGTTGATGCTAATTGGTTTACCTGGTGGAAGATCATATGTTCAGATCCTTTATGCATATTATTACTCCTCTGATTATGAACATGAATATGCTTTGTGAGTAGTTATGTTTGTTCCTAAGGACATGGGTGAAGTCTTGCTATTAGTAGTCATGTGAATTTGGTATTCGTTCGATATTTTGATGAGATGTATGTTGTCTTTTCCTCTAGTGGTGTTATGTGAACGTCGACTTCATGACACTTCACCATTATTTGGGCCTAGAGGAAGGCATGGGGAAGTAATAAGTAGATGATGGGTTGCTAGAGTGACAGAAGCTTAAACCCTAGTTTATGCGTTGCTTCGTTAGGGGTCCATTTGGATCCATATGTTTAATGATGTGGTTAGGTTTACCTTAATACTTCTTTTGTAGTTGCGGATGCTTGCAATAGGGGTTAATCATAAGTGGGATGCTTGTCCAAGTAAGGGCAGTACCCAAGCACCGGTCCACCCACATATCAAATTATCAAAGTACCGAACGCGAATCATATGAACGTGATGAAAACTAGCTTGACGATAGTTCCCATGTGTCCTCGGGAGCCCCTTTATCGTTATAAGAAATTGTGCAGGCTTATCCTTTGCTACATAAAGGATTGGGCCACCTTGCTACATTTTATTTACTTTCATTGCTTGTTACTCGTTACAATTTATCTTATCACAAAACTATCTATTACCTACAATGTCGGTGCTTGCAGAGAAAACCTTACTGAAAACCGCTTATCATTTCCTTATGCTCCTCGTTGGGTTCGACACTCTTACTTATCGAAAGGACTACGATAGATCCCCTACACTTATGGGTCATCACTGATAAGTCGCCTGGGCACTCTTAAGCCCAAAAGGCATAGACACATAGCAGAAGGCTCCAAATGGAGTAATAAAAGTTGTCTTCACCTGGTCCTTAACTACCATCTTGATCTGATGATAACCAGAATAAGCATCCAAAAAGCTCAAACACTCACAACCCGCCGTAGCATCAATGATTTAATCAATACGAGGGAGAGCGAAGGGATCAGCCGGACAAGCTTTGTTTGAGTCCGTGTAATCCACACACATACGCCAAGTATCGTTCTTCTTAAGCACGAGCACCGGGTTAGCCAACAATTCTGGATGAAAAACTTCAATAATGAACCCTGCCGCCAAGAGCCGGGCCACTTCCTCGCCAATGGCCTTACGCCTCTCTTCATTGAATTGCCGAAGAAACTTCTTGATCGGCTTAAATTTTGGATCAATATTTAGAGTGTGCTCAGCGAGTTCCCTAGGTACACCCGGCATGTCAGAAGGCTTCCATGCAAAGATGTCCCGGTTCTCACGGATGAACTTGATGAGCGTGCTTTCCTATTTGGGATCCAGATTGGCACTGATACTGAATTGCTTAGATGAGTCGCCTGGAACAAAATCGACAAGCTTGGTATCATCAGCTGACTTAAACTTCATTACGGACTCATGCTCTATGGTTGGCTTCTTCAAAGACGTCATGTCCGCCGGGTCAACATTGTCCTTGTAGAACTTCAACTCCTCTGTTGCAAAAACAGATTCAGCGTAAGCAGCATCACCTTCCTCACATTCCAAGGCTATCTTCCGGCTCCCATGCACTGTGATGGTGCCCTTATGACCCGGCATCTTGAGCTGCAAATAAACATAGCATGGCCGTGCCATGGACTTGGCATAAGTCGGCCATCCAAATAAGGCGTGATATGGGCTCTTGATCTTAACCACCTCAAAAGTTAGCTTCTCCGCCCTAGAATCATGCTCATCTCCAAAGGCCACTTCCAGCTCAATCTTACCACTGGGTACGCCGACTTACGAGGGACCACTCCGTGAAAAACAGTGTTGGAAGTCTTGAGATTTTTATCAGTCAAACCCATGCGACGAAAAGTCTCGTAATAGAGGATGTTGATGCTACTGCCTCCATCCATGAGCACCTTAGTGAATTTATATCCACCAACCTAAGGTGTCACCACCAAGGCCAAGTGACCCGGATTGTCAACCCGGGGAGGGTGATCTTCCCTACTCCACAAAATAGGCTGCTCAGACCATCTTAAATAACGAGGAACTGCCGGCTCAACAGCGTTCACAGCCCTCTTATGAAGCTTCTGGTCCCACTTGCACAAACTGGTGGTAAACACATGATATTGTCCATTATTCAGCTGCTTTGGATGGCTTTGGTATCCACCCTACTGCTGCTGATGACCTCCCTGGCAAGATTGCTGATTATAACCACCTTGATTACCCTAAGAGTTTTGAAAATTGGAATTTGAACCGCCGCCTGGGCCATGAAAGCCGCCGCTACCTGAGCTGCCGCCTGACCCATGATTACCATTGAACATCTTGGAATTCTTGAAAGCCTTCATGATCGTGCAGTCCTTCCATAGGTGAGTGGCCGGCTTCTGTGGGGTGTCGTGTCTCGGACAGGGCTCATTTAGTAACTGCTCAAGCATGGGGCTTGACCCGCCGGTTCGAGGAGGTGGCCTCCCCTTACGTCGTTGATTGTTGCCCTATGCATTGGTGTTAGCCACAAACTCCAAACTACCGTTAACCTTATGTTTATTATTGCCTCCCTGATTTGCCGGGTTATACTAAGGACCCTTGTCATTGTCGTTCTTCTTTCCCTTCCCTGTCTTCTCATCGTCAGACTCGGGATCCTTGGTACTGTCAGAATCGGCATATTTGACTAGAGCCGCCATCAGCTGACCCATGTCATTGCAATCACGCTTGAGCCGCCCCAGCTTCATCTTTAGAGGCGCAAAACGGCAATTTTTCTCCAACATTAAGACTGCAGAGCCAGCATCCATCTTATCAGACTAATGTATTATGGCCTTGACCCGGCGCACCCAATGGGTCATGGACTCACCTTCATCTTGCTTGCAATTAGTCAAATCCACAATTGACATGGGCTGCTTGCATGTATCATTGAAGTTCTGAATGAACCGGGATTTTAACTCTGCCCATGAATCGATGGAGTTGGGCGGCAGCCCCTTCAACCAAGTGCGGGCCGTCCCATCCAACATCATGGTGAAGTACTTGGCCATCATAGCGTCACTGACCTCCAGCAACTCCATAGCCATCTCATAGCTTTCAATCCACGCCCCAGGCTGTAAGTCGGTCGTATAATTAGGCACCTTTCGAGGCCCTTTGAAATCTTTAGGCAAACGCTTGTTACACAGAGCCGGCACCAGACAAGGGACACCTCCGGTCCTAGTGGTCACACCTGCCTCAATAGAAGTCGTCGTTTAAACCGGAAAAGGCTGATAAGCCGCCCGCTGAGTCGCCTGCTCAGCCGCCTGCTGAGATGCCCGCTCAGCCTCTTGACGTATTCTGTCCTGATCAACCAAGGAGCTCCATCACACGCTGGGTCATACCCGCACGGCTGGTCACGGCGCCGGGCGTTGCTTGAAATGGCCGCCGAATCCATGAGTCCGCTATAACTCGGGCTCCGGCTTGGACGAGGGGTTAAATGAATTCTGTCTCTGCTGTATGAGTATGCCTCCTGCTGCGCTAAAGCCGTCTGAAGAAGCTCTCTGATCCTGCGAGTTTCAACTACCGTCGGAGAGTCGTCCTCCACCGGAAGAGTCGCCAACCGTGCGGCCGCCGCAATCATGTTCTCCAAAGGGTTAGAATAATGACCCGGTGGTGTCGGTACGTATTGAGGCGGAGCAGTATTCATCCGGGGAGGATCCATCGTACGCGGCTGAACCGACGTCCCAGCTCCGGGTGTTGCAACCCGGTTTTCCTCCGGTGGGTTACTGGGCCCTGCCCGGGTGTTCGGAAGAGGTTTCGAGGATCATAAACCGGAGGTAGACGGGACTGACACTTCTGGTACATTCTCCTCACGACCTCGTTTGACGCGTTCCGATCCATCATGAGTTGGAAAGCCTACGACTGAATCTGCTGAGCCTGAGCATCGAGAGACACCCGCTCTGCAGTTATCCTGACATCCTCCGCTACCAGGTCTTCCTTAGCCTGCACTATATCCAACTTTAACTGTGCCACTTCTGCATCATGTTGAGCTTGATCCTCTGGGTTGACCGCGGCGGTTAACAGAGCTGTCATCTTATCCATGAGATCCATCAGCACCTGAGCCGGCGGGCGCACAGGGCCTCCTGCCCCGGCTGCCGCTGACCCGGAGGTTATCACCGCCGTAGTTGTAGAATTTTGAATGGGTTGCGTGCCAGCCATGAAGATCCCAACTCTGCTCGGTGGCTCAAGGAGATCCAGAATACTACTGCCATCGGAACATCCCCCAAGCCCGCCGTCTTGCAATTGATACAACGAATTCGTCTCACCTGTGGACGACTCACCATCAGAGTAGATGGACGTCTCACCTGCCGACACAGATCTTTCAGAAAGTTCTCCTTCGTGGATGCATCCCATGAAGGCACGCTTCATGACAGGCTGAGCCCGGGCGGGTCTCGCACGCTGAGCCGTCTTGACGAGGTCGGTGCAGATGTCCGGCTCAGGGCCCGACTCACTGATCTTGCCAATAAAGACGTGGATTCCGCCGAAGGGGACCCGGTACCCGTACTCAATTGAGCCGGCGTTGGGGCCCCAGCCTGCGTCGTCGATGTAGAGCTTGCCGCGATGAATCTTGGTCATCCAGCCCACAATGTATCCTTTGAGCCCTTAGAATCTTCCCTTCAAAAACTCAAATCCACTATGCGCTGGCCCCACGGAGGGCGCCAACTGTCGTGGAATTGCCACGTCAGATGTCCTAGTGAAAGGACTTAGTCGTGGAGCCATCGCAACTAGGAAGCTTAAAGGGGTTAATTGGGACAAAGGACACAGGGTTTATACTGGTTCGGCCCCTTACGGTGAAGGTAAAAGCCTAGGATCCAGTTTGAGTGGGATTGCTTATGTCTCGATTACCAGGGAGCGAAATCGCTTGACCTAGCTTTCGATCTGATCTTACTTGCCCTGAACCACCGCTGGGTCGTCCCTTTATATAGAGAGGTCGATGCCCAGCGGCTCATAGAGTCCCGGCCGACTCATAAACAGTGTTTGGCTCGATCTCTAACTATTCTTGCCTTACAATACAAGTCATGTACATATGGCGGTTTATCTCTACGGGCCGTAAGTCGCCTCTGGGCTTTGGGCCCTTAACTGATCCGCCATCTTCAGGCTTGTCTTGGGCTTCAAGAATCTTCATAGGTATAACCCGGCCCCACCTGGGCGGGTCATACCTAATAGTTATATCCCCAACACATTCCGTATTATAGGACTATATAAAGTCCTCCAGATGGTTCAAGCGTCATACAAAATATGCCGCCCTTTAACTTTTGGTTTTGCTTCTGCGCATCCGAGAGTTGAGCCTTTAAGCTCTTTATCTCTTCGACTTGCTTATTAATTTCCTCCTCCAACTTTTTCTTTTCGCCTCTGGTAATCGGAGCGCTCTTCATCTCTTCAAGCTCGCCAACAGCAACATTTAATTGTGTCCGGTTTGTTTCGAGCTCTTGGGACAGTGCACTATTTTTCTCTTTGAGAACGTGCGGTTATAATGATCCTCAAATCGGTTAGTATCTACCGCTTTAAGTCTCGGGGGCTACTGGTACATATCTATTAATTTCGCACAAATTTTCACCCGTATATCCTTCGAGAACAGGCGAGTAACTCCAGTAAGTCCGTCCCGGGCGGCGTGGATATATCCATGGTGCTGAGGGCGGTAAATTCTTGCTCAGAGAAAGTCGGGGCGCGCAGGGTCTCTTTTAAGTGTCGATAATTCACCGTACTCTCCACTTCGGAATTGGTGACGGATAGGCCATCCGAGTGCTCATGAGGTGGATGAGTCGGTGCCACCCCCGTATTATCCCTCGTCCAAGTTGACGAGTTCGGCACCGGATTGGCTGCAGCTCCGCTGATGGGGATCAATAACAGTAGGAAAACATGATGCAAAATGGACGTATTAGGCATCCCCAAGCTTAGTTGCTTGGAGGTCCTTGAATATTACCTTGGGTGCCTCGGGCATCCCCGAGCTTAGGATCTTGCCACTCCTTATTCCTTCATCCATCGTGATCTCACCCAAAACTTGAAAAATTCAATCACACAAAACTTAGCAAAACCCTCGTGAGATTTGTTATTGTAATAAAGCAAATCACCACCTTAAGTAGTGTTGAAAACCCATTAGTAATTTATTTTTTCATTATAGCTACTATATTCTAACCTCTCCATGGCTTATACCACTTGATACAATCCATAGTTCCATCAAAACAAACAAAACAATGCATCAAAAACAGAATCTGTCAAAAATAGGACAATCTGTAGCAATCTGAACATTACCATACTTCTGTAATTCTAATTTTTTTGAAAAATTAGGAAAAAATAAAAAAATTCATAGAAGTAATGTGCAAAAAATCCAGAATTATGTGACGTTCCAATAAAAAAAATGTAAATTCATGCACTACAACCGAAGTTTTTGTTTTTGCACCGCACATGCGAGACAAGCAATCTAATCATCCTAAAGGAAAATATTGGCACATTATTTTTATAATACAATGGATTTGTACAAGGGGACAATTATTTTTGTTGAAAAGTTTTTGTAATTCAAGATTTGCAAAGTTTCCATGGGCATGAACAAAGTTCAAGGAGCTCCCCCTCTTCAACGGTGCTCGTCTTTCTTACTTTCACTTTTCTTTTTGAAAATTCTCTGGTTCCCCTCTACATTTTTTTGTTTTCAAAGTTTTTAAAAGCACACAACTGAATAAAATGACTCTCTAAAACTTCCAGGTTGTCTCCCTGGCAGCACTTTCCTTAAAGCCATTAAGCTAGACATATAGTCTCAAGTAATTGAACCATCCGGATCCCAAGGTATATTGACACGTCTCCAACGTATCTATAATTTGTGAAGTATTCATGCCATGTTTACAATAATTTTATATGGTTTTGATATGATTTGCATGGAACTAACCCGGACTGACGCTGTTTTCAGCAGAACTACCGTGGTGTTGTTTTTTTGTACGGAAATGAAAGTTCTCCAAATACCGCGAAACTTTTTGATGATTTTTTATGGACCAGAAGGGAACCATTGGGCCAGAGTAGCACCTCGGGGGTGCCCCGATGTCACATCCCTAGCTTCTGGTAATTCTAGGCTAGCTTCATGTTTGCATCATGTCTAAATTTCTGAAACTTGAACTGAGGAAATTTGGAAGCCTCAAAATTTAAATAAAAGAAGGGCAAAAACCCTAAAAATCTCATTCATTGTTCCAAAATGCTCTTCTTAAATGTTTGATAATTTTTGGCAAGGGTTCTGGTCCCAACCAAAATATTGAACATTTTTAAGGATTTATTTTTGGGACTTTGAATTTAATTCATTAGCTATTTGAATTTGAATTATATTCATATAATTAGAATATAATTTCAAATATCCCTCAAATATTTTATGAGCTTTTGGAAAAGTCCATCTAGCAAAATAAAAATATTCAGAGGAGCTTTTGGCATTGTTTGAATTATTTTTTAAATTCAAAACAGTGGCAAAACGAAATTAAATAAAACAAAGCAGAAGAAAAAAATAAAACAGAACAGAAAAATTAAAAAAGAGAGAAGCCCAGCCACTTACCTGACTTACCTGCCTGGCCCAGCTCCTCCAGCGCGGCCCAGGCCACCACCGCCGCTTCTCCCCCTGTCGTCTTCCTCCCCCTCGCCCCGAAGCTGCTCGGTGGCGCGCGCCCGAGAGCCCCGGCCACCTCCTGCTTACCTGCTCGCCGCTGGAGGCACCCGAGGGTGCCACGCACTCCCCTCGACCCCCTCTCACTTCTCCCTCG
>NC_041389.1:451554954-451563136 GCF_002162155.2 Triticum dicoccoides | reverse complement strand
TTCGCCCCTCCGCTGAGCTCAGGAGCTCCGCCTCGACCCCCTCTTCCTCCCCACCAAGTCAAGCCCCTCGGGAAGGTCTGCATCGCCTCCACGCCATCATCTTCGTCCTCGACCGCCGCCGATGGTCGCCGTCGATTCACCGCCGTTCGTGCTTCCCCGAGCTCGCTGACCCTCCCTGCATGATCCTCGTGAGCCCCTGCTTCGTTTCCCCCTAACCCCATGTCCGATTTCGAGCTCTAGCCGCCCCTCTACCGGAGCCGAGACGCTCCGCCGCACGGGCTCGTCGCCGGCGAAGCCCCGGTGACCATTTGGTCACGGGCGTGCACCCGTTGTGCTTGCCGCGACCCGTAGAGCCCCTCCAGCGCCTCAGCTCCCTCGTTTGTGAGCAGCAGCGCCGAACCCGACCGCACCCGAACTCCGGCCGCCGCTCACGAGCTCGCCGTCGTCGGTACCGGCCACCACCGGCACGGCCACCACCACCGTTCGATGCGCACCAGCAAGGGCTCTCCAACGAGCCCAAGCACGGCCTCGCCCGTGCCCTGTAGCGCGTTTCCAATACGCGTCGCCGTCTCGGGCCTCGCCGGCGTCATGTCGCCGGTGGGTTTGACCCACCCTGACCACGGCGGGACCCCCCTGTGTCCATGACAGGTGGGCCCAGCCCTGTTAGCTAATTAGGATTAGCACTAATCGAATTAGTTAAACTAATTACCCCCTTCTGACACTGACAGTGGGCCCCGTGACTATTAATTTGATTAGTTAGAGTTAAATAACTCTGTTAGTCACCTGAGTCACTGACGTGTGGCCCCCACACGTCAGGTTTGACCTGGACCCGCCCTGTTGACCTGATGACGTCAGGGTGAGGTCATGCTGACGCAATATTCCTTTTCTGGAATTTAGTTTATTTTATAATAATCAGGAAATTTCAGAAAATAGCTAAAACTTCAATAAATCATAGAAATTCAACCGTAACTCCAAATTAAATAATTTATATATGAAAAATTATCAGAAAAATTCAAGGAATCCATCTGTACCATTTTCATGCATGTTAGAACAACTTATAGCTGCTGTTTAGCACAAATCAAATAAATGGCATTTGAATAATCACATATGGAGTTTGAATTTGAATCTTGTATTCAAACCAACTTCATTTAATCTGTTGCTAGTTGCATTAGCTCAAAACACATTCATATTGCCATGTCATGAGCATGCATCATATTGTGCATTGCATTGATTGTATTTCTTCTTTGTTGCCGGTATCTGTTCCCTCCCGGTAGACGATGTTCCGACGATGTGATCGTTGACACTGATGAAGACTCAATGTTATCTTCAGAAGTGCCAGGCAAGCAAAACCCCCTTGTTCATTCCGATACAATCCCACTCTCTCGCTCCTGCTCTCTTTTACTGCATTAGGACAACAACGGTTCATCTGTTACTTGCTGCGGTAGCTAAACCCCTTTATCCTTTGCATGACCTGTCATTCCACAGTAAATAGATGAAACCCACTAGTATGAGTAGGAGTTGTTTGAGCCCTGTTGTGCCTACTCATTCATGATTGTTTGTCATGCCTGCTACTGCTTAGAGTTGAGTCAGGTCTGATTCATCGGGGATGAATCAGAGGTGTGTGAACATGTCCTACTGTGTGAGAGCTAAGTGTGTGAACACGATTTGGTAAAAGGTGTCGGTGAGAGGCCATGTAGGAGTACATGATGGGTTGTCTCATTGAAGTCGTCCTCAGGAACTAAGTTCTGTGTTTGTGATCCATGATTCAGCTACTACCATACATTGGGCCCTGAAATATGACCCCGCTCGACTTCTTATTCACCCTTGTCCTCTGTCCAGGAGTTGCAAGTAGTTTCTGGTGTTTGTAGTATGCTGGAGGCCGTGGACAGCGCTGACCGTAGGGGTGGGCTGTGATGCGGTAGGCACGTGGCCGGGTATACCGGGCGCCCGTTTGGTGTCACGGAACCCTGTTCACATCGTTTGGGGCTGTGAGCGAAACTCCGGCCGGATCTCCTCATGGATGGAACCCGAATAGGCGATAAACCTGGACTAGAGACTTAGGTGTTTAGGTAGGTCGTGGTCTACACCCACGTCGGCTTTCGCTTGAAGTCTGCCGAGCACATGTCGTGTGCAGACGCTAAGTGGTGGAAACATGTATGAAGAAGTACACCCCTGCAGGGTTAACATCATCTATTCGAATAGCCGTGTCCGCGGTAAAGGACTTCTGGGTTGCTTATATCAGTTCATAGACAAGTGAAAGTGGATACTCTAAAATACGCAAGATAAGCGTGAGTGCTATGGTTGGCGTTCTCGTAGGGAGACGGGAGCGGATCCATAGTGGTGTATTGATATGGTGAATATGTGGACTCGTGTGCGCCACCTCAAAATAGTTACTTGCAGTCGTAGTTCAGGATAGCCACCGAGTCAAAGCTGGCTTGCTGCAGTTAAACCCCACCATCCCCTTTGTTGATAATGATGCATATGTAGTTAGTTCTGATGTAAGTCTTGCTGGGTACATTTGTACTCACGTTGCTTAATTTATGTTTTTGCAGAGAGACTTCGGTCTCGCTAGTAGTTCCGCGTGGACTTCGACGTTTAGCTTGTTACCTCAGCTACGATCTTGTGCCCTCGGCAGTATCTGGTAGATAGTCAGGCTTCTCAGTCTTTTTCATTTATAGATGTCTGTACTCAGACATGATAGCTTCCGCTTGTGTTTTGATTTGTATGCTCTGAATGTTGGGTCATGAGACCCATGTTTGTAATATCTCGCTCCTCGGAGCCTATTGAATAAATTACTTGAGTCATAGAGTCATGTTGTGATGCCATGTTGTATTTGCACATATCGAGCATATTGTGTGAATGTTATTGAAATGCTTGGTATGTGTGGGATCTGACCATCTAGTTGTTTATCTTTAGTAGCCTCTCTTACGGGGAAATGTCTCCTAGTGTTTCCACCGAGCCATGGTAGCTTGCTACTACTCCGAAACACTTAGGCTGGCCGGCATGTGTGCTTCTTCGTTCCTGTGTCTGTCCCTTCGGGGAAATGTCACGCGATGAATACCGGAGTCCTGTTAGCCCGCTACAGCCCGGTTCACCGGAGTCCTGCTAGCCCAGTGCTACAGCCTGGATTCACTCGCTGATGACCGACACGTTCGATGTTGGGTCATGGATGCCTGTCCCTGTAAGTTTGTGCCACTTTGGGTTTACGACTAGCCATGTCAGCCCGGGCTCCTTATCATATGGATGCTAGCGACACTATCATATACGTGTGCCAAAAGGCGCAAACGGTCCCGGGCAAAGGTAAGGCGACACCCGTGGGAATACCGTGCGTGAGGCCGCAAAGTGATATGAGGTGTTACATGCTAGATCGATGTGGCATTGAGTCGGGGTCCTGACAGCGTTGGTATCAGAGCTTGACTGCCTGTAGGATTACCAAGCCAAACTGGTCGAAGTTGAGTCTAGAAATTCTTTAGTTATGTAGGGGAATTGATTGTGGATGGAACGTAAGGCTCTTTTACTCCTTATACCTCATGGCCTTCTGATCTGAGTCATCATCTTCTCTTCTACGGGGGTTAAGAACTAGGCTTTCTCCTCTTTCTATCAGGATCACGTGTTACTAATTTGTAGACTTGTAAGATTGTTGGATTTAAGCCTCACTTCAGTTTCTACCTCTGTATGTTAATTATTGATCTCGAAACCTTGATATTGTGCTTCTGAGTGGTTATGCCACCATTTTTGTGAATGTCTCAAATCTTTTCTGAGCATTTACAGCCGTTATGCTGTCCGAGTCATCCCAGGTTTCTAAATAGTCTGATGCATTTGCAAAATCCTTTCCCTCTGGTTTCGGTGTTCCTTTATGCCAGCTCAATCACACTAATTGTTGAGTTGAGGTATTCTATTGCCTTGACATTTATGTTGGAGTTATTATTATGACTCTAGGTGTCTTAGGGGATCATCTAGTAATTTAGCCATGATTTGTGTTCCCAGTGTGATGATTCTGGCCATCATTCTCGAAAGCATCCCGTGATGCTACTTAGTAATAGGTATTCTGTTCCTGGGTTCTTGAACCCGAGATTCACTCTACCTACTTCATGTTGATAGTAATTGCTAGTGCCTTTAGGATATTAGTAACCTTTGCGATAGTCCTTGAAGTCCGTGGTATCTTCTTCTTCCAAATACCATGAACTACTTATGGCAGAAGTTCCTCGTTGAACTGAAATATCACAACAGGATTATTCTTGATGAGTTCTCAATTATATATTGTGGCTCTGCCAGTTCTACCTTTCTGCATGGGTTATCCGGAAGAAATATGTTGAACTTCGTTCGACATGCTAAACCATGCATCCACAACTCAGAAAATCGTATGTTCCTTTGAGTTGTCCCTCTTTAGTTGTCTTCTGACCCTCGTTTATCAATTGATAGTCAAGAGTATGCGTGCAATCGTTCATCGATACCTATTACTCTTGTGGTCCGTCAAGCCATTCTATTCCGGAATGACTAGGAGAAACAAACTCCAGTACCTCATCCATATCTAGGATTGGGTCAAAACAATTGTACTCCGCAGATCAAAATGCCAATCCAGCTTTTGCTCTGTTCTACCTTGGAGTATTACCATCTTTATATCAAGAATGTCATGGGAATTGCACACCATCCTATGAACTCTTGACACAGTGATACTTCTCACCATCATTAGTCATTCCTCGGTCTTCGTGTTGATGCAACCGGAATGTCGACAAGTGAGTCGTCATGTGTGAAATCAATACTGCTAGCAACTCAGTTGTTTGGTAGTTAAAGGACAATAATTTCATTCTTAGCATGTTGGTTAGTGAATCATCATTCTAAGATTGATCGTGCTACCTAGTCCATTCTCCTGGTTCACTCCTCGATCGATGAGTTAGGATATTTCAAATCCTTGCCCTATTGATCATATCGTCTTGCCCTGAAAAGCAGGATTGTCCTCGATCTTAGTAACATATCGGTGGTTCGTGATTTTCCGGATATCTTCTCGAAAGTATCACCAGGTTGTCACCTGACTGTTATGTTGAGCTCATGATCAAGTTGGTTTATCCTGTAAACCACCCTTTCTCCAGGAATCCGTGTTGGATACCCCTGAGCTAGTTGGTTAAGCTATGCATCAACTTGGAGAGTTGGAAGATAGAAGCTTGTCCGATATAGTTCATTATAAGGGATGTCTTGTATGTGTTGAAGAAAGTTGATATTTTCATCGACTGAACCTCGTGATCAGTTAATGGACCTATCATTTTTATCCAACCTTTGATTGGAGTATGGGCTATCATCCAATCAGACCAGAACCAACGATATTCGTAATGTTGTCTTACTCGTGGTTGATCCCTCGAGCATACACCATCATATCTTTTGGGTCTAACCAATGCTATCACTTGTTCACTTAACTATGGAATTCCTTTTAAAAGGAAACCCAGATGAATTGTTGTTGTGCCCATTGACAACATCCTTGTCTTCCCCATAATTTTGCTGAACATTAAGCTAGTGTTGGAAACTTTTGAAAGCATTTGTTCATGCTAGCTCATGAAGCATATGTTCGGATGTAAGAAGTGACTTCCTCTAGTTCATGTGCATTTGATGCAAGTTGCCGCCGTGGACTCGAGAAAGTCAATGTTGCTTCCTCTGGAATCATCGCAAGTCAGTCATGCACACGTGCGAAGTATTCTGTGGTCTGGAGACTTGCAACCTTCATTCCATATGTGTATCCTAGCACACCAAGCCACTGACTGATTTGTTCAAGGAGAAGGAGTATCTTCATAAGAGCTAATCCGGACTTATGAAAGAACTTCGATATCCTCGCTGATGGTTCCCAACCAGAACTCGGTAGTGTTTTATTGTAAGACTACCATGTGGGCATGCTTGTCTGGGACAACGTGTTCACATGTTTGTAGCAGAACCAACTCATGTTTTGGAGCTTGCTATCGTAGTTCATCTCCCGAGAATCCCGCAACGTCATCTCGTCGATTTGTGTTGCAAACTTTCATTTTTCTTCCTAGACTCGATGAGTCTGGAATATCCTGACACCAACCAGATCTGAATCTCAGGCAGATATGATGGTTGGAACATTTCCCCAAGAACTATAATATTGGTTCCTCGATAACTGGTAAAGTGGATGTCGTGGCCAGCACCACCCAGCCGAAAGACCTATTATTGTAGTATCTTGATTGAAGAAGTTGGCCACCTCCCCATAAGGATTTTGTAGGATTTACCTCCGTAACTGTTCCTTATGGATTCTATTGCTCCCGAAGTCCGACCTTTTACTTGATGTTCTAGTTATCAAACCATATCTATGAATGGGATACACTAGCACATCAAGGAGAACATTAGAAGCGGAGTGCTAAATGTCTCTCGGTCGATCATCCAAATTTTCTTTCCTTGGCATTGCTAGGGTGAAATCTGAGAAAGTGTTATCTTCCTTTGCATCTGCATCATCCATCATCATTCATCATGGTAGCAAGTTGTGTTGCCAGGATCCTTGACACGGATGTTGGTAAAACCTTGATGGTTATGGAAATGCTCAAGTTCTTGAGAGCACGCACAAGCGCTACGTGTTATCATCGGCTCTAACTGGGATTCCTCTCAGTTTCCTCGGCAATGCTATGACCTTTTCAAACAGTGAATCCACTCTCTATTGTTGGGTTCTTCCCTAGTTACCAGAATCATTCCCAGCATTTGCATTTTGTTCCTAGCTTGCACCGCCAATGTGCCATTCTACCATGGGTCTCTTCCATTTCCGGTGATAAGCAAATTCATCCATTACATTGTCTTCAACAAGGTAATCCACATCATCCAAGTCCGAGTATGCCATTCTACCGACCCCCGCCAAACGATCGCTTGAGAATTGCCTTAGGCTGGTATAAAGGTTTTCAATGATCTCTGAATCAAAGGTAATTCTTTTTGCCACTTAAGGAAATAATCTACGAATCACCCTCCTCCAGGATGTTTCGTCGTGGTATCATGGCAACTCAACTCCTCGCTACGTGGACAATCATTTACCACCTTCTTAAGTGTGGAATTGTTGTCCACCTAGTGAACCTTCGTCATCCGTTTCTTTCCACCCCTCTTGATGTGTATCTCGTGTCTCAACCCGAGAGATGGTTCTATGTCTCATTCCGTGAGTTGTTCGACCTTTGAGAAGATCGATCCTTCCAGAATCTTTTTTTTCCTCTCGTTGTCATGTTAGCTAGAGTTCTCAGAGCAAGACATCAAGACAAAGATGGTGATCAAATCAACGTTCCTATGAAGTGCAAGTTGGATCGTGAAGATTGCGTTAGTTGCGTTCCCCCTTCACCTTACCCTACGCTTGAATCTCGGGACAAGATTTTTGTTTAGTGGGGGTGAGTTGTCACATCCCTAGCTTCTGGTAATTCTAGGCTAGCTTCATGTTTGCATCATGTCTAAATTTCTGAAACTTGAACTGAGGAAATTTGGAAGCCTCAAAATTTAAATAAAAGAAGGGCAAAAACCCTAAAAATCTCATTCATTGTTCCAAAATGCTCTTCTTAAATGTTTGATAATTTTTGGCGAGGGTTCTGGTCCCAACCAAAATATTGAACATTTTTAAGGATTTATTTTTGGGACTTTGAATTTAATTCATTAGCTATTTGAATTTGAATTATATTCATATAATTAGAATATAATTTCAAACATCCCTGAAATATTTTATGAGCTTTTGGAAAAGTCCATCTAGCAAAATAAAAATATTCAGAGGAGCTTTTGGCATTGTTTGAATTATTTTTTAAATTCAAAACAGTGGCAAAACGAAATTAAATAAAACAAAGCAGAAGAAAAAAATAAAACAGAACAGAAAAATTAAAAAAGAGAGAAGCCCAGCCACTTACCTGACTTACCTGCCTGGCCCAGCTCCTCCAGCGCGGCCCAACCCACCACCGCCGCTTCTCCCCCTGTCGTCTTCCTCCCCCTCGCCCCGAAGCTGCTCGGTGGCGCGCGCCCGAGAGCCCCGGCCACCTCCTGCTTACCTGCTCGCCGCTGGAGGCACCCGAGGGTGCCACGCACTCCCCTCGACCCCCTCTCACTTCTCCCTCGCTCTCTGGACCTTCCTCCCCCCTCGCTCCTCTGCTTCCCCCCCATGACCGAGAGCCGCCGCCGACCTTGCTCGCAACCACCGTGGCCACCAGCCACCCTTCGCCCCTCCGCT
>NC_041389.1:451547587-451554663 GCF_002162155.2 Triticum dicoccoides | reverse complement strand
AGGAGCCCCGCCTCGACCCCCTCTTCCTCACCAAGTCAAGCCCCTCGGGAAGCTCTGCATCGCCTCCACGCCATCATCTTCGTCCTCGACCGCCGCCAATGGTCGCCGTCGATTCACCGCCGTTCGTGCTTCCCCGAGCTCGCTAACCCTCCCTGCATGATCCCCGTGAGCCCCTGCTTCATTTCCCCTAACCCCATGTCCGATTTCGAGCTCTAGCCGCCCCTCTACCGGAGCCGAGACGCTCCGCCACACGGGCTCGTCGCCGGCGAAGCCCCGGTGACCATTTGGTCACGGGCGTGCACCCGTTGTGCTTGCCGCGACCCGTAGAGCCCCTCCAGCGCCTCAGCTCCCTCGTTTGTGAGCAGCAGCGCCGAACCCGACCGCACCCGAACTCCGGCCGCCGCTCACGAGCTCGCCGTCGTCGGTACCGGCCACCACCGGCACGGCCACCACCACCGTTCGATGCGCACCAGCAAGGGCTCTCCAACGAGCCCAAGCACGGCCTCGCCCGTGCCCTGTAGCGCGTTTCCAATACGCGTCGCCGTCTCGGGCCTCGCCGGCGTCATGTCGCCGGTGGGTTTGACCCACCCTGACCACGGCGGGACCCCCCCTGTGTCCATGACAGGTGGGCCCAGCCCTGTTAGCTAATTAGGATTAGCACTAATCGAATTAGTTAAACTAATTACCCCCTTCTGACACTGACAGTGGGCCCCGTGACTATTAATTTGATTAGTTAGAGTTAAATAACTCTGTTAGTCACCTGAGTCACTGACGTGTGGCCCCCACACGCCAGGTTTGACCTGGACCCGCCCTGTTGACCTGATGACGTCAGGGTGAGGTCATGCTGACGCAATATTCCTTTTCTGGAATTTAGTTTATTTTATAATAATAAGGAAATTTCAGAAAATAGCTAAAACTTCAATAAATCATAGAAATTCAAGCGTAACTCCAAATTAAATAATTTATATATGAAAAATTATCAGAAAAATTCAAGGAATCCATCTGTACCATTTTCATGCATGTTAGAACAACTTATAGCTGCTGTTTAGCACAAATCAATTAAATGGCATTTGAATAATCACATATGGAGTTTGAATTTGAATCTTGTATTCAAACCAACTTCATTTAATCTGTTGCTAGTTGCATTAGCTCAAAACACATTCATATTGCCATGTCATGAGCATGCATCATATTGTGCATTGCATTGATTGTATTTCTTCTTTGTTGCCGGTATCTGTTCCCTCCCGGTAGACGATGTTCCGACGATGTGATCGTTGACACTGATGAAGACTCAATGTTATCTTCAGAAGTGCCAGGCCAGCAAAACCCCCGTGTTCATTCCGATACAATCCCACTCTCTCGCTCCTGCTCTCTTTTACTGCATTAGGACAACAGCGATTCATCTGTTACTTGCTGCGGTAGCTGAACCCCTTTATCCTTTGCATGACCTGTCATTCCCCAGTAAATAGATGAAACCCACTAGTATGAGTAGGAGTTGTTTGAGCCCTGTTGTGCCTACTCATTCATGATTGTTTGTCATGCCTGCTACTGCTTAGAGTTGAGTCAGGTCTGATTCATCGGGGATGAATCAGAGGTGTGTGAACATGTCCTACTGCGTGTGAGCTAAGTGTGTGAACACGATTTGGTAAAAGGTGTCGGTGAGAGGCCATGTAGGAGTACATGGTGGGTTGTCTCATTGAAGCCGTCCTCAGGAACTGAGTTCTGTGTTTGTGATTCAGCTACTACCATACATTGGGCCCTGAAATATGACCCCGCTCGACTTCTTATTCACCCTTGTCCTCTGTCCAGGAGTTGCAAGTAGTTTCTGGTGTTTGTAGTATGCTGGAGGCCGTGGACAGCGCTGACCGTAGGGGTGGGCTGTGATGCGGTAGGCACGTGGCCGGGTATACCGGGCGCCCGTTTGGTGTCACGGAACCCTGTTCACATCGTTTGGGGCTGTGAGCGAAACTCCGGCCGGATCTCCTCATGGATGGAACCCGAATAGGCGATAAACCTGGACTAGAGACTTAGGTGTTTAGGTAGGTCGTGGTCTACACCCACGTCGGCTTTCGCTTGAAGTCTGCCGAGCACATGTCGTGTGCAGACGCTAAGTGGTGGAAACATGTATGAAGAAGTACACCCCTGCAGGGTTAACATCATCTATTCGAATAGCCGTGTCCGCGGTAAAGGACTTCTGGGTTGCTTATATCAGTTCATAGACAAGTGAAAGTGGATACTTTAAAATGCGCAAGATAAGCGTGAGTGCTATGGATGGCGTTCTCGTAGGGAGACGGGAGCGGATCCATAGTGGTGTATTGATATGGTGAATATGTGGACTCATGTGCGCCACCTCAAAAGAGTTACTTGCAGTCGTAGTTCAGGATAGCCACCGAGTCAAAGCTGGCTTGCTGCAGTTAAACCCCACCATCCCCTTTTTTGATAATGATGCATATGTAGTTAGTTCTGATGTAAGTCTTGCTGGGTACATTTGTACTCACGTTGCTTAATTTATGTTTTTGCAGAGAGATTTCGGTCTCGCTAGTAGTTCCGCATGGACTTCAACGTTTAGCTTGTTACCTCAGCTACGATCTTGTGCCCTCGGCAGGATCTGGTAGATAGTCAGGCTTCTCAGCCTTTTCCATTTATAGATGTCTGTACTCAGACATGATAGCTTCCGCTTGTGTTTTGATTTGTATGCTCTTAATGTTGGGTCATGAGACCCATGTTTGTAATATCTCGCTCCTCGGAGCCTATTGAATAAATTACTTGAGTCATAGAGTCATGTTGTGATGCCATGTTGTATTTGCACATATCGAGCATATTGTGTGAATGTTATTGAAATGCTTGGTATGTGTGGGATCTGACCATCTAGTTGTTTATCTTTAGTAGCCTCTCTTACGGGGAAATGTCTCCTAGTGTTTCCACCGAGCCATGGTAGCTTGCTACTGCTCCGGAACACTTAGGCTGGCCGGCATGTGTCCTTCTTCGTTCATGTGTCTGTCCCTTCGGGGAAATGTCACGCGATGAATACCGGAGTCCTGTTAGCCCGCTACAGCCCGGTTCACCGGAGTCCTGCTAGCCCAGTGCTACAGCCTGGATTCACTCGCTGATGACCGACACGTTCGATGTTGGGTCATGGATGCCTGTCCCTGTAAGTTTGTGCCACTTTGGGTTTACGACTAGCCATGTCAGCCCGGGCTCCTTATCATATGGATGCTAGCGACACTATCATATACGTGTGCCAAAAGGCGCAAACGGTCCCGGGCAAAGGTAAGGCGACACCCGTGGGAATACCGTGCGTGAGGCCGCAAAGTGATATGAGGTGTTACATGCTAGATCGATGTGGCTTTGAGTCGGGGTCCTGACACCCGAGGGGGGCACAACCCACCAGGGCGCGCCTGGTGGGGCCCTAGTGGGTTGTGCCCACCTCGCACTACAAAAAAAGACACATCCGTGATATTTTGGGCTGAACAATTTTTTTTCTGTCATACTTATGACACTTCTATGACGATAATTATGACAAAACCCGGTATCATCAGAGATGTGGTGGGCTCCTACTTCTATGACAAAAAATCATGACAGAAAATGGGATTTTCGTCCTGGGCGGGCCGGAGACGCAGCTACATGACATTCTTTGGGCCATGCATGACGGAAAAAACCATGGTAGAAGCGAGGGCGAGGAAAATATCGGGGAGTTACCGGTTACGGTGGATGGTCGGGGGCTGAGCGATGCGCGTTTCTCTTGTACACGTACGCGCGTGGGTGCGAGGCGTTGGGCTCTAGCTGAACCTGAGCGAGGCGTCGCGTAACTGAACCCGAGCGATTGCACTGCGGGCTACGCGTTACTGAACCTGAGCGATCAAGCGATTCCTTCACTACTACTGCTAACTGAAGCCGGTCGATGCTGCCTCTAGATGAACAATGAGCTATTCTGGGGGGTTTGGATGAATAGTTCCCGGTGGGGGTTGGATGAACAGGACCCCGTGGTATTGCCGCTAGATGAACAGGACCCCGATCGATCGAGTCGGTTGGGCGTGGATGAACAGGACCCCGAGGAGGGCTGGATGAACAGGACCCCGTGGAGGAAAGGTTGAACAGTAGCCGGTGGAGGGCTGGTTGAATAGTAGCCGGTGGAGGGCTAGATGAACAGTAGCCCGTGGAGGGGTGGTTGAACAGGACCCCGTGGAGAGGGCTGGATGAACAGTAGCCGGTGGAGGAGCGCACCATGGAGGCTAGATGAATAGGAGCCCGTGGATGAACAACCGCAGGTGGAGGCTGGAGGAGGTCGACGGTGGATGAATAGTAGCCCGTGGAGGCTGGAGGAGGTCGACGATGGAGATGAACATTATCTCGTGGAGTCCCGTTTTGCGGTACGCCACACCCCTCTCGATGAACAGGACCCCCATTTCGATCGTAGCGCTCCAACAGAAGCCTGTTTCCTCCGTTTTGTGGTATGCCACACCCCTCCCGATCAACAGGACCCCGTTTCGACTGTAGGAGGTCCAATAGAAGTCCATTTCCTCTCTTTTGTGGTACGCGAGACCCCTCCCGATGAACATGATCCCGTTTCGACTGTGGCCGCTCGAACACAAGGCCGTTTCCTCTGTTCTGTGGTACATCAGGCCTCGTTTCCATCGGCTGTTCCATCCAAGTCGGTTGCCTCCCGATGAACACGACGACGCATTCCGTTCCGACCCAGCCAGTTGGCTCCCCATGAACACGACTACGACGCAGTTTCTCTGTTCCAACCCAGCCATGTAAACAAGCCCTGGCCGTACGTATGTGCGAGTAGGCATTCGAGACCCCTCCCGTATGTATGTACGTGGCCGTATCTACTTTCTTGCACCCTCTCCACTGTACGTACGTGTACATGCTACGTGCGGGCCTCTACTACGACATGTGCGCGCCTCTACATCGACCAGTATGTACATACACTTTCGCGACCAGAATGACAACGCTACATATGCTTCGACCAGGTGGGTCCCGACTGTCAGGCACTTCCTCGCGTGCGAAGATGTAGCTGGTGGGTCCTAGCAGTCAGGGGGTGAATCGTTTTTTTGCCCGTAATATGGACGCACTTCCTTGCGTGTGAAGATGTAGCTGGTGGGTCCCAATAGTCAGGGGGAGAAAACATTATTTTTCAGGGTAAAAAGGATGCAGTTGCATGCATGCGTCCATGGGCGTGGTGCGTCCCCACTGTCGGCCTCTCACATACAGTCATCTTCCGATGACTCTCGTTTGGTGACCACGTTGACCACACCGTGTCGAGTGCACCATGGCCGGTGGACGACGGCGAGGCCCCAGACTGGAATGACCCGAAGATGGGGAAGACGCGGCAGTGAACTCACAGATGGAGAGGAGTGGGAAACTTGACTGGTTCGGGTGCACGGCAGCATTGCCGCCCATGGGTGACAGGAGCAAGAACAAAGGTTGAAGAAGGAGCACGACTGTTGGATTAACATCCAATGGTCCAGCTGCTAGAATCATTTGTTGATTAAGTTGACAAAGCCCTGCGTACACGTCTGCTTAGTAGGCCCACAAGTCAGCCACCAAATCTGCCGGGTCCCAGCTGTCATCGGGAGGAATAGTTTTTTTGCATAACAAGGAGGCACTTACTTCCATGCGAAGATACAACCGGCGGTTCCCAGCTGTTAGGGGGAGGAAACAGCTTAATAAGGAGGAACTTTACTTGTGTGCGACCATGGACCTCGTGGGTCCCAGCCATCAGGCTCTGACGTACAGTCCTCTTCCGATGACTCTCGTTTGTTGACCATGCTGTGCTGAGCACAACGAGGCGGTGGACGACGGCGAGGTCCCAGACTAGAACGACCTATGGGGAAGACGCGGGAGTGGAGTTGCAGGCAGAGAGGAGCGGGAAACTTGACTAGTTCGGGTGCGGGGCGGGCCTACACTCGGCAAGGAATAACAGGAGGTGCGGAGTGGAGGGATGGCCTGGCCGTTGACGGGGTAGCATTTCGCTGCGAGGCGCACAAAACAACGCCGCTGGACGCCGGAGGCTGGAGCAGGCGGTCCCGGCAATGCTGGGGAAGAAGACGAGAGATTGAAGAAGAATGTCGGCCGTTGGATGTAAATCCAACGCCTTGCTTAGGCTTCGACCTACTGGCCCACATGTCAGCCAACCCATTTGTTTTTTAGTCCATTTGGTGGGCTGTGTGAAATAATGATGTAGCATCTATGCAGCCGGTTTATATATATGGTAGAATTTAAAACCCATTTGTATTTTTTCTCAAAATCTATGGACTTGCTGGGCTGGGTGAAAATAGCATGTTGGGCTAGACGGAGAAATGTTATAAAAACATAAACACATGATTGCACGTCTATTACTCCATTGGTCAGTAAAATCTTTGCAAGCTTATGTACGCAATCACTTGGAGTTAACTCGCCAAGTTATATATAAACTATTATTATTATTATCTTGTAAGAACTTTCAATTTACGAAATAAAATATCATTTTAATTTGATGAGTTAATAGGTCGTGGGATATTATTATTTTTTACGCTAGACGTGGGGCAGTTGATCTGGTTCTAGGGAAAAGTATTGGGAGAAAACTCAGTTTACATCGAAAAAGAAAGTGGAAGAAAATTCAGATATAGGATTAATGAAAACAAAAAATAAAGAAAGTGAGAAGGTCTATAAAATGGTTCGACAAATGATAGGTTTAACAGAACCTTATGTTGTTTCTATTATATATATATATATGTAATAAAATAAGATATATATATATATATATAATAAAATAAGATAGAATGGATCTATTATGATAACACTCTCTAAGACCTTATTCTGCTAACAGTGGAGGCTTATTCTGCTAACACCCCGAACCAAACCGACCCAACAAAGAAACGAAAAGTGCCCGCTCCCCACCCTGCCATGTCAAACCACCACCCGGCCCATCCCTCCCCCAGACCATCCACCTTCTTCCCCCCGGTCAAATCCCGACCCCGACTCCACCACCAGCGCCCTCCCCCCACTACCTTCCACGGCGGCGCGCCCCAACCCACTCCAACCGCCGGCCGGATCCCACCCACATACCATGGCCGGCGCGACCCCAACCC
>NC_041389.1:451447336-451547386 GCF_002162155.2 Triticum dicoccoides | reverse complement strand
GACGCGGCCTCACCCGCCCGATCCGGCCGCCACCGCCCCCCTACGACCACTACCAGAGCTACTCTGCGCGACATTTGGTCGCCCGCAATCGCGGATCCCTGCCGTCGCGCCGGCGGATGACTCAGGTAATTTCTCCTTCTTCCCCCTTCTCCTCGCCCGTCACTCCCCTATCTGTTGTTCCATCGAATAATTCCCAATGCCTCCTCTATTTTTTATGTCTGGCAGCACTCCCTACATCGACGAAGAAGGTGAAAATCGCATTAGTGCAGCTCACTCCGTCCGTTGTTTTTTTGGGCTCAAATGCAGGTCACTACGTCCACATCGTTGGTGCTTCGAGGGGCGGCCTGCACTTAGCCCCTACCCTCCGTGTCCTAGCGGACACCACATGCGGGCGACTGCACCCATCGTCAGCACGAGAAGGGGTCCTCCGACGAGTGCGCGTGCAGTACCCTTTAGGGGTGAGGCACTTGCTTTTTGGCTGTCGACACCTCCATCACCCAGTTTTGGCTGTCGATGGAGACCATCGGTGAAGTTTGCCACCTCCCCGCCTTCTACTGCCGCTCTGAGTGGGCATGCAGATTCTGCAGGGCTCCAGCCCGGCGTGCACAGCTCGTGCGCACACATGATCCGGTTCAGTGCTAGGGCACTCGCAGTCTTTTTTGCGTGCAGCTGCAGTCCGTTTGGACTCCGTGTGCAGTGAAGTTCGGGCGAGCCATGATGACAGAAAAGGAAGGAAATTAAGTGGGTCGAAAAGGGAACAGAATTAAAACCCCACTTCCCGAGGAGACAACAATCCGCAAGCATCATGCGCATGCAGTTCCTTTTGTATATGCTTACAATGCGGTGTGTGTATGTGTGATGTACACCCCCATCGCTTATTTTGTGTGGCAGCTCATTAGACCTCTGTATGAAGTGCGTCGCCTGTCTCGAGTACATTAACATTTGCAGTGCGTTTGGTCGCCGGATGTGGTTCACTTTTAAGAGTGATGTTGTTCACTTGTGCCCACCATGAAAGTGCAAAAAAAAATAGCGCAACAACAAAGATTGTACTGAGGTTCACTTCGATATATGTCGCGGTTCACTTGCCCTAGTCTCTGTGGTCCACTATCGTTTATAAAAAAAAGTTAAAAAAAGACAACAAAAACTCGTATGAGAAAAATTATGTCTGACAAAAGAAATTATGCAGCTCGCTTCCCCGTCCGATGCAGTGCGGTTTTCATTCAGAAGCAGTGCGGTCGGCCGTATGACGTTGTTCATCCCGTAAGTGCAAAAAAATTGTTACGAAAGCGAAAAAAAGTAATGCGGTTCACTTTTTGGTACTGTTGTGGTTCATTTACATCCGATGTGAAGTGCACTCTACTTTCCCGCTCTTGAAAAAATCACGTTTGAATAAAAGAACCCATGCAGTTCTCTTACCCGTGTGATGCAGTGCGTTTTTTCGTTCGTTGCAGTGCGGTTTTCAGTCTGATGAAGTACCCAAGTCGATTTTGGTCTCGCGAAAAACAGAGTGTCCGCTTTTCGGTAAAATCAAAATTGCTCTTAAACCGTAAGGAATTAGAGAGAGCGTTCTACATGAAAAAGTTGTGTCTCGTCGATATCTTTCCAACGGCGTATGATTTAAATCATTTCGACCAGCCGTTCATAAAAATTCGCGAAAAAACAGCCGCTGCCTCTCGAAATCAGCCGCACGATTTTCAAAATTAACTAAAAACCGTAAGGAATCTCAAAACCATTTCAACATATGAAAGTTGCGCGTTGTACGTAGCTTTCCAACGGCGTATCATACGTCTCGTTTAGACAAACGGTTAGAAAACTGGAGCAAGAACAGTACCGAAAATTTCAAAAAAATTGAAAAACAGAGTTCCGTGATTTAGTAAATTTGAAACTGCTCTTAAACCGTGACGAATTAGAAAACACAATAGATATGAAAAAGATGCGCCTTGACGACATCTTTCTAAAGGCGTATCATTTGCTTTATTATGATGAGCGGTTTAGAAAAAAATCACGAAAATACGTTCGCTGCCATTCGTCATCCGCCGCGCCGTTTTTGAAACTGCTCTTAAACCGCGAGGAATCTCGAAAAGTGTTCAACATAGCGAAGTTGCGCCTAATCCATAGCTTTTCAACGGTATATTATACGCCTCGTTCCGATAAACAATCAAAAAATTAGAGCAAAAACAGTATTAAAAAAACACTGCGTGCAGTTTTTTCCGACGCGAAGTTCACTAGTCTATATTGCAGTGCTTGTCGTCAAGAAGATTCAGTCTAATATTAGCAGAATAGACCGTCTGTATATATATATATATATATATATATATATATATATATATATATATATATAGACTAGTGAACTTCTCATCGAAAAAAACTGCATGCGTTATTTTTTCGGTACTGTTTTCGCTCTAATTTTTTAACCGTTCATCAGAATGAGGCGTGTAATATACCGTTGAAAAGCTATGGATTAGGTGCAACTTCTACATGTTGAACACTTTTCGAGATTTCACACGGTTTAAGAGCAGTTTTGAAAATGGTGCGGCCCATGACGAGTGACAGCGATCATTTTTTCGTGATTTCTTCTAAACCGCTCGTCGGAATGAAGCAAACAATACGCCGTTGGATAGATATCATCGAGGCGCATCTTTTTCATATATAAATGTTTATCTAATTCCTTACGGTTTAAGATCAGTTTCAAATTTACTAAATGGCGGAATTCTGTTTTTCAAATTTTTTCAAATTTTCGGTACTGTTTTCGCTCCAGTTTTTGAACCGTTTGTCGAAATGAGGCGTGTTATACGCCGTTGAAAAGGTACAAACGAGGCGCAACTTTCATATGTTGAAATATTTTTGAAATACCTTACGATTTTAAGTTATTTTTGAAAATCATGCGGCGGATGATGAGTGGCAGCGGCCGTTTTTGGCGAAATTTTTGCAAACCGCTGGTCGGAATGATTCAAACGAAACTCTGTTGGAAAGATATCGATGATACGCAACTCTTTCATGTAAAACACTCTCTCTAATTCTTTACGTTTTAAGAGGAATTTAAAATTTACCGAAATACGGACACTCTGTTTTTCGCGACACCCAAATTGACGTGGGTACTTTATCCGACTGAAAACCGCACTGCAACGGACGAAAAACCGCACTGCATCACACGGGTAAGAGAACTGCATGGTTTCTTTTATTCAAACGTAATTTTTTCAAGAACGAGAAAGTAGAGTGCACTTCACATCGGGTGTAAATGAACCACAACACTACCAAAAAGTGAACCGCATTACTTTTTTCGCTTTTGTAACAATTATTTTGCACTTATGGGATGAACAACATCATACGGCCGACCGCACTGCTTCTGAATGAAAACCGCACTGCATCGGATGGGCAAGCACACTTCATGATTTCTCTTGTTGGACGTAAATTATTTCAAAACGAGCGACTGAATCACGCTTCACGTCGAACATAAGTGAACCTCAATAGTATCGAGAAGTGAACCTCATTATTTTTGTCGTTTACATGACATTTTTTTGCACTTCACATTGGTAGGTAGTGAACCGGACGCATACCGAAAGTGAACCGCATTACTTTTTTTATTTTGCCTATTCTTTTACGTTTTTACTTTTTGGGTCTAAGTGAACCGCAAGACTCTTGAAAATGAGCCGCAAGCACTCTCAAAAGTGAACCTCACTACCCTATTTAAACTTCTTGAACAAACACACTGTGAACTTTTGCACGTTTTTTAAAATGAAGTGTACTTCAAAGTCCTTCAGAGTGGACTTTTTTAAAGACCAGAGTCACAACATTTTTCTTTTTCTTTTTTCTCTATAGAGTTTTGGTTTTCCCGTAGTGCACTGCATATATATTTTTGAGTTAATAATGAAATATCCATTCCAGGGACGAGGCGACTTTAATTGCATTTTTTGTTTGCACGCTACATATTATACACAAGCATTCATCCACATCCACATCCATTTTCTACTCTTATTTCCTCTCTGCATCATTCTACAAGGACTACAAGAGAATTTTTTCAGTGAACCATAGTGAAGGGCCCCAAGGAGCAGCACCAGCCGGCGACGGGGCTGCAGTAAACCACACAGAGAAAGGAAGAGGGATAGGAGGAGGAAGGGCACCATGGAGGAAACGCCATGTTGCAGTGGGCTACTCCAGCCGCCATCTGCTCGTAGTCATGGCACCAGCGACAGCGGGATGAACCACATCGGGGCGCAAGGCGCACTGCTCGCGGGATCTGGCTGAGCTGCACATGCAAAATCAAGAAAATAAGGGGAGGGGGAACTGTTATGAACCGCACCGCATGGTGAGATGCACTGCACCATGCGGCTGCGCCGCAGGGCCAGCACCCCGGCAGTGACACAGGCTCGCAGAGCAAGAAGCAGTGCAGCCCTCCGTGTGGACGGCCAGAGCCCGTCGTCGCCACCCTCTAAGGAGGCTGTCGCAGCGCGTGGTTGGGCGGCCATCAAACCCTCCCTATAGATCGACCGTCGCAGCGCGTGGCTGACAGGAGACGAGATGCAGGCATCGGAGGAAGCCAGATCGGGGAAGATCGTGGCCTCCCGCAACTTCCACCGGGCCTAACTCCTTCCCGGGGCCCTGCCCGCACCAAAGCTCCCGGGCCTCGTTGTTTTGCACGATGGGGAGGGTGATGGCCGCGGTTGGTGGCGCAGGAGGGAGCAGGAGGGTCTTGGATCCGGTCCGGGGTGGACAGAGGCCTCGCTCTGGAACCATCGTGGCTTGGGCGGGCATGATCCAAGGGCCGGCAAGGGATGTTGCTCCTGGGCGGCGCCGGATCTCGGCATCCACACAGCTGACGAGGAGGGGAGGGTGGCCGGGGCTTGAGCGGCACTGGGTGGGGGAGTTGGTGTGTGGGAGAATGGCGATGGCTCGAGGTAGCCCTAGCGGCGTGGGGATCTGGCATCCCTGCTGCTGGCGTTGGAGGGAAGTGGTAGGAGGCGGCGTTGGGGGTCGTTCCGTCGTTGTTGAAGAAGGTGGAGGCGACGTTATGGGTCGTGGTTGGAGAAGATGGAGGCGACCCCACGAGCAATGGGAGGCGGCAGCGCGAGGCCGTGGAAGTGGTGATTTCAGTGCCCGGCGGCAAGGTCGGGGGAGGTGTGGTTAGAGCGGGTGGGGGCGACCTCCGCGCGTCCGGGGAAGAAGGAAAAGGGGGAGGGAAGGAAGGTATAGGTGGGAGACGGTGACGCCGGGGGGAGTACGCTGGAGGGAGGCATTGGGCACACGGCCGGCGGCGCGGCCCCGTCGGCAGAAGTGGATGTAGAGGCCGCCAGAGAAGATTTGATGGTGGATCTCACTGGATCCATGGCGGGGGGCGGCGGGAGGTGGCCATGGCCTCTCAGATCTGACGCCGGGGAGGCGGCCTACTCGGTCCATCGTCGGCGCGGCGGGAGGATGGGTGCAGCGCGGGGAGGGAGGTGGCGGCGCAGTGGGAGGTTGGTGGCGGCGCACTGGAGTAGAAGGTGGAGGGGATTGGTGTATGAGGTGGGAGATGTGGGGGGTGTGGGTGAGGTCGAGGGAGAGGTTGGGGGTGGGGGTGAGTGCGGTCCGGTTAATTTTAAATGGTTGGCTCAGTTCGGTTGTTCGATGAAGTGCTAAAGTGTTAGCAGAATAAGCCTAGTGTTAGTAGAATAAGGTCTTAAGGGGTGTTATTAGAATGGACCCACCCTATATATATATAAGGGAAAACATAGGTTCAGTTTTGCATTCTTACAGAAAAATAGAACTGAGCTGTGCGTCGTCTTGAAAAAAACAAACATAACTTGGGCTGCTGATGTTATAGACAACCTAGGTTGGGAGGCCCAGAGGCCGCTTGATCCGAAAAACGTTGAAGCATGTCATGGGCTTCCCATGTTAAACAACAAAAGCTAGGCCATGGACCTGGTGGGCCCGGGACTGTCAGCCTCTCGACGAACAGTTGTCTTCCGATTCCTCTTGTTTTGCTGACCATGTTGGGAATGACAGACGGCGGCACCGTGGCGAGAGCACCAAGGCGGACGACGACGTCGAGACCGCGGACCGAACGAACCGGAGTGGGGGAAGACGCATGTGAAGGGGAGTACGAGGGTTGACTTGTTCGGGTGTAGGGTGGGCCGATGGAGCTGCCGCCACCGGACAATGTATGGGAGTAGGGATGGCCTGGCCAACGCCATAGGCTATGATGGCCAGCCGCTGTATAGGAAGAGGACGAAAGATTGAACAAAATAAAGAAATACAAATGGATAGATGGTTGGTCCCATATGTCTATGTACGAGACCTGCTGGGTCCACCTGAGAAGGGGAATATGTTGGGAGGAAGGAGATTCAAAGCACGACAGCTAAGTGAACTAGTTTTTTTTGAAACGGACGAGTGAACTAGTTACATACATAAGAAAATAGCCACGAAAAAAAGCAAATAGGTTAATTGGTTCTTAGAAGAAATATTTCGGACAAAATAGATAATTACGACACATAGGCTAATGCATGAAACACTCAGATGATAGAGGTGTCTAAACAGATAAAGTACAACATCTAGACCTTCCTAGCGCGCTTGATCATGACGCTGTGGTTGTCCGTGTACTCGTCGGTTACGGGAAGTAGACACGCCCTCATGTCCAAGATCCGCCTGTACATGTCATAGCATGCGTATGCGTCCTTGGCTGTGTAGGTTATGTAGGCTAGATTCAGAGGTACCTCCCACGTGTTTAGGTCCTTGGTATCATTGTCTTCTTTCATATGTTAGCGTAGCAGGGGTTGATGATGGTCTCGGCAAGGTCAACCATGGATTCCTTCTCCTGCCCGTTGCCGATGATCTTGTATTGCTTCTGGATGTCGACAAGCTTGTTGCACCAGATGTCTGAATTGTCACGTTCTTCCTTCTCTCCACCGTAGCGAAGGTGCAGGCGGCGATGCCGATGAAACGGGTGAATGCTCCAGAACCTCTGATGGCCCTACAGCAATGGTAGACGAGAACCTCATCCCGCACGCATACCTGGGTGACCGTGATCCACTGGTCCCTGTCAGGAGATGAATGGATGGGCACAAGGTCTAGTCCTGCGACCTTGTGCTTTCTTGTCCTATAGGTACTGCTTGAACTCGGCGAGGTGATACGTCCATTTTGCATCATGCTTTGATATTGATATTTATTGCATTATGGGTTGTTATTACACGTTATGTCACAATACTTATGCCTATTCTCTCTTATTTTACAAGGTTTACACGAAGATATTGATATTGATATTGATTTCCTGCGATGTAAAAAACATGCAGAAAACAGAACTGGCACTGGGCACTATGTCAATAGGTTAGTACCAAAAAATGATATAAAATGACTACAAAATGATTGTAAAACATCCAAGAATGATAATATAACAGCATGGAACAATAAAAAATTATAGATACGTTGGAGACATATCAGGCAGCGAGAGTGGGTATGAGGCAAGCCCTTCGCCAAGCAATCTATGCATAGGACTAGGGAGATGGATCCTCGCTCGCGCCAAGATGCACCCTCTGCCCACTTATTGGACTTGACGGGAAAAGTGCCTGGCAGATGGTGGAGGTAAAAACCTACTCCTACTTGATTGCTATTGATGATGATGATCTCTATTACAAGGGTGTTGTTTCACTACCGAGATTTTGAGAGATTCTAACTTGTCTGTCCCTTTGGATGTCCCAGGAACCCTCTTTATATAATAGTCGGGTTCCTGGAAATAAAATGGATTCCGGGTTCTACCAATAATCAAAGTCCTACTCTAAGTCTTGTAAACCTTCTGTGTTTTCCAAGTTAGGTGGTCTCCTTCTGGCATTGGGACTCCCGTAAGCGGGCCAGGTTTCCTTCCGGGCTTTTGTCATCCGGCTCTGGTGGCTCCAAGGGTAAGCTGATCCTGTCCTTCGGGATCTTCATCGGGTCTCATCCTTTGGTCTAAGCACTGGGTCATCGTCAGCGGGGTATATCCCCGACATCGAGGACCACCGACGACTGAAGAATGGGCCACGTAAGCTTTTGACCTTGGTGTGCTCAAGATGGAATCCTCCGAAGACCTGGCGTATACTTCAAGGCATATTCAAATATTCGGCATGTTTATCTCTAGATGCAACCGACCTTGTGTAACCCTAGGTACCCCTCGGCCCCTATATAAGCCAAGTGTTTTAGTCTGTAGAGGCGGGTTAGATTCATTCTTTTGATTTCGAGGTAGATCATGTTTTACTTTGTACTCCATCCAGAATCAATACAATACAAGCATGACGTAGGGTTTTACCTTTTTGAGAGGGCCCAAACCAGGGGAAGTATTGTGTCTCTTTACTTCATGTTACCATCAAGTTGAGATCTCCAACTTGGGAGCCCCTACCCGAGATCTGCCGGATTTAGCTCCGACATCGATGCCAACAAATGATGGTGGCCCCGGGTGCGCCACGGGTCCACCCTTCATGGACCTCCCACCCTCTGGGCAGATCAGACGCACAAAGCCGCCTTGAGAGGTTTCCGCTACACGCCAGCCACAAACACATGGCACAAAGGGCTCTGTCGCTTGCGAAGCGCCTAGGGAGGCTAGTACTCCAGCATATTTTATAGGAGTAATGTTCTACGAGGTACATTGACATCACAACTAATTTATTTCCATATAATAAAATATATATTATCATACATTCAACCATTCTTTGTGTCTAAACCAAGTCCATTATTAATTATACTGATGTTTAAATTGATCTATATCCATATAAGGAATATAGGTCATTAAAAAATCATTAATTGGATGTAAATCAAGTCCTTAGTTAATGAACATTGATTAAGCGACCGCTTTGCATATCTACTCAAGAAAGAATGGTGCATCAGATGACTACTCAATAAATATTGAGTGATACACAAGTAAGACACAATATAAAGCTTCCAAAAATAACATGTGGATCAAATCTATATAAGTTGTGTTCTCTATATGCATGACATACAAGTAAGGAATCACATAATTACATGTTTCATTGGAAGAAACACAATTCCTTGTACCAATGGGCTATGTGGTCGAATCGGTCTTGTTGTGCTTTTTGTTCACACCTTTCTACCTCACCTTGGTTGAATCGATAGATATCGATGGCAATCATGAGAAGGTAAAAAAAATACTTTTTGCTTTACACATGCAACTCTTTCTCAGCCGATTTATGCATTTGTGTCATTCTGGTATCTACTTGACCAATTAATCTAAATAACTACTATTGGTTGTAGTCATATGTTACTATTTTTTGTTACTTGTGTGCCTAATTGAAACCTAGGGAACCACATGTGGAAACAAATAAGTATCTATCGGCGAGTTTGTATAACAATTATATTGCTACCTATGAACTGGAATTTCCATTTGCAGAACACCTTAAGACCTGAAACGTTTCAGTCTCCATGGAGAGTCAATATCACGGATGAAGAAACCAACATTGTTTCTCATGTGCTCTCTCTCTCTCTCTATCTATCTCTCTCTCTCTATCTATCTATCTCTCTGTATCTCACCTCTACTTTTTCACGTGTTAAATTTGAGCCATGTTTCCTTTTTAATTAGAGAGAATTGACCGTAAAAATGCCAAAATGGAATCTAATATATTAAAAGGTAAATTCGAGTTACTTTTTAAGTTGAGCATCCCATACTTAAATCAGAGAGAAATAATCATGGAAATCCATATTCGTTACCGACTCACCTAAATAATAATTGGCCTAGCTAAATTATATAAGTGGTTAAAGTAACAAGGTGGTGCCATGTTTTAGTAGTCCTTTGCAACTCTCCATTCAAAAAAATTATCGCAAGAGGAATGAGCTCTGTATTTTATTGAAAATAAAATATTTGCCCAGTTAATTAGCAGAAATTAAGCTCGATAAATAGACAAAATATGCTACCAAAATATCGATATCGACATATTTGGAAAGGCACCTAAGCCATGCTCTATAGAAGACTTATCTAGCATAACCAATATAGTGCTAACTATACATTTCACATCTGAGGTAGGGGCGAGAGAGAGGGTTAAATATTTTTTTACCCCTTCCACAAGGCAGAGAGAAAATGTCGTCAACCCAAACGCCCAAGAATTTTATCGGCAAAGCACATGAACTATTGTACGCACACTAAAAAAGGTCCAGTTGAATAGGAATGACATCGCTCCATGTGGATCAAGCTAAATATAGTATGAGAAACTCACAAGGCACTACTAGTGAAAACCTTATACACAGAGGTATATCAGTATCGTTGGTCAAAACTCGGCGCTAGCGCTACTTAGTAGTAGCGCTTGTTGCAAAACCACGCTACAACCATTGTTTTAGCAGTAGCGCGTCTTCACCGAAAAGCGCTACTACTAAAATTCCCTCACTAATGCCGGTAGGCTAGGAATAGTAGTAGAGGTTCTGCCAGAAGCACGCTACTGCTAACAACTTTGTAGCAACGCGTTTATGCTATAGAGCGCTACTGCTATGAAAAAGAAAATAAATAGAAAAATAAGTAGAAAAGTAAATGAAAATGAAAGAAATAGAAAAAGGAGAAATGAAAAAAAGAAATGTAAAGAAAACAAAAGAAAAAGAAAAAGAAAACAGAAAGGAATAGATGTAGCACGTTTCTCTGGAACATGTTATAGCTATCTTATCTATAGCGCGTTTCGGCAAAGCGCACTACTGCTAGTTTGACTCAAATCCTCGGCAGCCTGGGCTCAAAATATCGCTAAGTTCTTCCCCCCTCTCTACCCCCCATGTCCCCCAACTGCTCCATCGCTGCCGTCGCCCTGCCGCCTTCGACCACACTGCCACCGCCCGAGGCCGCCTTCGACCACACCGTCGCCGCCCGCCGCCTTCGACCACACCGCCACCGCCCGAGGCCGCCCTCGACCTCACAGCCGCCGCCCGAGGCCGTCGTCGACCTCACTGTCGCCTCCCTCGAGCTCACCGCCGCCGCCCTCGACCTCACCGCTGCCGCCCGAGCCAGAGCCTGCCCTTGCCATCGACCGTAAGGCTCTGCCTCTCGTGTCCCCTACCCTCCTCTCTCTCTGCTAGGGCAATTCATATATATGTCGATACTGTGTTGATGTTCATATGAACATCATATGAATCCTAGTGTTCATATGAACCCTAGATTTTTTTAGGGCAGTAGGCATTTTATAGCATTTAGGAAAAATGATTAGCAATTATTTTAGGAAATTAGCTAGGGCAATTTTTATGAAAATGCCTAAACAGTAATTCCATTTTAGCTTTGAACTAATAGAGGGTATATAAATAATAGTAGCATTTAGATTTAAATTAACAGATGCTATAAACAAAAAACTCTTAGCTATAAAAAATATTTGGACTATAAATTTGTTCCAAGCTAAAAAATTTGTTCCAAGCTATAAATTTGTTCCAAGCTAAAAAATATTTGGACTATAAATTTGTTCCGAATGTACATGCTATATTCGGACCTGAATTTGTTCCAAATTTCATTCAAATGAAATTTGAATTATTTGGACTATGGACCTGAATATTTTTGAAGAAATTGGGTGTAGGTACTAAGGTCTTGCCGTGGAAATTTTGGTTAGGTCAGAAGGGTTAGAGAAAATGGAGTTCCTAGACTTTTAGCTTTAGACAAAAAACAAAAGTATTTAGCTATAAATAAAAAAACAGTAGCTATGGCATTTAGCTATAAACAAAAAACAGAATTGTTTTTATTTTCAAAAACTTGGTCAAACTAATTGTTGCTATGTAAACAAAAAACAAGATTGTTTTTTATATGATAAATGTCATTGATGTTCATTTGCACATTCCATTATTCTTGATTATATCTTTTCATTGAAGTGGCCATGTTATATGCAAATTCCTCAATAGTGTTTGCTCATGTTATATGTTTTCATTGAAGTGGTTCGGTTGTGCCCAAGTGGCTTTGTTGTTTCCAGGGAATGAAGCTGAGTGGCCTATGTTTTGCCGGAATGTTGATTCGTTTCTGTTCCGGCAAATTTCAGGTTCTCGATTTATCCACTTTTTAGCAAAGGTTATGCCGAAATTCTCTGTGAATTTCGGCATGACTTGTGCTACAAACTAGGACATATCGAGTGCCCGGGATTTGCCGCACCAGGAAGGAGTCAACGTTCCTGCAAAACAATAGGCCTTTTTATGTCATTATTCATTTTATTAGGTCTAGAATTAATTGACTAGATTTAATCATAGGAAACATGGCTAGCTACGATGAAGGAAAGGGTTCTGGTGATTGCGAGGACGTCTACCGGGCGGCAGAGGTATTTTTTAGCCTTGCCGACGATCAACCAATGTTGTTGTTCGGCCCACCGGTGGCATTGGGGACTGAGACTGACACGCAGACTGGTGCTAAGACTGAGACCGGCGCTGAGACTAAGACCGGCATCGAGACCGGCGCCGAGACTGAGACCGGTGCTACCTTGGGAAGCGGAGCCGGTGTAGAACCGAAAGCAAAGAGGCAACAACTTCCTAACAAACTCAGGGCTACTAGACTGGTGGTCACGGAGGTGGACGACCGCAATTTTGAGCCAAAGGCGCCCGAGGAAGCGAGCTCGTGCTACGACAATCAAATAGGCTGCATCGTACGGACAACCACCACCATCAACGATGAGAAACTACAGAAGATAGATAATATGAGGCGCTCCCTCCTAAAGAAGTTTCACCAGATATTCTTGTTCCCGGGCCGGAATGAGAAGGATTATGAAGATCCAGATGAGGACCCGACAATGAAGAAGATAAACAAATACGCCATGACCAAGTTTAGCGACGCGTTGGCCGCCTGGAAACATCGAGTGAAAGCAAAGATCATCGACAAGAAGGAACCCTACTCCGAGATTGTAAAGGATAATCCGACAATCACAGAAGAGCAGTTTCAAATATTTAAGGAGGCTTGCAAGGCCGAAGCTGCCAAAAAAAAGTCTAAGTACATGAAGGGGCTTCAAGAGAGGAACACTAGGAGCCACCACCTCGGAAGCCGTGGTTACAGCGGAAAGAGGTCCAAATGGGCCGAGGACGCGGAAGCCGCGAGTCTGGGCATCCCAGACCCCTTGGCGGAGTTCACCGTCCCGCAGGAGCGTGACGTCCTTAGGGCCCGGCACCGCTGGGACCCAGTGAAGAAGGTTTACGAGACAAAACCGGTCATTACGGTGTTCTTGAGACTGTTGGTAATTTTAGTTTCTGATCAATTCGACTGCACACGTTAGTCATATTTGTAAATGATCCTTGTGCCTTTTGCAGAGAGAGCAGCACAGGATTGCGGCCAAAAGCGACTCACCGTCTGAGGCATTGGCGAGGCCCAAGTGGGACACTCCATTCAACCGGGCGTTGAACATATTGAAACGACAACCGGTGGATACTCGACCGTCGTATGGACGCGTGCATGGTGTCGGAGACGGCGCCACGTGGAAGAAGTACTACCGTGAGACCACAGAGGAGATAAAGGAAAGACAGAGGTTAACTGAAGAAAACATCGACAAGAAGGTTGAGATTGCGATTGAGAAGAAATCATCTCAGACAGTCGCAACAGCGGTAGCTGCCGAAAAACAGGTGGTTGCAGATTTGTCTACTTCCTTGGTTCCGTCCGTTTTCACTTGGTCAAGGCAAAATCCAGAAAAAAATGCAGAGGACTTTCCCCTTGCTGACTTCTTGGGGAGCAGCTCGACTAGCATTGCACCAGCACCTGCTCCTGCACCTACTCCCGCACCGGCTCCCGCACCTGCTCCCGCACCGGCTCCCGCACCAGACGTGCTCGGCGGTGCTTCATCTTTGGCTGAGCTCGACGCCCTCACGGTATCTGTCACACCGGACCCCTTGAATATAAATGTATAATCTCCCGTTTTCGTTGCCTTTCGGATGTCTCACATTGTAGACTTTTCTTTGCAGGCCAAAGAAACCCCGTGCACCATATTTTACACCATCAGCGACCATAAGGTGGAAGTGGGGAAGGCGACGATAATGGAGCCGAAGGAACCATTGTTCCACAGCCGGCCGATGCCCCCGAACGTCTTCAAGGTTTCCATGGCCAGTGTCAAACCGGGCCACGAGAATTTGCCTCCTCTAATACTAGTGGGGGATGACGACGAGACCCCGTGGCGGCTTGGTGATTGTTGCAATGGGTGGGTCCTGTTGTGGCCAAAGAGTCTGCTTCGTCTGGAGGCGGCCGGGAGCACGCCCACGAGCATGCAGCCTCAGCAAGGTATGAACATCAACACCCCACCTATCCAATTAGCGTCGGGTGTTGGGTTGGGTGATAGCGGACGGGCTAAGGAGGAGACTCCATTAGTCGCTGATGACGTCGCCATGGATGAGGATGAGGATGATGATGGCGCTGAACAGTATGTCTATACTGGCGCCTCCTCAGGGTTTAAGCGTCATGAGTCGGTGCCTGAATTGCCATCTCAACGTATTATGGACGACCTTCTGGTAGTAAAGAAGTCTAGGAAGAGAGCGAGGAAAGGCAAAAAAGCCGATTCTATGATCCAGCCGCCTCAGTAGCCTCGGCTTCAGGACCGTATAGATATCCCCGATGCGGATAAATGGCATATCCCCAGTCAACCAATCCTACCTGCAACAACGCTACGGGCCAGATTCAGCGATCTAAGGAGACTTCATGACGATGTGCTGCGGATAGAGAAAGGCCTCATCTCCTCAAAAGATCCAGGATACCCACTCTACGTGGTTAATGTTCCGCGGCAAATGTCGTACGTCGCCTGCTTCCCCGCGGATAAGTTCTTCCTCCGATTCGATTAAATATTTGACATGTTTCACGTGAAGAAGCTCGATTTTACGTTTGTCCACCTTTATGCCTTGCACATGAACTACATCATCGGGGTTGAGCAGATACCTCATATCTGTGTCGCTGACCCGTACTACATGCACGAGGGATTCTTGGGAGTCTGCGCAAAGCACGGTGAATACGCGAGGGATTACATCGTCAGTTTCATGCTTGCCAATAAGGAAAAGGAGGCGATTCTCGTGCCTTATCATCGCATGTAAGTCATCCGCGCTGCTATCCTTCCTTCAATTTCAATCATTCATTTGCACGGTGGAGGCTAATTAATTTGAGGTGTACTTATTTTGCGCAGCGGCGGGCGCGCCGTCTTCATCATCCTCTACCCCCGATTCTCCCATGCCCTTTACTTGGACTCGTCGAAGAACATTCACAAAAAGGATTACACCCACATCAAGGATGTTCTCGACAGTGCTATGTTTTACTACAAAGCAAGGGGTGGAGAGGTCAAGGACAAGAAGAGAAGGGGCGGCAGGGTCGCCTTCAGCCATAAGACCGACTTCTGCTGCATCCAGCAACCGAACGATTCTCTTAATGATGGATTCTATGTCCTACACCACATGCTGGAGTACAAACGGGATCACCAAAACCTTTGCATGTCACCTAGATCCGGTGATGCCCATATTCTGTAATGGGCAAAGGACATAGGAGATATCGAGGATCATCGACTTCGAGCTGGGTTCTATAACATCCAGCGCGAACTTGCCCAAATCATCATGAAGGAGGTCGTCGGAAAAACAGGGATGTTCTACGGAGAAGGACAAATGTCGCGGGAAGACGTCCGAACATGGATAGCCTCTCAGCGTCTCGACATGAAGCCTTTCACTAAGCTCGGGGACTACCTCCCTGACATGGATGGATGGCACAACATGGTGGAGTGATTGTCGATATATGACAATGTGTCCCTTTAGTCCATACTTTCTGTATGACAAAACTTTGAGTTATGCACGGTGAAACTTTATTTGTGATGTAATTAAACCATGCTCCTCCTCGACTAGCGAAGATCACTCTAGTTAGGGCATTTTGGGTACGATGAACTTTGTTATTTATGCTTATGATATGTTATTTCTATTTTTGCCAAGTCTATCTCTTTCTGTTGCTCAACTATATATGTTGCATATCATCGACTCATGTGATAATGCAGGTGCATAGATCATAGATGGCGAAGAAGTGCTATGCCAGGAGTATATATACGACGAGTGGCCGGAGTGTCAGGCCCAGGTGTACCGGTTTCCGGTTTCCGAGCGACAGGCAGTAGTTAGTTTAGGTTCACGCTAATGCGAGAGAGGGATACGACCTCATGTACTCAAAGTGATATCTCTTCTCGCGTATATCATTGTTTAGATGGATGGCGATGTATTTGCAAGTAATCGAGACTTGTATCGCTATTTTCGAGATGATGACGAGAGACCACTTTGTGTTGGATGATGATTATGATGTTGACATGATTTGATAAGACTAATTGTATGTATATGCTATGATTACATTTGTATGCGTATGATATGCTAAAGATTATTGTATAAAGCCTATTCAAATACAAAACAAATATGGAGGGGAAAAACTAATAAAACTAGTAGTAGCGAGGGGGGGAAATTTAGCAGTAGCGCCGCCTTACCAGTAGCGCTTCCTTGTAAACAGCGGCGCAAATAATATCAGCAGTGCCCTTCTCTAAAGAGCGCTACAGCTATTCATGTATAGCTGTAGCGTGGGACGACAGGCGCTACTACTATACGTTAGCTGTAGCGCCTTATTAGTAGCGCCGGTCCCCGCGCTACTGATAGGCCTAAAACCCGCGCTGCTGCTAGGCTTTTCCCTAGTAGTGAGGCCATCCAAAAATTATACTAGCTTGTTTGGCCATTATAAACATCGGGTAGGAGAACCCCGTAAAACTTGTTTGGCCAAAAGACACATCCTCACTTAATTATTATATTGTGCTCTACTATTTTTTTGGTTATTCACTAATTTGAGCTTTAATTTTTATCACTAGTATGCAATGTGGCACACAGATCCAGGAAAATTCTATGGCCTCCGAGCTGAAATGAGTATATGGGCTTCACCAAATCAAGAAAACTCTCAAGAATCTGAAGCATCCTTACAGATTTATTGTCAAGATGGATAAAAGTACAACTTAATTCAAACTGGATTTCATGTACAAACATATCACCTATTCTGGTAAACTCAAATGCTTTTCCAGGAAACTGCCATTCCAAAATGTGGGTTTGCTTGCAGGTCTCCCCGTCTTTGTACACCAACAGAGATATTCAATTCTTTACATATTGGACTGTAAGTGTAATCGATGCCATTTTATTAAGTTCTATAGTACCTCGCTCATACTATAGTTTTCTGGTATTTTGCAGTAGTTAGAGGTTGTATCATACTAAATATAAGTCTACGTACATCCACAATAATACATGTTTCCATTCATTATTGCCCAGAAAGACTTGAAACCAAGGGTGTACTACAACTCACAATGCAAGGGTTTTGTACCTGCAAGTGGAGCTGAATTGGTGCCTGGGCAAGCCATTGCCCCTCCATCAATTTATGGCGAACAAGACAACTACATTAGGCTTAGCCTCAACAAGGTGCACCCTTTCTCCCAGTGAGAATAATATGTCTATACAAGCTTATAAATGTGATAATTACAATTGAAAAGCATGGATTTTGTGAATGTGAAAATAAATTATACAATGAGTTGCCGTAAATGGTTATTAAATAATATGTTGTGGTATTTTATTATGTAGAAAGAAATATTACAGTATGAGAAATCATAAATTCTTGCTAATTAAAATTAGTTTATGCTATTCTCATGCATGAAATCTACTGTTCATAGATGTCATAATCTCTCGTTGACTACAGGATCCAAATTCGGGAGATTAGGTGGTATATCGTCATGATTTAGAAAAACCATCGTTTTTTGGACATTTTCTGGAGGAGCTTTGCCCCGGAACCCGCTGAATGCAAGCATTGACTGGATTTGTGAATTACTTCAAGAATGCACATGGTCCTCCTATGGGTAGTGGCCACTTTCCCAATGACGATGATAAGAAATCCGCCTACTTCAGGCGGGTTAAGAACCTACAACTCCAAGGGCCAAGCTTTCGACCCCTTTAACACTCAAATGGTCCGTTTAGTTGATAGGCCAGATTGTTATAACGTAGATGATTTCCTTCTTGAATTTAAGGAGGGTTATTCATTCCACTATGGTGGACCAAGTGGTTGTATTGGTTGAGAACATAAGTCGTACTACTTCTTGGGGTTCAATAAATAAAAGTATGTTCCTTAATGGGAAACAATGCCCATTATTTCATTTATTTTTCAAACTCAAGTTTGGTAATTATGTTGACAATCAAAAAAATATCGAGTTTATTAAGTCTTGGTTTTGCCTGCACACTTGAGCCATGGCCAGTGTGGGACGCGGGTTGACTACTCCCACACCCTACTCTGGTCTGTGCTCCTAAGGTACGCGACAAACATGGAAGCCTCCCATGCTCGTTCTTGTCTCCCCCCACCATCACCACCACCAAAAAAGTCCCCATATGCAAGCATGCAATATGAAATGGTTCGCATTATCATAGCATACTGTCCCGCCGACCACAGTACTACCTCTCTATCGCATTTCTATGTGGAGATGAAGTGGTAGTCCCTGTGTCTTCGGATTGCGCCCTTGTACCTCTGGTCGTCGTACCTCTTCACTATGTCACCACCGCCCTTGTCCCTCTCACCACTCAACAATGGACCCCTTATTTTCTCTTCACATGCATCTGCTCCCAGCTTTGTCCCTTGCAACCATCCTTGGCCTACCACCATCCACCCGCCCGCAACTACATGTCGCCTTATCCCTCCCCAGTTGGGTGGGCACAACTGGTTTTCCATCGTACTCCATATATTCCAAAATATAAGGTGTATTAATATTTTTTTAAAGTCAAACTCTCCATGTTTGATTAAGTTTATAGAGAAAAATATTAGGGTAACATTTGCGATACCAAACTAGTATTATTATATCGATCATGAAATATATTTTCTTTCACATTTTATTTAACTGAGATTGCAGATGTTGATACTTTTTTCTATTGAATATTTTTTGAGATGCTTTTCTATAGAAACTTGATCAAACATTGAAGTGTATGACTTTTGGAAACAAAATACACCACTATGATCGCATCCACAACTGCATCCACTTGAACTAGGTGGACACGGGTGGGCACAAATGTTTTAATCCACGACCTAATATGAAATCTAGACATGTCTCGTTGACATGACGGGAACAAAAAAAAGATTCATCAAGTGAAAAAAAATCCCCTCCCGCACCCTGGCACCCTCTCCTCGCGACACACGGGAAATCCTAGCTGCCGCTTTCGAGAGGGATCTTCCTCCTCCTCGCATCACCACCGATGAAGGGCTCGTAGGAGTGTTGTCTCCATGAATAGCGGCAACACTGCGGCTCAGTGTGAGGTGTGGTGCGGCGTGCGATCTCACAATGGTGCGGGTTTGGGGGCTGGGTGCGGCGCACCTGCTCTAGTATGGTGGTGCAGCGGCGCAACTCAATTTACATGCGGGTTTTAAGGTGGTGGCCCCCCTGCACATGTTTCCCTTGAGTTCCTACCTCGTTTGTGGTAGCTTACTCTATCCCTGACATCTCAGCTGTCACCATCGTCGAGTGTGTTGCCTCTTCGATCCAGGGGTTGGCCCTTTTTCGGCCTTGTTTCGGCGGTTGGGGTTAAACAAATTATATTTTTCATCCCTCAACTTTTGGCGAAGTTTAGTTTTGGTCCTCCAACTTTAAAACCGGACAACTTACACCCTCAATTCCCGAAACCGGACAAGTTTCGTCCCTCAATCACACCAAAGCTGTTTTTGTGCTGACTCGGTGCGGTTTTGACTGGTTCTAGTCCATGTGGCAATCTATTTCTCTCCCCTTTGATTTATCTCTAATGTGGGCATTCTATCAACCACTTGGGGGCAAGATCTGGAGCTGCTGGCGACGGTGAGCTCTTGGAGGAACAGGACCACGAGCGACTGGATGTTGCCGTCCATGGCCATGTTCACCAGTGACGCCATCACCGCTGTACGATTCATCGCCGGAGGACTTCATGGGGAAGACCATGGAGCGGGCACATTAATTTGAGGACCGAGGTTGTCCGGCTATAGGTATCGAGCAGCGGCGGCGGTCAAGCTCGTCCTCGCGGCGCTCATACAAGACGAGGCGATGCAGCGTTGCAGGTTGCCAGCGTCGAAGTGCGTTGAAACCCGCACCATGCTCGCCGCAAACGGTGCGTGTCTAGGGCTCTAGGCTGAGCGTGACGGCGCGCATGCTCAGTCAAAGCACTCATGGAGCAGGGGTCAATGCCTCAGTGGTGTAGGCTCGGGGCGACGTAGCAGCATCAACTGGGCCATCGTTGGCAGCGATAGAAGCAAATGGTGAGCATGAGTACGGCGAGAAGGACCTATGCTCGAAGGCCGGGCAGGAGGGTGCGCGGCGATAGCCATGTAGCGGTGGCCTGTGTGTCCGGTGGCCTAGCGCACGACCCGGACCGGTACACACACGCATCCGCATGGCATGCACATGCACAAGGAAAATAAACATGCAGATAAACTAGCTAAGGCACTAACACTTGCTCCTGCTGCACATCATCCAATGTCTTCTAGTGCAGGCACATCTGAAGCTGGACACGAGCGCTGCAAGCTTCGGCATCCCCGACGCGCAGAGCCACCGCGGGATTACATGGCTAAACGCTGCACTATCGCCAGGTTGTCACAGCGAGCACTCTGTCAGTGAGGTCGGCGGAAGCTGAGACGACGTCGAGCTGCGCCCCCGTTGACCCGTCCACTTTGCAGGACTTGAACGCAAAGGGCAAGTCGTGCACCGAGCTGAGTGAGGGAGGCGAATGAGGGAGTCATGGATTAGGGGGTCCTCGGACAGCCGGACTATATACTTACGCCGGACTGTTGGACTATGAAGATACAAGATTGAAGACTTCGTCCTGTGTCCGGGTGGGACTGTCCTTTGCGTGGAAGGCAAGATTGGCAATTCGGATATGTAGATTTCCTTCTCTGTACCCGACTTTGTGTAACCCTAGCCCCCCTCCGGTGTCTATGTAAACCAGAGGGTTTAGTCCGTAGGACAACAACAATCATAATCATAGGCTAGCTTCTAGGGTTTAGCCTCTACGATCTTGTGGTAGATCAACTCTTATAATACTCATATCATCAAGATCAATCAAGCAGGAAGTAGGATATTACCTCCATTGAGAGGGCCCGAACCTGGGTAAACATTGTGTCTCCCGCCTCCTGTTACCATTAGCCTTGGACACACAGTTCGGGACCCCCTACCCGAGATCCGCCGGTTTTGACACCAACATTGGTGCTTTCATTGGGAGCTCCACTGTGTCGTCACCATAAGGCTTGATGGCGCCTTCGATTATCTATAATGATGCGGTTCAGGGTGAGGTTTTTCTCCCCGGATAAATCTTCGTATTCGGCGGCTTCGCACTGCGGGCCAACTCGCCTGGTCATCTGGAGCAGATCGATAGCTACGCCCCTGGCCATCAGGCCAGGTTTGGAAGCCTGAACTACACTGCCGACATCCACGGAGACTCGATCTCCTACGGATTCGAACCCATGACAGGTGCGCCCTACGGTCATGATGAGCATGATTTAGATCTGCCATCGGACGGTATTCGGGAGATCACACCTGCTGTCACATCCCTAGTTCTGGTATGACCTAGACTAGCTAATCATGTGTGCATCATGTTTAAATTTCATTTAATTCTGAATTGAGGATTTGTGAAACCCTCAGAATCATTTTTGGAAATGACCCAAATAAAAGTTGCTCCAAAAGGGTCCAAGAAAATGCTCATGTTGCTCTCTGGAAATATTGGACAGAGATAAAAATCAAACCAATATTTTTAAGAGCCCATAAGTATTTATTTTGGGCATTTGGAATTAATGCATAATTATTTGCATTGGATATATATTTGTTATATATATATATAATATGTCCAAAAATTATGCCATTTGCCGAGGAGCTCTGGAATAATACCACTAGTTCCTACAAAAATTGGCATAAGTAAATAAAATGATTTAATACTAATCAAAACAAATGTCAGAAAAATAGAAAAGAAAAAGAAATGGGAAAAACTTACCTGGCGCTTACCTCCCTCTGCAGCCCGTCCCTGTGCGGCCTGGCCGGCCCAGTTGGCCAGCCCAGCCCACCTGGCCTCCTCCTCTGTCGTCTTCCTCCCCCTCGCCCAAAGCAGCTGCGTGCCCGCGCCACAGCCGGCCGTGGCCACGTCGCCGCCACCTCCTGCTTCCCTCCTCATCGCTCTGGCCTCTCTGGACGTCGCCACGACGCGCCGCGCCTCTCTCCCTCTCTCTCATTCCCCCCTCCTCCCCTGGTTCTCTCTCTCCCGACCGCCCGAACGCGCCGTCGCCGCCGCTCGCCGTAGCCGTAGCCACCACCTCCCCCTCGCCTCTCTGACACGCGCAGGAGCACCGCGTCGTCGTCCTCGTCCTCCCTGTCAAGCCACACAAGCCGGAGCGCCCCGTGGAGCCGTCGCCGTCGCCTTCATCACCTCCGGCCGCCGTGGATCTCCGTCGCCGCTCGCCGCCGTCAGTGCCTCCCCCGAGCTCGCCGTCGTCTCTTCCGGTCCCCTGTGAGCCCCCCCGCGTCGGTTCCCCCTCCTCTCCTGCCTCCCCGTGCTCTGTAGCCCGCAGCCGCTCGAGCCCGAGCTCCGTCCGCCGCCGCGAGCTTCGCTCCGGCGAGTTTCGCCCCGCAGCCTCCCGTCTGCTCCCCTAGATGCGGATGAGTCCGGGCTACGCCCCGGTGCCCTTAGCCGCCGCCCCCGTGGCCTGTAACGCGGACGCCGCCGCGTCCTGAGGTCGCCGCCGACGACCTCACCGGCCTGACATGCGGGCTCTGTCGGCCAAGTGATTAGCTTAGTGCTAATCACCATTTAAGCTAACTCTGACACTGACAGTGGGCCCCTGCGCCCTAATCTTTTAATTAGATTAGTAAAACCCCCTTGTTTAACACTGTGTCACTGACGTGTGGACCCCACATGTCAGGTTTGACCTGGTCAGCACCGTTGACCTGCTGACGCAGGCATGACATCATGCTGACGCAGTTATCCATTTTCTGGATTTAAATTAAATCAGGAAATTCTAGAAATTGATTCAAACTTCAAAAAATCATAGAAATTCAACCGTAGCTCAGATTGAAATAATTTATATATGAAAAATTATCAGAAAAATGCAATCTTTCCATCTGTTCTAGTTTCATGCATGACAAACCAACTTATACCTACTGTATAAGTGAAACACTAAAATGGCTTATATAAAGAGCTTATTTTGGAGATGCATTTGAATCTTTGGTTCAAATGGATTTCACCCAAATGATTGCTAGCTGCATTAGCTCAAACAACATCACATCTACATGCCATGATCATGCATCATATTGTTGCATATGCTTGTGTTTTGATTGTCGACACCGTTCCTTCTCGATAGGTCCTGCTTCGGAGAGTGTTCCAGAGTACCTGTCCGAGGAGCAGTGCCTTCCTTGTTGATCTACCAGGCAAGCACACCCCCTTGTTCATTCCGATACAATCCTACTCTCTCGCTCCTGCTCTCAGTTATTGCATTAGGACAACAACGATTCATCTTCTATTTTGTGCTACGGTAGTTGAACCCATTCCTCTGCATGACCTGTCATTGCCACAGTAAATAGTTGAAACCCACTAGCATGTGTAGGAGTTGATTGAGCCATGTTGTGTTCCTACCATGCTATGCCTGCTATTGCTTAGAGTTGTATCAGGTCTGATTCATTGGGAATGAATTGGAGTGTTACGATATGTTCTGATGCTGAGAGTGAAGTGTGTGAACACGATTTGGTAAAGGTAGCGGTGAGAGGCCATGTAGGAGTACATGGTGGGTTGTCTCACTAGAACCGTCCTTAAGCACTGAGTTCTATGTATGTTGTCCAATGACGCGATACTACCACACATTGGGTTCCGGTAACTCGGCCCCTCTCGACTTATTAACCAACTTGATCTCTGTCCAGGAGTCGCAACTAGTTTCTGGTGTTTGTAGGTAGTGCTAATTCTCCACCAAGTGGCACCCGGCAGGGTGGGCTTGGGACAGACTAGGCACACGTGGCCTGGTGTACCGAGTGGCACCCGGATGGTGGGCTCGGGAACCCTGCACACATTGTTTGGGGCCGTGAGCGACACCCCGGCGGGATCTCCTTGCGGATGGAACCCGAATAGGCGATAAACCTGGGCTAGAGTCTTGTGTGGTTAGTCAGGTCGTGGCCGACTCCCTCGCCAGGCTTCCGCTTGAAGGTTGCCGAGATACACGACGTGTACATGGTGGTAAGTGGCGAGAGCGTGTGTGAAGAAGTACACCCCTGCATGGTTAACATGATCTATTCGAATAGCCGGGTCCGCGGTTATGGACTTCTTGGATGCTTACATGGTACATAGACAACTTGAAGTGGATACTCTAAAATGCTCAAGACAAAGTGTGAGTGCTATGGATGGCTTTCCCGTAGGGAGACGGGGATGAATCCATAGTAGTGTATTGTGTGGTGATTAGTGGACTCATGTGCGCCATATCACATCAAAGAAGTTCTGGTAGTCGTAGAATAGGATAGCCACAGAGTCAAAGCTGGCTTGCTGCAACTAAACCCCACATTACCCTCTTGATACAAATGCATGTATGATAGGATCTGATGTAAGTCTTGCTGAGTACCTTTGTACTCATGTTGCTTTATTTATGTTTTTGCAGCGGAGACTTCGGTTTTACTAGTGTTCTCATGGACTTTGACAAGTAGCTTGCACCTCAGCTACGATCTTGATCGGATGTTGTAGATAGTCAGGCACTTAAGCCTTTTTCATTTGTAGATGTATGTACTCAGACATGTAATGCTTCCGCTTGTTGCTTGTATGCTCTGTATGATGGGTCCTGTGACCCCTGTTTGCAATAAGTGCTATCATGGCTCTTGAGCCTTATCTATATGAGTTGTTGAGTTATGCTGTGATGCCATGTTGTACAGCACATACTTGCATGTTATGCGTACGTGTAATGTGTATTGCTATGTGTGGGATCTGACTATCTAGTTGTTTATCCTTAGTAGCCTCTCTTACCGGGAAATGTCTCCTAGTGCTTCCACTGAGCCCTGGTAGCTTGCTACTGCTCCGGAACACTTAGGCTGGCCGGCATGTGTCCTTCTTCGTTCCTGTGTCTGTCCCTTCGGGGAAGTGTCACGCGGTGTCTACCGGAGTCCTGTTAGCCTGCTACAGCCCGGTTTACCGGAGTCCTGCTAGCCTAGTTGCTACAGCCCGGATTCACTCGCTGATGACCGACACGTTCGATGTTGGGTCATGTATACCTGTCCCTGTAAGTTAGTGCCACTTCGGGTTCACGACTAGCCATGTCAGCCCGGGTTCTTGTCATATGGATGCTAGCGAAACTATCATATGCATGTGCCAAAAGGCACAAACGGTCCCGGGCATGGTAAGGCGACACCCGTGGGAATACCGTGCGTGAGGCCACAAAGTGATATGAGGTGTTACATGCTAGATCGGTGTGGCATAGAATCGGGGTTCTGACAGCTTTGGTATCAGAGCCTGACTGCCTATAGGATTACCAAGCCAAACTGGTCGAAGTTGAGTCTAGAAGTTCTTTAGTTATGTAAGGGAATTGATTGTGGGAAGGAACGTAAGGCTCTTTTTACTCCTTTACCTCATGGCCTTCTGATCTGAGTCATCCTATCTTTCCTACGGGGTTAAGGAACTAGGTTTTCTCTTCCGTCTATCAGGATCACGTGTTACTACTCCGTAGTCCCATAGGACTGGTTGATCAGAGTCATATCTCAGTTTCGAGTACTTCCGGAGTAACCTGTTTAGTGCTATCTCAGAACCTTGACTGATGATGATGAGTATGTTACTACCCCATTTTAGCAGGATGTCCCATTCTGAGCATTTTACTGCCGTTATGCTGCCGGAATTTCCCTAGGAGTTTGAGAGTTACTAATTTCCTTGTCCTACATTCTATGGCCTATAGCTCATGCTGATTCCATCCCTTGTTTTGTTTCTCAGGATGACATCAAGTTCTGTTGCTCGTAGCCAGAACCACGGAGATGGTAGAAATGAGGATCCTCCCGACCAGCCTTCGTTGGTAGAGTTCATGTTAGAAATGGAGAGGAACAAGCGTGAGTCTAACCGCTTGTTGGCATGTATCGAGGAGAACACCGCACATCAGTCCAATAAGTCTGCGACCATTCATGACTTCATCCGCTTGCACCCACCTACCTTTCATCATTCCATCGAGCCACTCGATGCAGATGACTGGCTCCGTAGCATCACTCATAAGTTGCGTTCCGCGAACGTAGCTGAAGATGACAAGGTCACCTATGCCACATACCACCTGGAAGGTCCTGCTAGTCTTTGGTGGCAGAACTATGAGGCTATGCTTCCAGCTGGCCAGATTCCTACCTGGAGAGATTTCACTGAGGCTTTTCGCGAGCATCACATTCCTGAAGCCCTCATCGATCGCAAGAGAGAAGAGTTCTGTAGTTTCACCCAGAGTAAGATGGCTGTTGATGCTTACAGTAGAGAGTTTGAGAACCTCGCCCGCTATGCCACAGAAGAGGTGTCCACGGACGCCAAGAAGCAGGCTAGGTTCCGGAAGGGTCTCAACCCCAAGTTGCGTTGTGATCTCCACCTGCATCATTGTGATACATTCCAAGCCCTTGTGAACAAAGCCATCAATGTAGAGACAGCTCAGCTCACTTACGAGGAGTCTTGTAAGCACACCCGTGATTTGGGATCCTCCTCCGGCTCCAGTTCGCAGAAGCGCCGGATTTGGGTTCCAAACTCCGCTCTTCCTTCCGGATATACACCGAGACCATCTTATGTGGTGCCTCCCCCAGCTCAGTCATATGTTCCACCCAGGCTTATTGGTAGACCGCTTGTTAGTGCGGGTCCACGTCCAACCTCAGGGACTTGCTTCACATGCGGGAAGCCAGGACACTATGCACGTGACTGCTCTCAGACTAGCTATGCTCCACCCCAGCCCGAGGAGTCTATTGGCCATGGTAAGCCATCACGCAAGATGATCAGTGTCAAGTCAGCCCCCACTGAACATGGACATGTGCATCACGTCTCAGCTAAAGACGCTCATGATGATCCGGATGTCGTTCTTGGTACACTCCTTGTCAATTGTCATCCAGCATCGGTTCTGTTCGATACTGGAGCATCTCACTCCTTCATTTCTGAAGGCTATGCTCGTTTGCACGACATGTCATTTTGTGATATGCCAACTCCGCTTGAAATTCAAACCCCAGGGTCTAGGTGGCAAACCACGAGAATCAGCCATGGTAATGAAATCCTTATTGATAGACTTGTATTTCTTGCATCACTTGTAGCCCTCAAGTCCTCAGATATTAACATCATCTTGGGTATGGACTGGATGACAGCTCATCATGCCAAGATTGATTGTTACACCAGATCTGTTCAGCTTACACACCCATCTGGCAAGATAGTCACTGTCTCCACCAGAGTTGCAAAGCGCCAACTCTATTCTCTTAATGCCAGCCCTCTCCCTGACCTTGAAGATATCCCGGTAGTCCGTGACTTTCCGGATGTCTTTCCAGAGGAACTGCCAGGTGTTCCACCTGACAGAGATGTAGATTTCGTCATAGATCTTATTCCAGGAACTGATCCAATCTCTAGGAGACCTTACAAGATGGCACCCTTAGAACTAGCCGAGCTTAAAAAACAACTTGATGAGTCCTTGCAAAAGGGTTTCATCCGTCCTAGTTCTTCTCCCTGGGATTGCCCCGTCCTCTTTGTCAATAAGAAGGATGGTACGTATCGGATGGTTGTAGATTATCGTCCCGTTAATTTGGTCACGATAAAGAACAAGTATCCGCTCCCCAGGATCAACGACCTGTATGATCAGCTCGCTGGATCCTCAGTCTTCTCCAAGATGGATTTGAGGTTAGGCTACCACCAAATCAAGATCAGAAATGGGGACATCCCTAAAACGGATTTTGTCACTCGTTATGGTCAGTACGAGTACACCGTCATGTCCTTCGGTCTAACCAATGCTCCAGCTACATTCTCCCGCTTGATGAACTCGATCTTCATGGAGTACTTAGATAAGTTCGTCGTGGTTTACCTTGATGATATTCTTATTTACTCGAAGAACGAGGAAGAGCATGCCGAACATCTTAGACTTGTGTTAGAAAAACTCAGAGAGCATCGCCTTTATGCCATGTTCTCCAAGTGCGAATTTTGGTTGCCAGAAGTGACCTACCTAGGCCACGTAATCTCTAGTAAGGGCATTGCTGTCAATACCGAGAGAGTTAAAGCCGTTCTTGATTGGACTCCACCTGAAACCGTTAAACAAGTTAGGAGTTTCCTTGGTCTAGCCAGTTATTGTCGCTGCTTTGTTGAAAACTTCTCTAAAGTGGCCAAACCTCTCATGGAACTTCTCAAGAAAGATAAAAGTTTGAGTGGTCCCCACAGTGTGAGTATAGTTTTCAGGAACTGAAAAGACGCCTGACTTCTGCTCCCATACTTGTGCCACCGGATTTCACGAAGGACTTTGTTATCTACTATGATGCCTCACGACAGGGACTAGGTTGCATTCTTATGCAGGATCGTCATGTGATTGCCTATGCATCTCGACAGTTGCATCCACATGAGGAGAATTATCCTACACATGATCTAGAGCTTGCAGCCGTAGTCTATGCACTCAAGACCTGGCGACATTACCTCCTTGGTAAACGTTGCGAGGTCTACACCGATCACCAGAGTCTCAAGTATATCTTCACCCAACCGGATCTGAACCTTAGGCAAAGGCGTTGGTTGGAAGTGATCTCAGATTATGATCTAGGGATTACTTACACTCCAGGCAAAGCCAATGTCATGGCTGATGCGCTAAGTCGTAAATCCTATTGCAACAATCTCAGGTTGCAGCAGGGCCAACCACTTCTCCATGAGGAATTCTGTAAGCTTAACCTTCACATTGCTCCTCATGGATTCCTTTCTACCTTGGTGGTGAAACCTACTATTGTGGATCATATCATAGAAGTCCAGAAGCATGATACAGGAATCTCCCGAATCAAGAAAAATATCTCCAAGGGAGTAGCTGGTTGTTTCTCTATGGATGAACAAGGTGTTGTTTACTTTGGGAACCGCTTGGTGGTTCACAAGAGTCAGTAGAAGCAACAATTGATTCTTAAGGAGGCGCATGAATCTCCTCTCACGATTCATCCCGGTAGTACTAAGATGTATCAGGACCTACGCCAGAGGTTCTGGTGGACTAGGATGAAGAGAGAAATCGCCGGATTCGTTGCTAACTGTGACGTTTGTCGTCGCGTTAAGGCAGAGCATCAGAGACCTGCTGGCACCCTTCAGCCTTTAGCTATTCCTGAATGGAAATGGGATAAAGTTGGTATGGACTTCATCACCGGCTTTCCCAGGACCAAGAGAGGGAATAATGCTATCTTCGTAGTCATTGATCGTCTCTCCAAAGTGGCGCACTTCCTTCCTGTTCGAGAGAGTATCATCGCTAGTCAGCTCGCTGACTCATATATTTCTTGAATAGTGTCACTTCATGGTGTTCCACTAGAGATCAATTCAGACCGTGGTAGTCTTTTCACTTCTCATTTCTGGGAGAGTTTCCAAACTGCCATGGGAACCCATCTTTCCTTCAGTACCGCTTTCCACCCTCAATCGAGTGGTCAGGTGGAAAGGGTCAACCAAATTCTCGAAGACATGCTCAGAGCTTGCGTTATCTCATTCGGTATGGACTGGGAGAAATGTCTTCCTTTCGCCGAGTTTGCTTATAACAATAGCTATCAATCCAGTCTCAAGAAAGCTCCTTTTGAGGTTCTCTATGGACGAAGATGTCGAACACCTTTGAACTGGTCAGAAACCGGTGAAAGACAATTCTTTGGACCGGACATGATCTAGGAGGCAGAAGAGCAAGTTCGCATCATTCGTGAGAATTTGAAAACAGCCTAGTCTCGTCAAAAGAGCCAGTATGATCGTCATCATAAGGATATGACTTATGAAGTTGGCGACAAAGCTTATCTTCGGGTCACTTCTTTGAAGGGTACCCATCGCTTCGGTATAAAGGGCAAGTTGGCTCCTTGTTACATTGGTCCTTTTCGCATTCTCGCTAAACGAGGAGAGGTTGCGTACCAATTGGAACTACCCCCACATCTTTCCAGAGTGCATGATGTCTTCCACGTCTCTCAACTCAGGCGTTGCTTCTCGGATCCTATCCGCGGAGTGGACCACGAAACGCTTGATCTCCAAGATAACCTCACGTATCGAGAGTACCCGGTTCGCATTCTTGATCAAGCAGAGCGTGTCACTCGACGTCAGAACATCAAGTTTCTCAAGGTTCAATGGTCTCATCATTCCGAGAGAGAAGCTACTTGGGAGCGAGAAGATCGTCTTCGACTGGAGTACCCCGCTTTCTTTCCATCGACCCCTGAATCTCGGGACGAGATTTTTTCAAGTGGGGGCGAGTTGTCACGTCCCTAGTTCTGGTATGACCTAGACTAGCTAGTGATGTGTGCATCATGTTTAAGTTTCATTTAATTCTGAATTGAGGATTTGTGAAACCCTCAGAATCATTTCTGGAAATGACCCAAATAAAAATTGCTCCAAAAGGGTCCAAGAAAATGCCCATGTTGCTCTCTGGAATATTGGACAGAGATAAAAATCAAACCAATATTTTTAAGAGCCCATAAGTATTTATTTTGGGCATTTGGAATTAATGCATAATTATTTGCATTGGATATATATTTGTTATATATATAATATATGTCTAAAAATTATGCCATTTGCTGAGGAGCTCTGGAATAATACCACTAGTTCCTACAAAAATTGGAATAAGTAAATAAAATGATTTAATATTATTATTAAATCAAAACAAATGTCAGAAAAATAGAAAAGAAAAAGAAATGGGAAAAACTTACCTGGCGCTTACCTCCCTGTGCAGCCCGTCCCTGTGCGGCCTGGCCGGCCCAGTTGGCCAGCCCAGCCCACCCGGCCTCCTCCTCTGTCGTCTTCCTCCCCCTCGCCCAAAGCAGCTGCGTGCCCACGTTGCCGCCACCTCCTGCTTCCCTCCTCATCACTCTGGCCTCTCTGGACGTCGCCACGACGCGCCGCGCCTCTCTCCCTCTCTCTCATTCCCCCCTCCTCCCGTGGTTCTCTCTCTCCCGACCGCCCGAACGCACCGTCGCCGCCGCTCGCCGTAGCCGTAGCCACCGCCTCCCCCTCGCCTCTCTGACACGCGCAGGAGCTCCGCATCATCGTCCTCGCCCTCCCCGTCAAGCCACGCAAGCCGGAGCGCCCCGTGGAGCCGTCGCCGTCGCCTTCATCACCTCCGGCCGCCGTGGATCTCCATCGCCGCTCGCCGCCGTCAGCGCCTCCCCCGAGCTCGCCGTCATCTCTTCCGGTTCCCTGTGAGCCCCCCGCGTCGGTTCCCCCTCCTCTCCTGCCTCCCCGTGCTTTATAGCCTGCAGCCGCTCGAGCCCGAGCTCCGGCCGCCGCCGCGAGCTTCATTCCAGCGAGCTCCGCCGCCCCCGCAGCCTCCCGTCTGCTCCCCTGGATGCGGACGAGCCCGGGCTACGCCCCGGTGCCCTTAGCCGCCGCCCCCGTGGCCTGTAACGCGGACGCCGCCGCATCCTGAGGTCGCCGCCGACGACCTCGCCGGCCTGACATGCGGGTCCTGTCGGCCAAGTGATTAGCTTAGCGCTAATCACCATTTAAGCTAACTCTGACACTGATAGTGGGCCCCTCCGCCCGAATCTTTTAATTAGATTAGTAAAACCCCCTTGTTTAACACTGTGTCACTGACGTGTGGACCCCACACGTCAGGTTTGACCTGGTCAGCACCGTTGACCTACTGACGCAGGCATGACATCATGCTGATGTAGGCATGACGTCATGCTGACGCAGTTATCCATTTTCTGGATTTAAATTAAATCAGGAAATTCCAGAAAATGATTCAAACTTCAAAAAATCATAGAAATTGAACCGTAGCTCAGATTGAAATAATTTATAGATGAAAAATTATCAGAAAAATGCAATCTTTCCATCTATTCTAGTTTCATGCATGACAAACCAACTTATACCTACTGTATAAGTGAAACACTAAAATGGCTTATATAAAGAGCTTATTTTGGAGATGCATTTGAATCTTTGTTTCAAATGGATTTCACCCAAATGATTGCTAGCTGCATTAGCTCAAACAACATCACATCTACATGCCATGATCATGCATCATATTGTTGCATATGCTTGTGTTTTGATTGTCGACACCGTTCCTTCTCGATAGGTCCTGCTCTTGAGAGTGTTCCAGAGTACCTGTCCGAGGAGCAGTGCCTTCCTTGTTGATCTACCAGGCAAGCAAACCCCCTTGTTCATTCTTATACAATCCTACTCTCTCGCTCCTGCTCTCAGTTATTGCATTAGGACAACAACGATTCATCTGCTACTTTGTGCTACAGTAGTTGAACCCATTCCTCTGCATGACCTGTCATTGCCACAGTAAATAGTTGAAACCCACTAGCATGTGTAGGAGTTGATTGAACCATGTTGTGTTCCTACCATGCTATGCCTGCTATTGCTTAGAGTTGTGTCAGGTCTGATTCATTGGGAATGAATTGGAGTGTTACGATATGTTCTGATGCTGAGAGTGAAGTGTGTGAACACGATTTGGTAAAGGTAGCGGTGAGAGGCCATGTAGGAGTACATGGTGGGTTGTCTCACTGGAACCGTCCTTAAGCACTGGGTTCTATGTATGTTGTCCAATAACTCGATACTACCACACATTGGGTTCCGGTAACTCGGCCCCTCTCGACTTATTAACCAACTTGATCTCTGTCTAGGAGTCGCAACTAGTTTCTGGTGTTTGTAGGTAGTGCTAATTTTCTACCAAGTGGCACCCGGCAGGGTGGGCTTGGGACAGACTAGGCACACGTGGCCTGGTGTACCGAGTGGCACCCGGATGGTGGGCTCGGGAACCCTGCACACATCGTTTGGGGCCGGGAGCGACACCCCGGCCGGATCTCCTTACGGATGGAACCCGAATAGGCGATAAACCTGGGCTAGAGTCTTGTGTGGTTAGTCAGGTCGTGGCCGACTCCCTCGCTAGGCTTCCGCTTGAAGGTTGCCGAGATACACGATGTATACATGGTGGTAAGTGGCGAGAGCGTGTGTGAAGAAGAACACCCCTGCAGGGTTAACATGATCTATTCGAATAGCCGGGTCCGTGGTTATGGACTTCTTGGATGCTTACATGGTACATAGACAACTTGAAGTGGATACTCTAAAATGCTCAAGACAAAGTGTGAGTGCTATGGATGGCTTTCTCGTAGGGAGACGGGGATGAATCCATAGTAGTGTATTGTGTGGTGATTAGTGGACTCGTGTGCGCCATATCACCTCAAAGAAGTTCTGGTAGTCGTAGAACAGGATAGCCACAGAGTCAAAGCTGGCTTGCTGCAACTAAACCCCACATTACCCTCTTGATACAAATGCATGTATGATAGGATCTGATGTAAGTCTTGCTGAGTACCTTTGTACTCATGTTGCTTTATTTATGTTTTTGCAGCGGAGACTTCGGTTTTACTAGTGTTCTCGTGGACTTTGACAAGTAGCTTGCACCTCAGCTACGATCTTGATCAGATGTTGTAGATAGTCAGGCTCTTCAGCCTTTTTCATTTGTAGATGTCTGTACTTAGACATGTAATGCTTCCGCTTGTTGCTTGTATGCTCTGTATGATGGGTCCTGTGACCCCTGTTTGCAATAAGTGCTATGATGGCTCTTGAGCCTTATCTATATGAGCTGTTGAGTTATGCTATGATGCCATGTTGTACAGCACATACTTCCATGTTATGCGTATGTGTAATGTGTATTGCTATGTGTGGGATCTGACTATCTAGTTGTTTATCCTTAGTAGCCTCTCTTACCGGGAAATGTCTCCTAGTGCTTCCACTGAGCCCTGGTAGCTTGCTACTTCTCCAGAACACTTAGGCTGGCCGGCATGTGTCCTTCTTCATTCCTTAGTCTGTCCCTTCGGGGAAATGTCACGCGGTGTCTACCGGAGTCCTGTTAGCCTGCTACAGCCCGGTTTATCAGAGTCCTGCTAGCCCAGTTACTACAGCCCAGATTCACTCGCTGATGACCGACACGTTCGATGTTGGGTCATGTATGCCTATCCCTGTAAGTTAGTTCCACTTTGGGTTCATGACTAGCCATGTCAGCCCGGGTTCTTGTCATATGGATGCTAGCGACACTATCATATACGTGTGCCAAAAGGCGCAAACGGTCCCGGGCATGGTAAGGCGACACCCGTGGGAATACCGTGCGTGAGGCCACAAAGTGATATGAGGTGTTACATGCTAGATCGGTGTGGCATAGAATAGGGGTCCTGACAGCTGCAGCTGCCCCGACTTTAAATCCAGAGTAGATCGCGCCATCCGGGGACGGGTAGATGGACCCCGCCATAGAGGCCGCACACTCAGCGGCGATGGAGCCGAACACAGATCTCACTTCCAAGGAGGTCTGTATTGTTGGACCCTCGGACTCGTCTCCGGGCATAGGATCCGAACCACGTACATCCGTGCCCATTGTACCTAATTGGGCACCAATCACGTAGTTTAGCTCTGCGGATATTTTTCGACACTCACCCTTGGGCGATGTGCTTAACTCATTAAAATCTCTCTCCCCGTCGGGAAACTCTTGGCCGAACTATGTCTGGCTTGAGTGGGAAGCGGACGATGAAGGAATTCGTTATCCATCCACCACCCACTTAATAGCTAGTGTTGACGACTCAACCGACATGCTCGATTTCGACTCCGAAGACATCGACGGTATGGACGATGATGATGCCGGAGAAAAACAGGAACCACCGCCCCAGGGCGCTAGACAGCCACCTCATCATATGATATATATATATATATATATATATATATATATATATATATATATATATATATATATATGTATATGTATATGGTGGACACACCCAAAGAAAGCAATGGCGATAATGCAACGGAGAATAATCCCCTTGATAAGCAAACAAAGCACCGACATCAGCGGTGCCACTCCAAAGCCCGCCATACCAAAAACAGTGATACCGGCACAAGAAAGTATAATACCCCAGAAGATGCTAAAGATAACGACGACCCCGTAGACCCAGCGATGGAGCAGGATGAGCCGGGGGACGGCGAGCACAGTCCGGGGCCGCTGTCTGATCACAACGATGCAGAAGACAGAACCTATAAACCCATCTCCGGAGAGGAGAACAGTCCGGACGACGATGCACACATCATCCCAGAAGAACACTTGGAACAAGACCACCTTCACAAAAGGCTTATTGCCACCGCGAGGAGCTTAAAGAAGCAGAAGCAACGACTTAAGGCTGCACAGGATACGCTCAACCACAGATGGAGCAAAGTGCTCGACACTGACGAAATATACGGCGGTGATCGCCACACAAAGAGCTACCCAAAGCGCAAACTGCCTCCCGAATTCGACGACGAGGCTATAGAACCCATTCCGCCAAAAACAATACGACCGATCTGTCAGACCGACCACCCCGTGGCCGGGACAGAGCGGCTAACGACGTTGCACACAAGTCAGCACACGATCTACATGAGCACCTGGACAAAAGAGCTGGTATGGCCAGATCCATCTATGGATCTAGGAAACGCGTCCCTACGCAGGATCACGACTATACTGATCAACTACCAGCTCAGAATCAACACCGAACACTACAGCCGTCGGACCCATGCCACGACACATCCAAGTACAGGCGCGCCGCACACCCCCTGTGCTTCACCAATAAGGTGCTGGATCATGAATTTCCAGAGGGGTTTAAACCCGTAAACATCGAGGCATACGACGGAACAACATACCCTGGAGTCTGGATTGAGGACTTTATTCTTCACATCCATATGGCTCGTGGAGACGATCTCCATGCCATCAAATGCCTGCCCCTCAAGTTGAAAGGACCAGCTCAGCACTGGTTGAAAAGCCTCCCCGAAAACTCAATTGGAAGTTGGGAGGAACTCGAGGACGCTTTCAGGGCTAATTTTCAAGGGACCTATGTCTGACCTCTGGATGCAGACGATTTAAGTCACATAATCCAACAGCCCCGAGAGTCATCCCGAAAGCTTTGGAACAGATTTCTCACCAAGAAGAACCAAATCGTCGACTGTCCGGATGCCGAAGCCTTAGCAGGTTTCAAACACAGTGCCCGGGACGAATGGCTCGCCAGACACCTCGGCCAGGAAAAGCCAAAGACAATGGCAGCCCTAACAACTCTCATGACCCGCTTTTGCGCGGGCGAGGACAGTTGGTTGGCCCGCAGCAGCACCAGCGACCCAAGCACATCCAAAATCAGGGATGGCAATGGGAAGCCGCGATGCAATAAAAACAAGCTTCGAAATAATGAAGACAACCCAGACAACACAACGGTAAATGCTGGATTCAGGGGCTCTCGACCCGGTCAACGGAAAAATCCATTTAAAGGCAGAAGAGATGGACCATCCAGCCTAAATAAAATTCTAGACAGATCCTGTCAGATTCATGGCACCCCCGAGAAACCTGCAAATCACACCAACAGAGAATGCTGGGTCTTCAAGCAGGCAAGCAAGCTAAATGTCGAACACAAGGGGAGGGAGCCGCCAAGTGAAGACGAGGACGAACCTCGCCAGCCGAACACTGGGGGACAGAAAAAATTCCACCAGAGGTCAAAACAGTGAACATGATTTACGCAACCCACATACCAAAGAGGAAGCGCAAACGCGCACTCTGAGATGTATACGCTGTAGAGCCCGCCGCCCCCAAATTCAACCCATGGTCGGCCTGCCCAATCACTTTCAATCACAGGGATCATCCGACTAGTATCCGGCATGGAGGTTCAGCTGCCTTGGTGCTCAACCCAATAATTGATGGATACCATCTCACCCGAGTCCTCATGGACGGCGGCAGTAGTCTTAATATGATATATCAGGTGTTGGGGAACGTAGTAATTCCAAAAAAAGTCCTACGCATAGGCAAGATCATGGTGATGCATAGCAACGAGAGGGGAGAGTGTTGTCCATGTACCCTCGTAGACCGAAAGCGGAAGCGTTAGCACAACGCGGTTGATGTAATCGTACGTCTTCACGATCCGACCGATCAAGTACCAAACGTATGGCACCTCCGAGTTCAGCACACGTTCAGCTCGATGATGTCCCACGAACTCTGATCTAGCAGAGCTTTGCGGGATAGTTCCGTCAGCACGACGGCGTGATGACGGTGTTGATGATGCTACCGACGCAGGGCTTCGCCTAAGCACCGATACAATATTACCGAGGTGGAATATGGTGGAGGGGGGCACTGCACACGACTAAGAGATCAATGTTCAATTGTTGTGTCTAGAGGTGCCTCCCTACCCCCATATATAAAGGAGGGAGAGGAGGAGGGGCGGCCAAGGAGGAGGAGGCATGCCCAAGGGGGGCAATCCTACTGCAAGTAGGATTCCCCCCTCTTTCCTAGTCCAAGTAGGAGAGGGGAAGGAAGGGGAGGAGAAGAAGAAGGAAAGGGGGACCCAGCCCCCTAGTCCAATTCGGTTTGGGCTAGGGAGGCCACGCGCCCCTAGATGGCCGCCTCTCCTATTCCTCCACATGGGCCTATGAGGCCCAATAACCCCCCGGGAGGTTCCGGTAACCTCCCGGTTCTCCGGTATTTATCAGATAACCCCCAGAACTCATCCGGTGTCTGAATATAACATTCCAATATATCAAACATCTCGACTATTTCGAGACTCCTCGTCATGTCCGTGATCACATCCAGGACTCCGAACTACCTTCGGTGAATCAAAACACAAAAACTCATAATACCGATTGTCACCGAACTTTAAGCGTGCGGACCCTATGGGTTCGAGAACTATGTAGACATGAGCGAGACACGTCTCCAGTCAATAACCAATAGCGGAACTTGGATGCTCATATTTGCTCCCACATATTCTATGAAGATCTTTATCGGTCAAACCGCATAACAACATACATTGTTCCCTTTGTCATCGGTATGTTACTTGCCCGAGATTCGATCGTCGGTATCTCAATACCTAGTTCAATCTCGTTACCGGAAAGTCTCTTTACTCGTTACGTAATGCATCATCCCGCAACTAACTCATTAGCTACATTGCTTGCAAGGCTTATAGTGATGTGCATTATCGAGAGGGCCCAGAGATACCTCTCCGACAATCGGAGTGACAAATCCTAATCTCAAAATACGCCAACTCAACAAGTACCTTCGGAGACACCTGTAGAGCACCTTTATAATCACCCATTTATGTTGTGACGTTTGGTAGCACACAAAGTGTTCCTCCGGTAAACGGGAGTTGCATAATCTAATAGTCATAGGAACATGTATAAGTCATGAAGAAAGCAATAGCAACATACTAAATGATCAAGTGCTAAGCTAACGGAATGGGTCAAGTCAATCACATCATTCTCCTAATGATGTGAACCCATTAATCAAATGACAACTCATGTCTATGGTTAGGAACTTAACCATCTTTGATTAACGAGCTAGTCAAGTAGAGGCATACTAGTGACACTATATTTGTCTATGTATTCACACATGTATTATTTTTCCGGCTAATACAATTCTAGCATGAATAATGAACATTTATCATGAAATAAGGAAATAAATAATAACTTTTATTATTGCCTCTAGGGCATATTTCCTTCAGTCTCCCACTTGCACTAGAGTTAATAATCTAGTTCACATCACCCTGTGATTTAACACTAATATTCACATCTGCATGTGATTAACACCCATAGTTCACATCGTCATGTGACCAACGCCCAAAGGGTTTACTAGAGTCAATAATCTAGTTCACATTGATATGTGATTAACACCCAAAGAGTACTAAGGTGTGATCATGTTTTGCTCGTGAGAGAAGTTTAGTCAACGGGTCTGCCACATTCAGAGCCGTATGCATTTTGCAAATATTCTATGTCTACAATGCTCTGCACAGAGCTACTCTAGCTATTTGCACCCACTTTCAATATGTATCCAGATTGAGACTTAGAGTCATCTGGATTGGTGTAAAAGCTTGCACCGGTGTAACTCTTTATGATGAACTCTTTTATCACCTCCATAATCGAGAAACATTTTCTTAGTCCTTACTAAGGATATTCTTGACCGATGTCCAGTGATCTACTCCTAGATCAAAATTTTACTTCTTGCCAAATTCAGAGCAAGGTATACAATAGGTCTGGTACATAGCATAGCATACTTTATAGAACCTATGACTATGGCATTGGGATTGACTTTCATTCTCTTTCTATTTTATGCCGTGGTCGGGCTTTGAGTCTTACTCAACTTCACACCTTGCAACACAGGCAAGAACTCTTTCTTTAACTGTTCCATTTTAAACTACTTCAAAATCTTATCAAGGTATGTACTCATTGAAAATCTTATCAAGCATCTTGATCTATCTCAATAGATCTTGATGCTCAATATGTAAGTAGCTTTACCGAGGTCTTTCTTTGGAAAACTCCTTTCAAACACTCCTTTATGCTTTCCAGAAAATTCTACATTATTTCTGATCAACAATATGTCATTCACATATACTTATCAGAAAGGCTGTAGTGCTCCCACTCACTTTCCTGTAAATACAGGCTTCACCGCAAGTCTGTATAAAACTATATGCTTTGATCAACTCATCAAAGCGTATATTCCAACTCCGAGATGCTTGCACCAGTCCATGGATGGATCACTGGAGCTTGCACACTTTGTTAGCACCTTTAGGATTGACAAAACCTTCTGGTTGCATCATATACAACTCTTCTTTAATAAATCCACTAAGGAATGCAGTTTTGACATCCATTTGCCAAATTTCATAAAATGTGGCAATTACTAACATGATTCGGACAGACTTAAGCATCGATACGAGTGAGCAAATCTCATAGTATTCAACACCTTGAACTTGTCGAAAAACTTTTTGCGACAAAGTTGAGATTTGTAGATAGTAACACTACTATCAGCATTTGTCTTCCTCTTGAAGATCCATTTATACAATATGGCTTGCCGATCATCGGGCAACTCCACCAAAGTCCACACTTTGTTCTCATACATGGATCCCATCTCAGATTTCATGGCCTCAAGCCATTTCGTGGAATCTGGGCTCGTCATCGCTTCCTCATAGTTTATAGGTTCATCATGGTCTAGTAACATGACTTCCAGAACATGATTACCGTACCACTCTGGTATGGACTGTACTTTGGAAGACCTACGAGGTTCTGTAGTAACTTAATCTGAAGTTTCATGATCATCATCATTAGCTTCCTCACTAATTGGTGTAGGAATCACTGGAACTAATTTCTGTGATGAACTACTTTCCAATTTGGGAGAAGGTACAATTACCTTATCAAGCTCTACTTTCCTCCTACTCATTTCTTTCGAGAGAAACTTCTTCTCTAGAAAGGATCCATCTTAGCAACGAATATCTTGCCTTCGGATCTGTGATAGAAGGTGTACACAACAGTTTCCTTTGGGTATTCTATGAAGATGCACTTCTCCGATTTGGGTTCGAGCTTATCAGGTTGAAACTTTTTCACATAAGCATCGCAGCCCCAAACTTTAAGAAATGACAACTTTGGTTTCTTGCCAAACCACAGTTCATAAGGCGTCGTCTCAACGGATTTTGATGGTGCCCTATTTAAAGTGAATGTAGCTGTCTCTAATGCATAACCCCAAAACTATAGTGGTAAATCGGCAAGATACATCATAGATCGCACCATATCTAGTAAAGTGCGGTTACGATGTTCGGTCACACCATTACGCTGTGGTGTTCCATGTGGCGTGAGCTGTGAAACTATTCCACATTGTTTTTAAATGAAGGCCAAACTTGTAACTCAAATATTCTCCTCTACGATCAGATTGTAGAAACTTTATTTTCTTGTTACGATGATTCTCCACTTCCCTCTGAAATTCTTTGTACTTTTCAAATGTTTCAAACTTATGCTTCATTAAGTAGACATAATCATATCTGCTCAAATCATCTGTGAAGGTCATAAAAATAACGATAGCCGCCACGAGCATCAACAATCATTGGACCACATACATTAGTATGTATTATTTCCAACAAGTCAGTAGCTCGTTCCATTGTTCCGGAGAATGGAGTTTTAGTCATCTTGCCCAAAAGGCACAGTTCGCAAGCATCAAATGATTCATAATCAAGTGATTCCAAAAGTTCATCTTTATGGAGTTTCTTCATGCGCTTTAGACTGATATGACCCAAACGGCTGTGCCACAAATATGTTGCACTATCATTATCAACTTTGCATCTTTTGGCATCAATATTATGAATATGTGTATCACCATGATCAAGATTCAATAAACCATCAACATTGGTGTATGACCATAGAAGGTTTTATTCATGTAAACAAAATAACAATTTATCCTCTGTCTTAGATGAATAATCATATCGCAATAAACATGATCTAATCATATTTGTGCTCAATGCAAACACCAAATAACATTTATTTAGGTTCAACGCTGATCTCGAAAATATAGGGAGTGTGCGATGATGATCATATCAATCTTGGAACCACTTCCAACACACATCATCACTTCACCCTCAACTAGTCTCTGTTTATTCTGTAACTCCTGTTTCGAGTTACTAATCTTAGCAACCAAACAAGTATCAAATACCCAGGGGTTACTATAAACACTAGTAAGGTACATATCAATAACCTGTATATCAAATATACCCTTGTTCACTTTGCCATCCTTGTTATCTACCGAATATTCAGGGCAGTTCCACTTCCAATGACCATTTCCTTTGCAGTAGAAGCACTCAGTTTCTGGATTTTGTCCAGCTTTGGGCTTCTTCGCGGGAGTGACAACTTGCTTGCCATTCTACTTGAAGTTTCCTTTCTTTCCCTTTGCCCTTTTCTTGAAACTAGTGGTCTTGTCAATCATCAACACTTGATGCTCTTTCTTGATTTCTACCTTCGTTGGTTTCAGCATCAAGAAGAGCTCGGGAATCGTTTTCGTCATCCCTTGCATACTATAGTTCATCATGAAGTTTCAGTAACTTGGTGATGGTGACTAGAGAACTCTGTCAATCACTATCTTATCTGGAAGATTAACTCCCACTTGATTCAAGCGATTGTAGTACCCAGACAGTCTGAGCACATGCTCACTGCTTGAGCTATTCTCCTCCACCTTTTACCTATAGAACTTGTTAGAGACTTCATATCTCTCAACTCGGGTATTTGCTTGAAATATTAACTTCAACTCCTGGAACATCTCATATGGTCCATGACGTTGAAAACGTCTTTGAAGTCCCGATTCTAAGCTGTTAAGAATGGTGCACTAAACTATCAAGTAGTCATCATATTGAGCTAGCCAAACGTTCATAACGTCTGCATCTGCTCTTGCAATAGGTCTGTCACCTAGCGTTGCATCAAGGACATAATTCTTCTGTGCAGCAATGAGGATAAACCTCAGATCATGGACCCAGTCCGTATCATTGCTACTATCATCTTTTAACTTAGTTTTCTCTAGGAACACATATAAAACATAGGGAAGAAACAACGCGAGCTATTGATCTACAACATTATTTGCAAAATACTATCAGGACTAAGTTCATGATAAATTAAAGTTCAATTAATCATATTACTTAAGAACTCCCACTTAGATAGACATCCCTCTAATCATCTATGTGATCACGTGATCCAAATCAACTACATGTCTGATCATCACGTGAGATGGAGTAGTTTTCAATGGTGAACATCACTATGTTCATCATATCTACTATATGATTCACGCTCGACGTTTTGGTCTTAGTGTTCCGAGGCCATATCTGTATAACCCGAGTATTCTGCATGTGCAAAACTGGCTTGCACCCGTTTTAGATGAACATAGAGCTTATCACACCTGATCATCACATGGTGTCTCGGCACGACGAACTTTGGCAACAGTGCATACTCAGGGAGAACACTTTTACCTTGAAATTTAGTGAGAGATCATCTTATAATGCTACCGTCAATCAAAGCAAAATAAGATGCATAAAGGATAAACATCACATGCAATCAATATAAGTGATGTGACATGGCCATCATCATCTTGTGCTTGTGATCTCCATCTCCGAAGCACCATCATGATCACCATTGTCACCGGCGCGACACCTTGATCTCCATCGTAGCATCATTGTCTTCTCGCCAACTATTTCTTCTACGACTATTGCTATCGCTTAGTGATAAAGTAAAGCAATTACAGGGCGATTGCATTGCATACAATAAAGCAACAACCATATGGCTCCTGCCAGTTGCCGATAACTCTGTTACAAAACATGATCATCTCATACAATAAAATTTAGCATCATATCTTGACCATATCACATCACAACATGCCCTGCAAAAACAAGTTAGACGTCCTCTACTTTGTTGTTGCAAGTTTTACGTGGCTGCTACGGGCGGAGCAAGAACCATTCTTACCTACGCATCAAAGCAACAATGATAGTTCGTCAAGTTAGTGTTGTTTTAACCTTCTCAAGGACCGGGCGTAGCCACACTTGGTTCAACTAAAGTTGGAGAAACTGACACCTGCCAGCCACCTATGTGCAAAGCACGTCGGTAGAACCAGTCTCGCGTAAGCGTACGGTTAATGTTGGTCCGGGCCGCTTCATCCAACAATACCGCCAAACCAAAGTATGACATGCTGGTAAGCAGTATGACTTGTATCGCCCACAACTTACTTGTGTTCTACACGTGCATATAACATCTACGCATAAAACCAGGCTCGGCTGCCACTGTAGGGGAACATAGTAATTTCAAAAAAATGCCTACGCACACGCAAGATCATGGTGATGCACAGCAATGAGAGGGGATAGTGTTGTCCATGTACCCTCATAGACCGAAAGCGGAAGCGTTAGCACTACGCGGTTGATGTACTCGTATGTCTTCACGATCCGACCGATCAAGTACCGAACGTACGACACCTCCGAGTTCAGCACATGTTCAGCTCGATGACGTCCCACGAACTCCAATCCAGCAGAGCTTTGCGGGAGAGTTCTGTCAGCACGACAGCGTGATGACGGTGTTGATGATGCTACCGACGCAGGGCGTCACCTAAGCACCGCTACGATATTACCAAGGTGGAATATGGTGGAGGGGGGCACTACACACGGCTAAGAGATCAATGATCAATTGTTGTGTCTAGAGGTGCCCTCCTGCCCCCGTATATAAAGGAGGGAGAGGAGGAGGGGGTGGCCAAGGAGGAGGAGGCGTGCCCAAAGGGGGCAATCCTACTCCAAGTACTATTCCCCCCTCTTTCCTAGTCCAAGTAGGAGAGGGGAAGGAAGGGGAGGAGAAGAAGAAGGAAAGGGGGGGGGGACGCCCCCCTAGTCCAATTCGGTTTGGGGTAGGGGGGGCGCGCGCCCCTAGCTGGCCGCCTCTCCTCTTCCTCTACATGGGACCATGACGCCCAATAACCCGCCAGGAGGTTCCGGTAACCTCCAGGTTCTCCGGTATATATCCGATAACCCCCGGAACTCATCCGGTGTCCGAATATAACCTTCCAATATATCAATCTTAACATCTCAATTATTTTGAGACTCCTTGTCATGTCCATGATCAAATTCGGGACTCCGAACTACCTTCGGTGCATCAAAACACAAAAACTGATAATACCGATCGTCACCGAACTTTAAGCGTCCGGACCCTACGGGTTCGAGAACTATGTAGACATGACCGAGACACGTCTCCGGTCAATAACCAATAGCGGAACCTGGATGCTCATATTTGCCCCCACATATTCTATGAAGATCTTTATCGGTCAAACTGTTGGAAATATGCCCTAGAGGCAATAATAAAAGCGTTATTATTATATTTCCTTGTTCATGATAATTGTCTTTTATTCATGCTATAATTGTATTATCCGGAAATTGTAATACACGTGTGAATACATAGACCATAGCATGTCCCTAGTGAGCCTCTAGTTGACTAGCTCGTTGGTCAACAGATAGTCATGGTTTCCTGACTATGGACATTAGATGTCATTGACAACGGGATCACATCATTAGGAGAATGATGTGATGGACAAGACCCAATCTTAAGCATAGCACAAGATCGTGTAGTTCGTTTTGCTAGAGCTTTTTCAATGTCAAGTATCTCTTCCTTAGACCATGAGATCGTGTAACTCCCGGATACCGTAAGAGTGCTTTGGGTGTACCAAACGTCACAACGTAACTGGGTGACTATAAAGGTGCACTACAGGTATCTCCGAAAGTGTCTGTTGGGTTGACACGGATCGAGACTGGGATTTGTCACTCCGTATGACGGAGAGGTATCTCTGGGCCCACTCGGTAATGCATCATCACAATGAGCTCAAAGTGACCAAGTGTTTGGTCACGGGATCTTGCATTATGGTACGAGTAAAGTGACTTGCCGGTAACAAGACTGAACGAGGTATTGGGATACCGACGATCGAGTCTTGGGCATGTAACGTACCGATTGACAAAGGGAATTGTATACGGGGTTTGATCGAATCCTCGACATCGTGGTTCATCCGATGACATCATCGAGGAGCATGTGGGAGCCAACATGGGTATCCAGACCCCGCTGTTGGTTATTGCCCGAGAGCCGTCTCGGTCATGTCTACGTGTCTCCCGAACCCGTAGGGTCTACACACTTAAGGTTCAGTGACGCTAGGGTTGTATGAATATGAGTATGCAGCATACCGAATGTTGTTCGGAGTCCTGGATGGGATCCCGGACATCACGAGGAGTTCCGGAATGGTCCGGAGGTAAAGATTTATATATAGGAAGTCTTATTTTGGTCGCCGGAAAAGTTTCGCACTTGATCGGTTTTGTACCGGGAGTGCCGAAAGGGGTTCGGGGGTCCACCGGGGGGTCCACCTGCCCCGGGGGGCCACATGGGCTGTAGGGGGTGCGCCTTGGCCTATATGGGCCAAGGGCACCAGCCCCAAGAGGCCCATGCGCCAAGAAGACTTGGAGAGGGGAGAGTCAAAAGAGGGGAAGGCACCTCCGAGGTGCCTTGGGGAGGATGGACTCCTCCCCCCCTCTTGGCCGCACCCCTTCCTTGGAGGAAGGGGCAAGGCTGCACCCTCCCCCCTCTCATGCGCCTATATAAAGGGAGGGGAGGGAGGGGTGGCCGCACCCATAAGCCCAGGCGCCTCCCTCCTCCCTGCAACACCTCCTCCTCCTGTAGTTGCTTAGCGAAGCCCTGCCGGAGTTCTGCTGCATCCACCACCACGCCATCGTGCTGCTGGATCTTCATCAACCTCTCCTTCCCCCTTGCTGGATCAAGAAGGAGGAGACGTCATCCGCTCCGTACGTGTGTTGAACGCGGAGGTGCTGTCCGTTCGGCACTAGGTCATCGGTGATCTGAATCACGGCGAGTACGACTCCATCAACCCCGTTCCATTGAACGCTTCCGCACGCGATCTACAAGTGGTATGTAGATGCAATCACTCTCCCATGACTCGTTGCTAGATGAACTCATAGATGGATCTTGGTGAAACCATAGGAAAAATTTTAATTTTCTGCAACGTTCCCCAACAGTGGCATCATGAGCTAGGTCTATGCGTAGTTCTCTATTGCACGAGTAGAACACAATTTTGTTGTGGGCGTAGATCTTGTCAACTTGCTTGCCGCTACTAGTCTTATCTTGCTTCAGCGGTATTGTGGGATGAAGCGGCCCGGACCAACCTTACACGTACGCTTACGTGAGACCGGTTCCATCGACTAACATGCACTAGTTGCATAAGGTGGCTGGCGGGTGTCTGTCTCTCCCACTTTAGTTGAAGCGGATTCAATGAGAAGGGTCCTTATGAAGGGTAAATAGAAGTTGACAAAATCACATTGTGGTTATTCGTAGGTAAGAAAACGTTCTTGCTAGAACCCAATTGCAGCCACGTAAAAGATGCAACAACAATTAGAGGACGTCTAACTTGTTTTTGCAGTAATTGTCATGTGATGTGATATGGCCAGAAGTTGTGATGAATGATGAATGATATATTGTGATGTATGAGATCATGTTATTGTAATAGGAATCACGACTTGCATGTCGATGAGTATGATAACCGGCAGGAGCCATAGGAGTTGTATTTATTTTTTTGTATGACCTGCGTGTCATTGAAGAACGCCTTGTAAACTACTTTACTTTATTACTAAACGCGTTAGTCATAGAAGTAGAAGTAGTCGTTGGCGTGACAACTTCATGAAGACACGATGATGGAGATCATGATGATGGAGATCATGGTGTCATGCCGGTGATAAGATGATCATGGAGCCCCGAAGATGAAGATCAAAGGAGCTATATGATATTGGCCATATCATGTCACTACTTTATATAATTGCATGTGATGTTTATTATGTTTTATGCATCTTGTTTACTTAGAACGACGGTAGTAAATAAGATGATCCCTTACAACAATTTCAAGAAGTGTTCTCCCCTAAATGTGCACCGTTGCTAAAGTTCGTCGTTTCGAAGCACCACGTGATGATCGGGTGTGATAGATCCTTATGTTCACATACAACGGGTGTAAGACAGTTTTACACATGCAAAACACTTAGGGTTAACTTGACGAGCCTAGCATGTACAGACATGGCCTCGGAACACGGAGACCGAAAGGTCGAACACGAGTCGTATGGAAGATACGATCAACATGAGAATGTTCACCGACGATGACTAGTCCATCTCACGTGATGATCAGACACGGCCTAGTCGACTCGGATCGTGTAACACTTAGATGACTAGAGGGATGTCTAATCTAAGTGTGAGTTCATTAAAATAATTTGATTAGATGAACTTAATTATCATGAACTTAGTCTAAAACTTTTTGCAAAATATGTCTTGTAGATCAAATGGCCAACGCTCATGTCAACATGAACTTCAATGCGTTCCTAGAGAAAACCAAGCTGAAAGATGATGGCAGCAACTATACGGACTGGGTCCGGAACCTGAGGATCATCCTCATAGCTGCCAAGAAACAATATGTCCTAGAAGCACCGTTAGGTGACCCACCTGCTCTCCCAACACTGCAAGACGATTTGAACGTTTGGCAGACACGTGCTGATGATTACTCCCTCGTTCAGTGCGGCATGCTTTACAGCTTAGAACCGGGGCTCCAAAAGCGTTTTGAGCAACACGGAGCATATGAGATGTTCGAGGAGCTGAAACTAGTTTTCCAAGCACATGCCCGGGTCGAGAGATATGAAGTCTCCGACAAGTTCTATAGTTGTAAGATGGAGGAAAACAGTTCTGTCAGTGAGCATATACTCAAAATGTCTGGGTTGCACAGCCGCCTGTCCCAGCTAGACATTAACCTCCCGGATGAGGCGGTCATTGACAGAATCCTTCAGTCGCTCCCACCAAGCTACAAGAGCTTTGTGATGAACTACAATATGCAGGGGATGGTGAAGACCATTCCTGAAGTATTTTCAATGCTAAAGTCAGCAGAGGTTGAAATCAAGAAAGAGCATCAAGTGTTGATGGTCAATAAGACCACTAAGTTCAAGAAGGGCAAGGGTAAGAAGAACTTCAAGAAGGACGGCAAAGATGTTGCCGCGCCCGGTAATCCAGTTGCCGGGAAGAAGTCAAAGAATGGACCCAAGCCTGAGACTGAGTGCTTTTATTGCAAGGGGAAGGGTCACTGGAAGCGGAACTGCATCAATTACTTAGCGGATAAGAAGGCTGGCAACACTAAAGGTATATTTGATATACATGTAATTGATGTGTACCTTACCAGTACTCGTAGTAACTCCTGGGTATTTGATACCGGTGCTGTTGCTCATATTTGTAACTCACAGCAGGAGCTGCGGAATAAGCGGAGACTGGCGAAGGACGAGGTGACGATGCGCGTCGGGAATGGTTCCAAGGTCGATGTGATCGCCGTCGGCACGCTACCTCTACATTTACCTACGGGATTAGTTATAAACCTTAATAATTGTTATTTGGTGCCAAGTTTGAGCATGAACATTGTATCTGGATCTCGTTTGATACGAGATGGCTACTCATTTAAATCCGAGAATAATGGTAGTTCTATTTATATGAGAGATATGTTTTATGGTCATGCCCCTATGGTCAATGGTTTATTCTTAATGAATCTCGAGCGTAATGTTACACATATTCATAGCGTGAATACCAAAAGATGTAAAGTTGATAATGATAGTCCCACATACTTGTGGCACTGCCGCCTTGGTCACATTGGTGTCAAGCGCATGAAGAAGCTCCATGCTGATGGACTTTTGGAGTCTCTCGATTATGAATCATTTGACACATGCGAACCATGCCTCATGGGCAAGATGACCAAGACTCCGTTCTCCGGAACAATGGAGCGAGCAACCAACTTGTTGGAAATCATACATACCGATGTGTGCGGTCCAATGAGCGTTGAGGCTCGCGGAGGATATCGTTATGTTCTCACCCTCACTGATGACTTGAGTAGATATGGGTATGTCTACTTGATGGAACACAAGTCTGAGACCTTTGAAAAGTTCAAGGAATTTCAGAATGAGGTAGAGAATCAACGTGACCGAAAGATAAAATTCTTACGATCGGATCGTGGAGGAGAATATTTAAGTCACGAATTTGGTACACACTTAAGAAAATGTGTAATCGTTTCACAACTCACGCCGCCTGGAACACCTCAGCGAAACGGTGTGTCCGAACGTCGTAATCGCACTTTATTGGATATGGTACGGTCTATGATGTCTCTTACCGATTTACCGCTATCATTTTGGGGATACGCTCTAGAGACAGCTACATTCACTTTAAATAGGGCACCACCTAAATCCGTTGAGACGACACCGTATGAATTATGGTTTGGGAAGAAACCTAAGCTGTCGTTTCTAAAAGTTTGGGGATGCGATGCTTATGTCAAGAAACTTCAACCTGAAAAGCTCGAACCTAAGTCGGAAAAATGCGTCTTCATAGGATACCCCAAGGAAACCATTGGGTATACCTTCTACTTAAGATCCGAGGGCAAGATCTTTGTTGCCAAGAACGGATCCTTTCTGGAAAAGGAGTTTCTCTCGAAAGAAGTAAGTGGGAGGAAAGTAGAACTCGATGAAGTACTACCTCTTGAACAGGATGGTAGTGCAGCTCAGGAAAATGTTCCTGTGATGCCTACACCAACTGAAGAGGAAAATAATGATGATGATCAAGGTACTTCGGATCAAGTTGCTACTGAACTTCGTAGGTCCACAAGGACACGTTCCGCACCAGAGTGGTACGGCAACCCTGTCCTGGAAATCATGTTGTTAGACAACGGTGAACCTTCGAACTATGAAGAAGCGATGGCGGGCCTAGATTCCAATAAATGGCTAGAAGCCATGAAATCCGAGATAGAATCCATGTATGAAAACAAAGTATGGACTTTGACTGACTTGCCCGATGATCGGCGAGCGATAGAAAACAAATGGATCTTTAAGAAGAAGACGGACGCGGATGGTAATGTCACCATCTATAAAGCTCGACTTGTCGCTAAGGGTTATCGGCAAGTTCAAGGGATTGACTACGATGAGACTTTCTCTCCCGTAGAGAAGCTTAAGTCCATCCGAATCATGTTAGCAATTGCCGCATACTATGATTATGAGATATGGCAGATGGACGTCAAAACGGCATTCCTTAACAGGCATCTTAAGGAAGAACTGTATATGATGCAGCCGGAGGGTTTTGTCGATCCTAAGAATGTTAACAAAGTATGCAAGCTCCAGCGATCCATTTATGGGCTGGTGCAAGCATCTCGGAGCTGGAACATTCGCTTTGATGAAATGATCAAAGCGTTTGGGTTTATGCAGACTTATGGAGAAACCTGCGTTTACAAAAGTGAGTGGGAGCTCTGTAGGATTTCTCATATTATATGTAGATGACATACTTTTGATGGGAAATGATATAGAATTCTTGGACAGCATTAAGGCCTACTTGAATAAGTGTTTTTCAATGAAGGACCTTGGAGAAGCTGCTTATATATTAGGCATCAAGATCTATAGAGATAGATCGAGACGCCTCATAGGTCTTTCACAAAGCACATACCTTGATAAGATTTTGAAGAAGTACAAAATGGATCAGTCCAAGAAGGGGTTCTTGCCTGTATTGCAAGGTGTGAGATTAGGCTCGGCTTAATGCCCGACCACGGCAAAAGATAAAGAAGAGATGAGCGTCATCCCCTATGCCTCAGCCATAGGATCTATTATGTATGCCATGATGTGTACCAGACCTGATGTAAACCTTGCCGTAAGTTTGGTAGGAAGGTACCAAAGTAATCCCGGCAAGGAACATTGGACAGCGGTCAAGAATATCCTGAAGTACCTGAAAAGGACAAAGGACATGTTTCTCATTTATGGAGGTGACGAAGAGCTCATCGTAAAGGGTTACGTCGACGCTAGCTTCGACACAGATCTGGATGACTCTAAGTCACAAACCGGATACGTGTATATGTTGAATGGTGGAGCAGTAAGCTAGTGCAGCTGCAAGCAGAGCGTCGTGGCGGGATCTACATGTGAAGCGGAGTACATGGCAGCCTCGGAGGCAGCGCATGAAGCAATTTGGGTGAAGGAGTTCATCACCGACCTAGGAGTCATACCCAATGCGTCGGGGCCGATCAAACTCTTCTGTGACAACACTGGAGCTATTGCCCTTGCCAAGGAGCCCAGGTTTCACAAGAAGACCAGGCACATCAAGCGTCGTTTCAACTCCATCCGTGAAAATGTTCAAGATGGAGACATAGATATTTGCAAAGTACATACGGATCTGAATGTCGCAGATCCGTTGACTAAACCTCTCTCGCGAGCAAAACATGATCAGCACCAGAACTCTATGGGTGTTCGATTCATCACAATGTAACTAGATTATTGACTCTAGTGCAAGTGGGAGACTGTTGGAAATATGCCCTAGAGGCAATAATAAAAGCATTATTATTATATTTCCTTGTTCATGATAATTGTCTTTTATTCATGCTATAATTGTATTATCCGGAAATCGTAATACACGGGTGAATACATAGACCATAGCATGTCCCTAGTGGGCCTCTAGTTGACTAGCTTGTTGGTCAACAGATAGTCATGGTTTCCTGACTATGGACATTAGATGTCATTGACAACGGGATCACATCATTAGGAGAATGATGTGATGGACAAGACCCAATCTTAAGCATAGCACAAGATCGTGTAGTTCGTTTTGCTAGAGCTTTTTCAATGTTAAGTATCTCTTCCTTAGACCATGAGATCGTGTAACTCCCGGATACCGTAAGAGTGCTTTGGGTGTACCAAACGTCACAACGTAACTGGGTGACTATAAAGGTGCACTACAGGTATCTCCGAAAGTGTCTGTTGGGTTGACACGGATCGAGACTGGGATTTGTCACTCCGTATGACGGAGAGGTATCTCTGGGCCCACTCGGTAATGCATCATCACAATGAGCTCAAAGTGACCAAGTGTTTGGTCACGGGATCATGCATTACGGTACGAGTAAAGTGACTTGCCGGTAACAAGACTGAACGAGGTATTGGGATACCGACGATCGAGTCTTGGGCATGTAACATACCGATTGACAAAGGGAATTGTATACGGGGTTTGATCGAATCCTCGACATCGTGGTTCATCCGATGACATCATCGAGGAGCATGTGGGAGCCAACATGGGTATCTAGATCCTGCTGTTGGTTATTGCCCGAGAGCCGTCTCGGTCATGTCTACGTGTCTCCCGAACCCGTAGGGTCTACACACTTAAGGTTCGGTGACACTAGGGTTGTATGAATATGAGTATGCAGCATACTGAATGTTGTTCGGAGTCCTGGATGGGATCCTGGACATCATGAGGAGTTCCGGAATGGTCCGGAGGTAAAGATTTATATATAGGAAGTCTTATTTTGGTCGCCGGAAAAGTTTCGCACTTCATCGGTTTTGTACCGGGAGTGCCGAAAGGGGTCCGGGGGTCCACCTGCCCCGGGGGGCCACATGGGCTGTAGGGGGTGCACCTTGGCCTATATGGGCCAAGGGCACCAGCCCCAAGAGGCCCATGCGCCAAGAAGACTTGGAGAGGGGAGAGTCCAAAGAGGGGAAGGCACCTCCGAGGTGCCTTGGGGAGGATGGACTCCTCCCCCCCTCTTGGCCGCACCCCTTCCTTGGAGGAAGGGGAAAGGCTGCGCCCTCCCCCCTCTCATGCGCCTATATAAAGGGAGGGGAGGGAGGGGTGGCCGCACCCATAAGCCCTGACGCCTCCCTCCTCCCTGCAACACCTCCTCCTCCTCCCGTAGTTGCTTAGTGAAGCCCTGCCGGAGTTCTGCTGCATCCACCACCACGCCGTCGTGCTGCTGGATCTTCATCAACCTCTCCTTCCCCCTTGCTGGATTAAGAAGGAGGAGACGTCATCCGCTCCGTACGTGTGTTGAACACGGAGGTGCTGTCTGTTCGGCACTAGGTCATCGGTGATCTGAATCACGGCGAGTACGACTCCATCAACCCCGTTCCATTGAATGCTTCCGCACGCGATCTACTAGTGGTATGTAGATGCAATCACTCTCCCATGACTCGTTGCTAGATGAACTCATAGATGGATCTTGGTGAAACCGAAGGAAATTTTTTAATTTTCTGCAACGTTCCCCAACACAAAGCGCATAACAACATACGTTGTTCCCTTTGTCTTCGGTATGTTACTTGCCCGAGATTCGATCGTCGGTATCTCAATACCTAGTTCAACCTTGTTACCGGCAAGTCTCTTTACTCGTTGCGTAATGCAACATCCCACAACTAACTCATTAGCTACATTGCTTGCAAGGCTTATAGTGATGTGCATTACCGAGAGGGCCCAGAGATACCTCTCCGACAATCGGAGTGACAAATCCTAATCTCGAAATACGCCAACTCAACAAGTACCTTCGGAGACACCTGTAGAGCACCTTTATAATCACCGATTTATGTTGTGACATTTTGTAGCACACAAAGTGTTCCTCTAGTAAACGGGAGTTGCATAATCTCATAGTCATAGGAACATGTATAAGTCATGAAGAAAGCAATAGAAACATACTAAACGATCAAGTGCTAAGCTAACGGAATGGGTCAAGTCAATCACATCATTCTCCTAATGATGTGATCCCGTTAATCAAATGACAACTCATGTCTATGGTTAGGAAACTTAACCATCTTTGATTAACAAGCTAGTCAAGTAGAGGCATACTAGTGACACTATATTTGTCTATGTATTCACACATGTATTATGTTTCCGGTTAATACAATTCTAGCATGAATAATAAACATTTATCATGAAATAAGGAAATAAATAATAACTTTTATTATTGGCTCTATTGCATATTTCCTTCAGTCTCCCACTTGTGCTAGAGTCAATAATCTAGTTCACATCACCATGTGATTTAACACTAATATTCACATCTGCATGTGATTAACACCCATAGTTCACATCGTCATGTGACCAACACCCAAAGGGTTTACTAGAGTCAATAATCTAGTTCACATTGATATGTGATTAACACCCAAAGAGTACTAAGGTGTGATCATGTTTTGCTCATGACAGAAGTTTAGTCAATAGTTGGGGATACATACAAGAGGCATACAATGTCACACGGATACAACATCATCATACATAAGAGCATCATCTGACTACGGATGAAACACAAACAGAAACTCAAACGACATCCGCCCTGCTAGCCCAGGCTGCCGACCGGAACCTATCCCCTGATCGAAGAAGAAACAGAAGAAGAACCCCAAAACAAGCAAACATCGCTCTCGCGTCATGATCATTGCAAAACATGTACCTGCAACTGTTGTTGTAGTAATCTGTGAGCCACGAGGACTCAGCAATCCCATTACCATGGGTATCAAGACTAGCAAAGCTTAAAGGGTATAGAAAGGATAAGTGGTGAGGTTGTAGCAGCGACTAAGCATATATGGTGGCTAACATACGCAAACAAGAGCGAGAAAAGAAGCAACGGAACGGTCGATAAGCTAGAAGTGATCAAGAAGTGATCCTGAAACTACTTACGTTCATACATAACCCAAAACCGTGTTCACTTCCCGGACTCCGCCGAAAATAGACCATCATAGCTACACACGCGGTTGATGCATTTTAATTCGAATCTGGTGTCAAGTTATCTACAACCGGATATTAAAAACTTCCCATCTGCCACATAACCGCGGGCACGGCTCTTGAAAGTTTATACCCTGCAGGGGTGTCCCAACTTAGCCCATCACAAGCTCTCATGGTCAATGAAGGATATTCCTTCTCCCAGGAAGACCCGATCAGTCTCGGAATCCCGGTTTACAAGACATTTCGACAATGGTAAAACAAGACCAGCAAAGCCGCCCGAATGTGCTGACAAATCCTGATAGGAGCTGCACATATCTCATTCTCAGGGCACACAGGATTGTCCAAACTTCCGGTAGGCCAACCCAGAGTTGCCCCTTGTGGCCACCGGTGACTGACAAGTTGGACCAACACTCACAACGAACACTGGCCCGGGGGGCGGGGGTAAAAATAAGATGACCCTCGGGAGCACGACTCCCAAGGGAAAAAGGGCTAGGTGAGGCAAATGTAAAGCCAAGGTTGGGCCTTGCTGGAGGAGTTTTATTCAAAGCAAACTGTCAAGGGGGTCCCATAAATCAGCCAACCGCGTAAGGAATGCAAAATCAAGGAACATAACACCGGTATGATGGAAACTAGGGCGGCAAGAGTGGAACAAAACACCAGGCATAAGGCCGAGCCTTCCACCCTTTACCAAGTATATAGATGTATTAATTAAATAAGAGATATTGTGATATCCCAACATAATCCTGTTCATCCTGGAGCAATCTTCAACTTCACCTGCAACTAACAACGCTATAAGAGGGACTGAGCAAAAGCTGTAACATGGCCAAGCAATGGTTTGCTAGGAAGGGTGAAAAAGGTTAGAGGCTAACATGGCAAATTGGGAGGCTTGATGAGCAAGTGATAGGTAGCGCAGCATAGCGATAGAACTAAGCAATTAGCATAGCAATGATAGTAGTGACATCCAGAGTAACAGTCATCTTTCCTGAAATCTCGCTAGGAAGAAGAACGAGTCCATGAAGAAGATGAAGCCAGGAAGATGAACCAAGCGTAGACGAACGAATTCTCACGATCGTAACAAAACAGGAACTAATGAGAAGGAGCACAACCGAAAAGAAGCAAACAACATGGTAAACCCACAACATATAGACATGGCATGATGCTCAACCAAGTATGATGCACGACAAGGCTACATGCAACTACTCATGGCAAGAGATGATGCATATAAGAGCAACATGTCAAAGCAAGTTTAAATGAGGCCGGAAGCAACATATGACAAATCCGGTAAGTCCTCATATGCAAACTTCGAAATTGGTCCAGATATGAATCAACCTTATGTTCAAGTTGTTAAACAGCAAGTTAAGATGCATCAAGATGATCTACACGAAATTCTAGTCAAGTTACATATAAAGTTCATGTAATTCGGAGCTACGGCCTAGAAGATATGAGCAAAACAAGTTAAACATAGCATTGATGCAAAATGCATTCAAACATCAAGCAAACACTATCAAAACATGGATGCAACATGATAAGATGAAACTACATGCAATTCTAAGTAAGTTTCATATAGAGCACACTCAAAACGGAGCAACGGTTCAACACATACACACTATACAAGTTTAAAGGACAAACTGTCCAAAACAGCAACTAGGCATCTAGCGAGCATCAAAACAATAAGCTACATCACCTCAACATGAAAACACAAGATATGGACATGCTGTACAGGTAAAGCATGACAAAACATGAACACTGAGCTATCTCCAGAAAACAACAGAACATGCTCAATAGGTCATGGCAAGATTGCAAATAATAACAGTTTCACAGACTTAGCAGAAATCACTGGACATGGCAGAAATAACATCAGGTTACAATGTTTAGAGCTATCAAACAACATGCTACAGGAACTTATCATGGCAAACAAAGGCATGGAAGGCTAATACTAAGGACAAATAACTAAACTCCCTTACTGAACTAATTCCAAAGATCAACAGAAAACATGGTAGCATCCATACAAACATGGCAAATGATATGACAGATTCAGAATAACAGTACATGGCAGGAACAACGATAAGTAGGCATGTTGGTGAGCTTGTACAACTCACCAAAAAGCATTTCATGGAATGACAAGGTGATCAACAGTAAGATGACACACTTATGAAGCTAAGAATGTCAAGAGCAAGTTCATGGGGTGCATGGATCACTAGCGAAACACATGGCAAAACTGAACTCCAAGTCAACAAGCTGACAACAACATTATTTAGCAACTTGAGAGCAAGATTACGACAATCTACGGCATGCTATAAATGCAACCAAGGGCATGGATGGATAGGGCATAATATGTGTAACAAAACATCCTTAGTGAACATCTCCAGATTATGCATAAAATGACTTGTAACAACAGGTTTACATGGCATCAAGATATAACAGATTCAGCCTAGCAAAACAGTAACAGCAAGTACCCTACTTCACGAGCTTTAAGCACTCACTACAGGACTCACAAAAATACATGGATTGCACCACTATAAATATGACATGATGTAGCTCAAAACTCATGTAGATATCAAGCTCATAGGATGCACACACAAAATTCAATGAAAAAGACAAATTATCAAGTTATGTTAACAGACAGCATTAACATCATATAGCATTTTTGCAACGATGATAAGGGCATCAAGATGTACTCAAACAAACATGGCACAATAGAACAAAATGAAGAGAATCTCATGGTGAAAATTTTGATACAATACACGCACAAAACGGGACAGCACACAAGAAGTTATGCATGACGAACATAGCACCAGAATGCAAATATCTGAGGGACTTGGAAAATATACTGTCGGATTTCGGGTTCCGGCAGACCCTCTAGATTCGAACACTGGGGTGCGCGCGGAGATTTCGCCCTCTGCCTACCTGCACCTCACCGCCTCACTACGATCTAGGCAATCAAAGGAACAACACAAGAGACACAAAGTTTATACTGGTTCAAGCCACCATTGTGGTGTAATACCCTACTCCAGTGTGTGGTGTGGTGGATTGCCTCTTGGGCTGATGATGAACAATACAAGGAAGAACAGCCTCGCGAGGGTCTGTTCGTGGCTGGTGCGATGAACTACTTGGGGGAGTTTAGTCGCTCTCTCTACTGGTTTCCTGGTGAGGATCCAATCTCTCTACCTCGTGGGTAGCTAGTCCTATTTATAGGCAAAGGCCCTGGGCCTCTTCCCAAATATTGAATGGGACGGGCGCCAACAATTGGCCATTTTGAAGGGGAACATCTAGTACACTTATCGTGACTAAAGTTGGTCCTCTCTTGCCAAAGGGTCTGGTGGTGACGCCTTCCTGGGCTCCATGATGACTTCCTTCCTGCCGTTGCGACGGTCTTGGTCTTGTTGCACCAAAATGGATGCCTTTGCTTGATGCTCTCGCCTGCGCTTGCTCCCTATACACCAAGGAGGAAAGAAGGACACTGCGTGGGCTAGCGCCCGCCTGGCGCCCGCCTGGCGCCCTTGGTCGTCATGGCTTGCATCATGGGCACCTCGTGAGGTACCCCGCCTTGATCTCTCCGCCTCCTCGCGAGCCAGCCTGACGAGGCCGTGCCAGAGGAAGCTTCCTGTCGTCCGCCCCGCGAGGCTTCGCCCCTCGCGAGGGTCTTGAGCTCGTGCTGATGAAGATGGGCCATCCTGGGCCGCCCCTTGAGCCACGCCGCAGGCCGCAGGCAGGCAAGTCTGGGGACCCTCGTTCCCAGAACACCGATAGTAGCCCCCGGGCCCAAGGCGCGCCCTGACTTGGCTGAGCAGAGAGGCGAAGGGGCAAGTGTGAAGCGTCGCGGGCCCTAACAGCCTGTGGCTTCGGGTGCCGCGTGGCGGTTCGTTGGACATGGGCGGCTCCGCTCCCCCATGATGCCTCGGCAACTGCACGGACTGACAAGTCCCTGCATGCAAAAAACCGGTCATGATTACCTGCGATCGTGGAAGCCGACGGTTGGCCTCCCCTGGCTATAAGTACGGAACGGCGCGAGCCATTCCAGTTCATCTTCCTCTGCTACTTCTCCTCTTCTTCATCTTCGCCACTGCTCCGCCTTGCCGCAATGGCTCCGATACGCCGGTTCTCCGCAGAAGAGAAGGGAAAGGCCCCCCGAGAAGGTCCTGACCCGCTTTCGCCAAAGAAGCGGTTGGTCCTCTGCCGCCAAGATGAGGGCGTGTGGCAGGAGTTGTTGAGGCCCTAGTGTGAGCGACCGCCGCCAGGGTTCCCGCTGTCCTTGTACGCCCACCTTGAGGGCCCTGCAGGAGCTGATGTCGAGCGCCATGGACGATGCCGCCGTCGGCACCGGCGGGTCACGACGGTGCGTGCTATCCCTCCTGGAGTTCACGCTGAGGGCTCCTCCCGAGAGTTTGTGCTCCACGCCGCCATGCCTCCTCGATCTTGGATTCGCCTTCCTCCTTCCTTCGCCTTCAAGATTCCGCCGAGGGGGCCGTTCAGGCTCTGGCTGCAGCACGCCGATTTCCAGACTCCTGCGACCGATGTGGATGTCGAGGTCGTCGCTCCAGGTAAGGTCTTCATGACCCGGGGCTGGGGCAAGATCGCCCGGGTTTGCAGGACGAGGGGCACCCTCGTGATCCACCTGGAGTTCGATGGCGCTTCCATGATGCTCTTCAAGGTCTTCGACGGAGATGGGCGTCGGCTGGAGTGTTGTCCCAGAGGGAGTGGCAGAAGATCTGGAGCGGCAGGGATCGGGCCTGCCGTCGCACGTTCTTCTAGCAGCTCCTCAAGCGGCGGGGGCGCCAGAGGATCCAGCGACTCCACCGAGCTCTTCGTGACTCCAGAGACGAGCGACAATAGCTACGAGCCCCCGAGCCCGCGCCGCTCTCGGAGCAGGACGGGATCGTTAGGCCGCCGCCATCTCTGGTCTGGATGAGGTTGGCGCCGGTGCCTGACGGCCCACTGTTGTTGATGGCGTCTGCCGCGACGGTTCCTGTAGTTATGACTCCTTAGGATACGCGTCTTTTGTCCCTGCGAGGAGCCAAGAACACACCCCGTGGGGGCTTGTAAGGTGTCTGTAGCTCTGTTTGTCAATATGATCCTTATCGTGAAGTAGTGCAAGATGCTTATTCCGTCTTAGCTTAGTTTCTTCCTTTCGAACCTCACGAGGGCTTGGTGCTCTGCACCAACAGGTCCCAGTCCCAAGGCGGCTTCAGCCATCGCTGGTATGCCAGGTCGTGATGCCGTGGTCAAGGCCAGGAGGTGAGCGGCCCGGGGTCCAGTAAGAGCCCATGAGTCGCGATGCTCAGGAGGTCCCCTTTAGCGCTCAGGCATCCATCGTTTGGTGAGAAAGGAATGCGACATTGCTAACACGGGATTGCATTTGATGCGGTGATGGTGTAGCGATAGCTAGTGTTTCCGGAGGGTGACTTATCTCGAGAGTCAGGAAATGCTTCCTGGTGCGGTGCTAGGTCCGTGCATTGGCCGGCGAGGGGTTGCCTGGCGAGGTCCCCGCGCGCCTCTTCCCTCTCGCCTCTGCTCCCCTTTCCGCTCTACATCCTCTGGTCCCAGCCGTTGAGCGGGTCTCAGCCGTCGCTGGTTTGCCAGGTCGCGATGCCGTGGACAAGGCCAGAGGGTGAGGGCTGGAGAGCCAGTAGGAGCCCTGAGTCGCGATGCTCAGGTACCCCCCCCCTTTAACGTGCAAGCGGTTCGCGCGGACGAGAATGAAGAGGACGCCGTGAGGGCCTCGCCTGGTGCTTCTCCTTGGAGGGATGCTGCAGGCCCACCACAAAAAGAGCAAAAGTCCACTATGACAAGCGGCGGTCAGCTGTTAGTTGCTTTCGAGAGGCGACGAGGCACTAAAGGCCTGACGAGGTGTATCAGGGCACCCGTGAGCCAGCGCGGGACTCACGGGGCCCTACCCCAAGGCGGTTTGTGCCTGGCACTGGGCCTTAACTTGTGATGTGTTCCTGCAAATTGACGCTCTACGTCCTCGGGTCCCGGCCCTTGAGCGAGTCTCAGCCGTCGCTGGTTTGCTAGGGCGTGATGCCGTGGACAAAGCTAGAGGTTGAGGGCTGGAGAGCCAGTAGGAGCCCTGAGTCGCGATGCTCAGGTACCCCCCCCCTTTAACGCACAAGCTTGGTTAGATGTCGACGCTCTACGTCCTCGGGTCCCGGCCCTCGAGCGAGTCTCAGCCATCGCTGGTTTGCCAGGGTGCGATGCCGTGGACAAAGCCAGAGGGTGAGGGCTGGAGAGCCAGTAGGAGCCCTGAGTCGCGATGCTCAAGTACCCCCACCTTAATGCGCAAGCTTGGTTAGATGTCGACGCTCTACGTCCTCGGGTCCCGGCCCTCGAGGGAGTCTCAGCTGTCGCTGGTTTGCCAGGGCGCGATGCCGTGGACAAAGCCAGAGGGTGAGGGCTGGAGAGCCAGTAGGAGCCCTGAGTCGCGATGCTCAGGTACCCCCCCTTTAACGCGCAAGCGGACGACATGAAGGAAGAAGAGGTGCCACGGACAGGCATCAAATAACAAGCATGATGGGTCGAATGCATGGCCCGAAAATAAATGCAAGAGTGGTACACGCCGCTGGGTCTGACCCGAGCGACTTGGGGATGTTGCAGCCCGAGGGGCGCCCCCAACAAGGTAAGCTAAAAACATGAACAAAAGGAATACATGCTGCAGGGACGGACCCACGCGGCCTGGGAATGATGCAGCCCTGGGGGCGCTCCCAGCTGGAAACGAAACTTGAAAGATGTCACCTGATAGTGTTGACGATGAAGGGGTGTTGAAGTAGCAAATGTAGCGGGCGGCGGGAGCCGATCTTCACGAGCCCCCAGGCCCAGGAGCCTCGGGAGGCTCCGGAGGCGCTGGTGGCTCCTCGCGAACCATCTCCATCTCCGCCAGGACTGCGGAACGCCTGGCCTCCTGAGCCTCCAGGATGCTCCTCATGAGGCGCTGGCCCACCGCAGCCACGTTCGGCAAGCCATAGGGCATGCGAACGTAGCTGTGGGGAGGGCCTTGCTAGCGCCCCACGCGTGAGGGCCAGAAGCGCTCCTGAGAGGCGGCTTGGTTGAGCCATGGGATGTCGACGTAGACGTGTAGCCCACCATCCCCGCCTGGATGGGGAGCTGCGGCGGGTAAGCGGCGGCTGCCACTCATGACTCTTGACTCCCGCAACTCCTGTGTGATCTGACTGATGAACTCCTGAGGGTTTGGCCCTCCTTGCCTTGCTCCTTCCTAAGGGAAACGTGTTTTGAAACACGCCTCCAAGTGGTGCCCAAGCGCCTCCCCATTACCTTAGCAATGTCGGTGGCCCTCCAGGAGGGAGCCCCCGAGCCCTGCTTGAGGAGGGCACCGGGCACGCCTTCCTATGCGATAGAAGGAGGTGCCCCCTGAGCAGGCGCAGACCCTGAAGGGCCTGCCTCCTGAGGGGTCGGGCTTGGCGATGTCTTCTTCTTCTTGGGAGCGGTCTCAGGGAGCCTCCCGCTCCCACGATCTGGGTCTTCAAGTGATGCGGCCTCGAAAGCTCGTTCCAGGGAGCACACTGTGTCTCTCTCTTCACAGGGCACCGTGATGACTCCTCCACTTCCTGGCATCTTGAGGACGTTGTAGCCGTGATGAGTCACGTCCATGAACTTGGCGAGAGCTGGGTACCCGAGGATGCCGTTGTATGGCAGGCGAATGTGGGCGACGTCGAAGTCGATGAGCTCGGTGCGGTAGTTGTTGTGTGCCCCGAAGGTGACAGGGAGGCGGACCTGCCCAATTGGAACCGTGGAGCCGTCGGTGACCCCGGAGAAAGGCTTGGTTGGCTGAAGCTGATCATAAGGCACTTGGAGATTGTTGAACGTCTCTACGGACAGGACGTTGAGCCCTGCCCCGCCATCGAGGAGGGTCCTGGTGACTTGCACGTTGCTGATGACTGGGGAGCAAAGCATTGGGAGGACTCCGGCTGTGGCCGCGCACTTGAGCTGATCCGCTGAGCTGAACGTGATGGCGCACGCCGACCACCTGAGGGGGCGCGTGGCTTCAAGCTTGGGGAGGACTGCATTCACTTCACGGGCGAACTGCTTGAAGATGCGTTGAGAGGCTGGGGCTTGAGCTCCGCCAAGGATGCAGGCGATCGCGCGCGGCTCCTGGAAGCCCCCAGCCCCCTCGTCCTGATGATGGACCTCGTTTCTCCTTGGCTGCGGCGGCAGTGGAGGGAGGACTGCGTTTCCTTGCGGACGATCCTCGCGAGGCTGATCCCTCCAGTCTCCCTCGCAAGGTTGATTGAGGGAGCCCTGGACTAGGGGGTGTCTGGATAGCCGAACTATCATCATCGGCCGGACTCCAAGACTATGAAGATACAAGATTGAAGACTTTGCCCCGTGTCCGGATGGTACTTTCCTTGGCGTGGAAGGCAAGCTTGGCGATATGGATATGTAGATCTCCTACCATTGTAACCGACTCTGTGTAACCCTAGCCCTCTCCGATGTCTATATAAACCGGATGGCTTTAGTCCGTAGGACGAACAACAATCATACCATAGGCTAGCTTCTAGGGTTTAGCCTTCTTGATCTCGTGGTAGATCTACTCTTGTAACACACATCATCAATATTAATCAAGCAGGACGTAGGGTTTTACCTCCATCAAGAGGGCCCGAACCTAGGTAAAACATCGTGTCCCTTGTCTCCTGTTACCATCCGCCTAGACGCACAGTTCGGGACCCCCTACCCGAGATCCGCCGGTTTTGACACCGACATTGGTGCTTTCATTGAGAGTTCCTCTGTACCATCGCAATCAGGAAGGATGCCTTTTCCCGTCTTTAAAGACGGCGCCGTCGTCAAGGGAGCTTTAGCCGCCGGCCAAACTATTCGGCTAGGTGGTTTTCTTATGACCGCCTGTTCGGCCACCGCTCCGACAATGACCTCTCAGGTCATCAAAAGCGATCTTCACGTCAGCTCGGAATTCGCCGAGCAGCTAGATCCTATGGAGCTCTCCTCCATAAATGAGCTCTTGGATCGCATCGCCGCCCTGGGAGTCGCTACAGACTATGATCAGATTGGGCTTAAAACCGATCTGAGAGAAATTAACTCTCCCCGGGCTACCCACCACGTTGTTGTGGTAGAGGAACAATGTGGCGACTCTTCTTCTATGTTAAAAACCAGCTATGTCCGGATTCTCGATCCCTCCATGCCGGATTCCCACGGAGGGACGGACGTCAATCAAATACTGAACCTAAAGTCAGGCATCGGACCAGATTTGTTGGAAAACATCCAACAATCCAAGCTTCCAAATCCGGAAACTTCTTGGCCTTTGAGCCTCAGATCGGGCGGGGTTCCAAATTTAATTCCACCCGCCCACCCAAACATAAGCGATCTATCTCAAATACGGCAAGAGCCCGATGAAACAGTACATCATTACTAGGCCAGATTCCTCCTGGTTATGAATAGGATAAAGGACTGCCATGAAGAAAGCGAGATTTCAATTTTCTGCAACAATTGCACGGACAAGGGAATCATGAACGCCATAAGTCGTCGCGAAGTTACACGCTTCGCCGACCTAGCGAGCATTGTACAAAAATACTGTGTGATGGAGAGTGCAGGAAAACCGAAACCAGGTTTTGGGACAATCCGGCCCTGAATACAACCCTAGTCCGAAACAAAAGGGTGCGTCATACTCAAGCACCTGGGTTAAAAACCAAAAAGCAAAAAACCCCTAAAGGGCACGGAACCGTACTGGAGGGATGGCTCAACGGACCCTGTCAAATCCACAGTACGGAGGGCGCCACTCCAACACATAGCCTTCGAGCATGTTGGATACTACGGCAGGTGGACAAAAGTGGCGAAGGCTTTCTAGCCCCGGGCAACCAGCCCAATAGTGCCAGTACGGTATTAACAATCTTCGAGACTTTCGCATCAAATAACATGCGGAAACGAACAATCCGCAGCCTCACCAAAGTCTACCAAGTAGCAACAACAAATCCATGGAGCGGCACGGCTATCACCTTCAATGCCAGCGACGAACCTAAATTCTGAACAGCTCGAGCACCAGCCGCATTGGTCCTCAGTCCGATAGTGGACGTCTTTCGTCTTACCAAGGTACTCATGGATGGCGGCAGCGGATTAAACCTCATCTACGAGTAAACCCTTCAAAAAATGGAAATTGACAGGAGCCGCATTGAGCGAAGCAACACAACCTTCGGGGGAATAATCCCTAGTCGAGAAGTACGCTGCACAGGAAAAATCACACTAGACGTAGTGTTCGGCTCGCCGAACAATTACATGTCCGAAGAGGTCACGTTCCAAGTGGCCCCATTCGACAGCGGATATCACGCCTTGTTAGGGCGAGAGGCATTCACAATCTTCCAAGCTGTACCTCATTACGGGTACATGAAGCTCAAAATGCCCGGGCCCATTGGAATAATCACTGTTGTCAGTGATCCAGATATAGCACTCCGCGCTGAAAATAAGACAGCCGCAATGGCCCTAGAGGCATTATCCGAAGCCCTAGCGGCAGAGGAACTCACTGCGCTGCGCTCCACGGTGGACAGGGGCGACGTGATACTCGGTAAGAGGTCTAAGTCCACCTCTTTTAAACCAACAGACGAAATAGTCAAATTCCAGGTCCATCCAACGGACCCCACAAAGACGGCCTCCATTGGGGCACAATTAAAGCCTGATGTAGAAGCCGCACTACGAGAATTCCTACGGGAAAACTGGGACATTTTTGCCTGGCACCCTTCAGACATGCCAGGAATCCCACGCAGGCTGGCAAAGCACAGCCTAAATATCCTAAAAGGATTCAAGCCAGTCAAGCAGGCTCTTCGGCGATTTTCCGAACCCAAAAGGCAGGCAATGGGAGAGGAGCTAGCCAAACTCTTAGAAGCCGGATTCATCAGAGATACAAAACATCCGGACTGGCTAGCCAACCTGGTAATGGTACCAAAAAAGGACAAATCCTGGCGCCTTTGTGTCGATTTCAAAGACCTTAACAAGGCCTGTCCAAAGGACCCTTTCCCTCTCCCTCGCATCGACCAAATCATCGATGCTACCGCAGGGCACGATTCATTGTGCTTCCTCGATGCATACTCCGGATACCATCAAATCAAGATGGCGGAAAAAGACCAGGCCGCAACGGCATTCATTACTCCATACGGACCATTCTGCTTCAATACAATGCCCTTCGGACTCAAAAACGCCGGCGCAACATATCAGCGCATGATTCAGACATGTCTGGCTACCAAGATAGGCAAAACAGTACAGGCATACGTAGACGATGTGGTCGTAAAGACCAAACACGTCGAAACTCTAGTAGACGACTTGAGGGTGACATTCGACAACCTCCGAGCATATGACATTAAGCTCAACCCGGAAAAATGTGTTTTCGGTGTACTAGCAGGAAAGCTCTTGGGCTTCATTGTATCCGGTAGAGGAATTGAAGCAAACCCAGCCAAGATCCGAGCTCTGTCACAATTGGATATCCCAAAAGACCTCAAGCAAATACAAAAACTAACTGGATGCGTGGCGGCTCTAAGCCGCTTCATCTCCCGTTTGGGAGAAAAGGCACTGCCCCTCTATCGCCTCCTCCGGCGCACCGAACACTTCGAATGGACGGATGCTGCCACGGTCGGACTCGAAGAAATTAAGGCCATATTGGCAACAAATCCGGTCCTGGCCATGCCCAACCTGGGCGAACCGATGTTATTATATATCGCAGCAACACATCAAGTTGTCAGCGCGGTACTCGTCGTCGAACGAGAAACAGAAGGGCACAAATTCCCTCTTCAAAAACCAGTGTACTACGTATCCACTGTCTTAACTCCATGCAAGTCCCGGTACCCACATTATCAAAAGATAGCGTATGCGGTGTTCATGGCATCCCGAAAGCTGCGACACTACTTTCAAGAGTGTTCTATAACGGTGGCCTCCGAAGTACCTCTCAACGATATTATAAACAATCGCGAAGCGACGGGCAGGATTGCAAAATGGGCCATTGAGCTCTTACCATTTGACATAACCTACAAACCACGGCAAGCTATAAAGTCGCAAGTTTTGGCTGACTTCATCGCCGAATGGACCGAAGCCAAACTCCCTAAAGAGTACGGCACATACTACAATTGGATCATGCATTTCGACGGCTCCAAAATGTTGGCTGGCTTGGGGGCTGGCGTCGTCTTGACGTCCCAACCGGAGACACAGTCCAATACGTGCTTCAAATAATGTACACGGACTCCAACAATGCAGCCGAATACGAGGCCCTTCTACATGGCCTCCGGATGGCAATCTCCATGGGTATTCAACGCCTAGAGGTGCGCGGGGATTCAAACCTCGCAATATCCCAAGTAAATGGAGACTTTGACGCCAAGGATCCGAAAATGGCAGCCTACCGTAATGTCGTCTTAAAAATGTCAGCCCGGTTCGAAGGACTCGAATTCCACCATGTAGCCCGGGATAATAACCAGGCAGCAAACGTGTTGGCACGCGTCGGCGCAAAACGCGATGCCGTCCCTCCAAACATCTTCCTAGAGCGGCTTTTTAAGCCATCCGTTTTATGGGAAGGGGAGTCCGGAAACGACAACCAGGAACCAACTGCACCACCCAACACAGAACATTCTGACACAATCGGTGGCTCAGCCAATGAAATAACACCTTCAGCCCACGAGATAATGGCAGTAATTGCACCATGGACGGAACCATTCCTAGCCTACTTAATCAGGTAGGAACTCCCCGAAGACCAAAATTAGGCCCGCTGCATAGTTCGGCGATCTGAAGCCTACAAGGTCCATGAGGGAGAACTCTCTAAGAAAAGCACAACCGGAGTCCTTCAAAGGTGTATCTCCGAAGAGGAAGGGCGAAATCTCCTGGCTGAAATTCACGCCGGACTCGGTGGGCACCACGCTGCAGCCCGGGCCCTTGTAGGCAAGGCCTTCTGTACAGGATTTTATTGGCCGACAGCTCGGGCAGATGCTCAGGACTTAGTCCAACGATGCGTTGGTTGCCAGCTCTTTGCTAATCAAAGCCACATGCCACCTACCGCCCTCAAAACTATACCCATCACTTGGCCGTTCGCGGTCTGGGGGCTTGACATGGTCGGATCCCTTAAAGGGGGAACCCACAAGCACAAATACTTATTGGTCATGGTGGACAAATTCACCAAATGGATAGAGGCCAAGCCGGTTAAAACGGCAGAATCCGGACCTGTGATAGACTTCATATCCGGGATAGTACACCGTTTTGGCGTCCCCCACAGCATCATCACTGATAACGGCACGAATTTCACAGCCGACGATGTTAAACTCTGGTGCAAAAACATGGGCATCAAGCTCGACTACGCTTCAGTCTACCACCCTCAAACTAATGGTCAAGTGGAACAAGCAAATGGTCTAATCATGAGCGGCATTAAACCCAGATTAGTGCGGTCCCTCACGGAATCTAACACGCACTGGGTAGAGGAGCTTGACTCCGTACTCTGGGGCCAGCGGACCACGCCAAACCGCACTACTGGATTCACACCATTTTTTATGGTATACAGCGCTGAGGCAGTTTTGCCATGCAATATAATTCATGACTCACCTCGCGTGCGCATGTACGAGGAAAGAGAAGCCGAGTTGGATCGGAAGGACAGTTTGGACGCCTTAGAGGAGGAGCGCGACGTGGCAAAATCCCGTTCTGCATTCTATCAACAGCGGGCTCGAAGATATCAAAGCAGGGAAGTACGGGCCAAAACTTACAATGTTGGCGAGCTAGTTCTACACCTGCCAGACAAGAAAAAGGAGAAACTTAAGCCCAAATGGGAAGGTCCCTTCATCATCGACCAAGTCCTTACCGGCGGTGCATACCGTCTATGCAACACATCTGACAACCGACTCGAGCCAAACCCATGGAGCGCAGCCCGTCTCCGAAGATTTTACGCCTAGCGCCGGACTCAGGGCTCGTCTCCTTCCTCCGTCCACCTTTCATATTTTTCACTGTCTTTGTTTTTCCTCCTTTTTCCTCCCCCTCTCAGTAGAAGCCTCTTGAGGGCTGATCTGCGCTTTGTTCGCACTCACTCGATGTGCTACTCGCACTCGTTATACCTGGGGGCTTCTTTAACAGAAGCTTATTTATACGGCGTTCATGCCCAACACATGTGTCACACTTCCGCATGTACCTTTTGATCACCATTATATGCATCGATATGACTTAAGTTTTTGCCAAGCCGGGTTGCCTGGCTCCTATGCTTACCCCTACGTTCCCGATTGTTCGGCTAGGAGGTAAAGGGAGCACCTCTGCGATTGTTACTGCCGGGTCAGCCGGACGTGTACCTCAAACTGGGTGAAGCCGAAGGCTAGCGTTCTTAAGGGAATATTCGTTCGGTGACCTGAAAGATGATTTATTACTTACCTATTTATCTGCCCCCAGATGCTTTTTCTGCTATTTTCGCAGTCTGGACATGCACTTTAGGGCATGCCTCCCAGGGAAAGGAACCCTTAACGGAACTATTCTCCCTGGAAGATGTTTCTTACTAACCATGTAATATAACATAGCTAGATGGGCACTTGTCTGATAAAGCAATTATGACCCCTACGCCTTGTCTCCATGCATGCCCCGGTTCTTTTCTAACCGTAAGGGTATTCGGACACACTCCGGACTGTTGGGTCCCGAGGTTGAAGCGAAACGGTCCGCAAAGACAAACGATCTACAATCCGGCTAGAAGGCATTTTACATGTCATTTTAAAATTACACCGTCAAACTGACTGATTGTACTCCTCTTCAATCCCATCTAACAGGCTGTCTAATTTACAGTCCTGTTGGGAATATTTCGCGGCCAACTCTACTTGGCCGTACATCAGGCTCACAGAGATCTCCTTCCCGTCGGGCCCCATAGGTCCGACCTCGGCCATGTGGTTTGGGTCAGCCTTCGGGTACCGCGTCTTCACCATGGCCCAGGCCTCCCTAGCGCCTTGACGGCAGGCCAATATCTTCCACAGACAGAGACGCCGCCGTACTCCCTAAAGCTTCTCAGCAAGCCCTCCAAGACCCTCGGGTAGGGAGATGGAAGGCCATAAGGCCTGAACGACGCCGCTCATCGCCTGCCGAACACGTTCCTGCAGTTGCAGCAGCTCGGGAAGAGGATCTCCCGTGGAACCAGGCATCTCCTCCGCCGGACGACCCGTGAGCACACCTACAGACACATTTCTGTCAATCGACTTCCTCGCTGAACTCTTCTTTTCAAAAGAGTTTGCTCAAGCACTTACTATAAATGCCGCGACAAAGCCGCCGATTCTCCTTTACGGAGTTAGACAGCTGGACCCGGACATCTTTTAGTTCTTCGCCCAGCTGGGTGTGGGCATCTTGGAGTTTGTTCCTCTCCTGCTGCACCCTCATAAGCACCTTCTCGCCGGCCCTCAACTGCGCAGCAGATGTTGCTTGTCCGGATCTAGTCCGGCACCCTCTGCAATATTATTGTCAAACAATACACACACGCTGCACTTCATAAACTACTTCTCTTTTCAAAATATGAATTACCAGAGGGGGTCTCTATGGCTCCCCCGGCAGCGGCTAGTGCGGCCTCAAGTTGGGCCTTGCATTCTTGAAGCTCCTGGGACAGGTGGGTATTCTTCTCGGTAAGATCCTGCACAACAAATGATCCTTAAATCAGTTAGTTTAACTATTTTAAGTCCCGGGGGCTACTAGAATATATAACTATTAAAATTCCTCACCCATATGTCTTTTACATACTACTCCGTGGCTCTGGTTAAACCATCTTGAGCAGCACGGAGGTGCGCGTCTCCCGCATTAAAGGCATTCAACGCCTCTAGGGAGAAACACGCGTCACGAAGAACTGTCCAACGACGCCTGTGATTCATGGCGCTCTCCACCTCAGACCTGGTGGCGGACAACCTATCGGCATCCTCCGTTGGAGGAGCATCCGGCTCGCGCCTTGCACTCGCCTCCCCCTCCGGACCAGGCATTGGAGACTGGCTGGCGGAGGCTTGGTTGGCACCCTCTCCGGACTCAGTCCCGTGAGTGCTATTTCTCCTAGAAGAATCATGAGGATTAATATACCTCCCAGGAGTCTTTCCCTTAAAAGACAATGGTGCACCATACCTTTGCGGTGACGTTTCGATTCGCGCCACACTCCTCTTCCGCCTGCTAGGCCGCACTGACCTCGTTTGATCAGTCGCCGCGGGCTCGGCTTCCCGCCGTGAAGGCACCTCCTGCCAATCACCATTGGTACACGGTGGTCAGAAATAAGCATTAAAAAAGTAACGGTGTCAGGATTTCGGTCGTACTCACCTGGGAAGCCGGACATAAACCGGGGTAGTCAGCCGTAATGGCCACTAAAGCATTGTCCATGCTGAGCTGGTGGAACACCCCGTCAATCAATTCCACCTTTATGTCCGGATCCTCTTCGGAGGCCGGATCAAGGGATCTTCCCGGATCCTCGGGTTGTGGAGTTGGGCTTTCTATGCCCTCCACATCCCGGCACAGTTCCTGCGTCGAAATCATAAAGTAATACACTTATCTTTGGAAGCACGGATCAGATATATAAACGTCCGCTTACCCAGCTCCGAGGGTTATTCATGGAGAATCCATTCAATGGACTCGTGCGGAGGAAGTCCTCCTTCTCCCCCTTGTACAAGCCGGACAGGATCTTCACCAGATCAGCGGCTGATCCCGGCCCCGTGCGGCCATGACGGGTGGCGTCATTCTCCCCGTTGAAATCCCACATGGGGTGGCTCCTATATTGGAGCGGCTGCACCCCTCGCATAATGCATGTGACCATGACTCCGATCATGGTTAATCTGGAATGGGCTAGTAACCGTATCCGGCCCATCAGATAATGGACGCTCCTGTCATCTTCCCGTTGAGGGCTCCGTGGGCGCCAACTCAGGTGTTTCTTCAGAGGAGCGTTGCTAAACTCTGGGAGGCCGATCCGAACTGGATCCGGTAGCGGGGCGTCTTCCATATAGAACCACTCCGAAGGCCAGTCTTCGCATGCCTTCTTCGGGGTTCTGGATAGATATCCGGTCCCGGCGATGCGCCATATTTCGGCTCCGCCCACTTGATATATCGACCCCTCGTGTGAACGGGGTATGAGGCAAAACAGCCTCTTCCACAGCGCAAAATGGGGCTTGATGCCCAAGAACAGCTCGCAAAGAGCTACAAAGCCCGCGATGTGCAAAATGGAGGCAGGCGTGAGGTGGTGAAGTTGGAGTCCATAGAACTCCAGGAGCCCCCGGAGAAACGGATGTATGGGAAATCTGAGTCCCCTTATTAAGTAGGGGACGAAGCATACCCGCTCTCCTTTGGAGGGATTGGGGACGCTCTCCGCCTGCTTCCCACCCTTGTAGGTGGCCAGTCCGGCTCGAACCGGAACCATAAAGGCTGTGGGAAGGTATCCCTCTGCTTGGAGCATCACTAACTCGCTATGCGGGACTGAGCATCTCCTCCAATCTCCTGGCGGAGGACTAGGAGCACGAGAAGAGGAGCCGCGTCGACTATCCATGTTGCAATGGATTTTTTGTCAGATGCGCCTCGATGAGTACTTGCAGAAGGAGGATGGTGTGATTTGGATCTGGATCCTCGCCTCTCTTATAGGCAGCTTATTCGTACAGCTAGGGGGTAAAACGTAAGAATACCCTGGCTTTTCGCATTCGTACAACACGCGGAAGAAGGCCATTATTGGACGTGGAACCCAAGGAGCGCAGCATTTATGAAGCAACCGGACACTATCCGGCAAACACATGGAACATGAAGGAGAACCCGCCTTGCAAACGCCAAAGACAATATATGCGCCGGACTCGTCATCATTGAAGCATGGTTCGGGGGCTATTGAGGGAGTCCTGGACTAGGGGGTGTCCGGATAGCCGAACTATCATCATCGGCCGGACTCCAAGACTATGAAGATACAAGATTGAAGACTTCGTCCCGTGTCCGGATGGGACTTTCCTTGGCGTGGAAGGCAAGCTTGGCGATACGGATATGTAGATCTCCTACCATTGTAACCGACTCTGTGTAACCCTAGCCCTCTCGGTGTCTATATAAACCGGATGGCTTTAGTCCGTAGGACGAACAACAATCATACCATAGGCTAGCTTCTAGGGTTTAGCCTCCTTGATCTCGTGGTAGATCTACTCTTGTAACACACATCATCAATATTAATCAAGCATGACGTAGGGTTTTACCTCCATCAAGAGGGCCCGAACCTGGGTAAAACATCGTGTCCCTTGTCTCCTGTTACCATCCGCATAGACACACAGTTCGGGACCCCCTACCCGAGATTCGCCGGTTTTGACACCGACACTGATCCTGCCAGCGACACTCGCGAGGTCGGTCGCGCCACCCTTGGCGAGGGTCGCGGTCTTCCCAGCGTCCTGCGTTCCTTCGTCCTCCTCGGCCATAGCCACGATCATTGCAGTCGGGGCGTCGGCCGACCCTTCCTTCTCGCACGGCTCGTAGCTCTTGGCATTCGTTGGTGTTGTGGGTGTGGAGGTCGTGGTACACACAGTACCGGCTGCCCTTGAAAGACTCGGGCTGATCTCAGCCCCGCTTGGTGTCTGGTTCTGCCGCGAGCATGGCAGCCCCCTTGCGCTTCACGTCCTTGGCCTTGGATTTCTTCTCTTCTGAGTCTACGGCTGGCAGCTCGAGGAGGGAAAGTCGCCCTTCCTCAACCCTGGCGCACTTGGTTGCCAAGTTGAATAGCTCCAAGGAAGTGCACAGATCTTCATGCATCGCCAGCTCCTCCTTCATCTTGACGTCACGCACGCCGTCGGAGAAGGCTGAGATGATGGCTTCCTCGGTCACCTTGGGAATCTTGAGACGTGCGTTATTGAAGCGCTGGATGTACTTCTGCAGGGTCTCCCCTGGTTGCTGCTTGATGCGGCGCATGTCGCTTACGGCAGGTGGCCGGCCACGAGTACCTTGGAAGTTGGCGATGAAACGGGTGTGCATCTCATCCCAGGAGGAGATCGTGCCAGGGGCCAGGTTCAGGAGCTAGGTGCGGGCCCCGTCCTTGAGTGCCATGGGAAACCAGTTCGCCATGACCTTCTCATCCCCGTTGGCGGCTTCGATGCCCAGCTCGTAGAGTTGGAGGAACTCCACAGGGTCGGCCGTGCCGTCGTAGCAAGGAGGCAGGTCTGGCTTGAACTTGCAGGGCCACGCGACACTTCACAGCTCAGTGGTGAAGGCGCGGCAGCCTGCTGTGGCCACGGGAGGCCTCTGGTGACGAGGAGCTTGGTCCTGCGGGCCCCCATGCCCTGCAGCTGGGAGCAGCGCGGGGTCTTGGCATGCTGGAACAAGAGTGTGGTTGCGACGAACCAGAGCAGGGAGCACTCGGGCAGCTTCTTGGGGGCGAGGAACCTCTTGGCAGCTCCGCTCTTGCTGCGCTGGCATCGGACGGAGCGGGTTCCATCCAGGGGCCACGCGCCTTGGGGCCAGGGCGCCTTCTTGAGGGGGAGGCGGCTGAGGCGCCCCTGGAGCTTCATTGCCCGCGCAGGGCGGGGTGCAGTGCAGCGAGAAGGACGGCACGCGGGATCCCCCTGCGGCGCGGACGAACTCGGCGACGCGATCGAGCCACTCTTCATAGACGTTGTCGACTGGGCGGTAGCGTAGGAGCTCATTTGCCGCGATGAGCGCAGCTCGAGCCTCCATGGCCGCGCGGGGCGCGCGGGACAAAGAACCAGCCGGGGCGAGCGAGGGAGTGGCAGTGCGGCCGTCTCTCCTCATGGATGGATGCTGGGACGATGCTTGCTGCTCGTTCCCCGCCGGTCCGGTGGCGGCATTGACGGCAGGCGACGAGGAATGGTGGCGTGGCCGCCGACGGTGGCCGTCTGGGCGACGCGGGAAGCGAGAGCGGCTCGGCGCTCTATGTGGGCCCGACGAGCGTCTGACATGGACGCGATGGTCGGTGAAGAACAGGGCGGCGGAAGACGAATTCCGGCGCACCCCTACCTGGCGTGCCAAATGTCGGATTTCGGGTTCCGGCAGACCCTCTAGATTCGAACACTGGGGTGCGTGCGGAGATTTCGCCCTCTGCCTACCTGCACCTCACCACCTCGCAACGATCTAAGCAATCAAAGGAACAACACACAAGACACAGAGTTTATATGGTTCAGGCCACCATTGTGGTGTAATACCCTACTCCAGTGTGTGGTGTGGTGAATTGCCTCTTGGGCTGATGATGAACAATACAAGGAAGAACAGCCTCGCGAGGGTCTGTTCATGGCTGGTGTGATGAACTACTTGGGGGAGTTTAGTCGCTCTCTCTACTGGTTTCCTGGTGAGGATCCGATCTCTCTACCTCGTGGGTGGCAAGTCCTATTTATAGGCAAAGGCCCTGGGCCTCTTCCCAAATATTGAGCGGGAAGGGCGCCAACAATTGGCCATTTTGAAGGGGAACATCTAATACACTTATCCTGACTAAAGTTGGTCCTCGCCTGCCAAAGACTCTGGTGGTGATGCCTTCCTGGGCTCCATGATGACTTCCTTCCTGCTGTTGCGACGGTCTTGGTCTTGTTGCACTGAAATGGATGCCTTTGCTTGATGCTCTCGCCTGCGCTTGCTCCCTATACACCAAGGAGGAAAGAAGAACACTGCGCGGGCTGGCGCCCGCCTGGCGCCCTTGGTCGTCATGGGCACCTCGTGAGGTACCCCGCCTTGATCTCTCCGCCTCCTCGCGAGCCAGCCTGACAAGGCCGTGCCTGAGGAAGCTTCCTGTCGTCCGCCCCGCGAGGCTTGGCCCCTCGCGAGGGTCTTGAGCTCGTGCTGATGAAGATGGGCCATCCTGGGCCGCCCCTTGAGCCACGCCGCAGGCCGCAGGCAGGCAAGTCTGGGGACCCCCGTTCCCAAAACGCCGACATATACCCCTCTGAAAACAGATCTAGGCTTTCGCACGGAAGTCGATGCAGGGCCGGAGTTCGCCGAAGTTTGCACCGGAGTAAACGGGGAAGATGTCGGGGAGGTGGATCCGGGCCGGATCTGGCCGGAGGCGGGGGAGAGGCGACCGGGGAGGCGCGGACGGTGAACGGGCGGCGGCGGCAGCACGCGACCGGCGTCGGGGTTCCACGGGGCGGCGCGGGCGCTCCGGAGGGGTGGCGGTGACGGGCGGCGATGAGGCGACAGCGGGGCACGGGCGCACGACGGCGCTGGACGCCGGCGGCGGGAGGCTAGGCGGCTCTGGCAGGAGCGGAGGGCGCTCTGGCCCGGCACGGCTCGGGCGGGCCGGCCTCGGGTCTCGCGGGTCCGCGGCGACGCGCGGCGGCGCTTGCCACGTGGCGGCCCGGGAGAGGCTGGGAGCGGCGGCGCTGGGACGGGCGGACATGTCCGGACATGGGGGGGGATGTCCGGCGGCGCGAGGGGAAGGGGGCTAGGGTTTGGACTGCGAGATTTTTCGTGGGGAGGTGTTTATTTATAGGTATAGGGAGCTAGGAGGGTCCAAATGAGGTGCGGTTTTCGCCCACACGATCATGATCGAACGACCGAGAGCATGGAGGGGGTTTGGATGGGCTCATGGGGTGTGGTGAAGATGGGCTGGGCTGCAAAGAGAGGGGGGTTTCGGGCTACGCGATTAACCGTTGGGGCATCAAACAACCTCCAAATGGAACGAAATTTGACGGGCGGTCTACCAGTGATGTACCAAGGCCACTCGACAAATCTCGGCCCATTCTGAGAACCTTTTTCTCCCCCTCACTAAACAAGGTCTGAGAGGGGCGACGGGCGCGTGTGAATTTAGTTGGGCTCAGAACGGACAACAAAGAGAACCGGGGGAACCCGGACGGATGCAAGTTTTGAAAAGCATGCAGATGAAATGCAGATGATGACATGGCAAAATGCAACATGCAAGCAACTGGCATGGCAACTATGGCGAATAACTGGAAGACACCTGGCGCATCAGATCCAGGGCGTTACAACTCTCCTCCACTAACAGGAGATCTCGTCCCAAGATCTTAGGAACGAGACGGAAGGGAAAGAGGATGAGGTGAAGTAAGACCAGAAGAAAGAAGATAAAAAAGTCGTGAGAACTCAGGTAGAAAATAGGAATGACGATTATGAAGAGAATGAAAAGCTCAAGAAAAAGATAGATTCTGAAACCACTCCGGTTAGAACAAGCTAGGAAAGGAATAAGAATGGAAGAATTTAGGCAGCACTCTGGGTGAAAATGGAAGGAAATAAAACATGAACTTCACAAGATGGGATGGAACTTGATGAGATGAACAACGCAATGCCTCCGGAAGAATTGAAAGAATGGAATGAAAAGAACTTATAAGGAAGCGTTGAACGGAGTTGTTGAGAAAATCAACAACGAAAGAATAAGCTTGTTGTGGACTTATCAAAAACAACTCAAAACTTGAGGTGAAATTATACCACAACCGATGTCTAAATAGCTGAGAAGAACGAAGAAATGCAAATCTCCACTTCAGAAGAAAACGGAGAATTATTTGCACTTCGAGACGCGAGAAGAAAAGATACTTGAACTCCTCCAACAAGAATCTTGATGAAAACTTGAAGAATGGATTGAATCATGAAGAACCGCCGTGAAGAACTCCGGTGACAAAAGGATGATGAGATAGAATGAAGGATGAAAGAATAAGATTCAAGCTTGCGGTTATTTAGATGGAGGTTCCGACGAAATGGCCGAGGAAATTTGAACTCCGGAAAAGAAAAAGATGAAAACACTTGGACCTAGAATTAATTCATCAAGAACAAACTTCGAAGGAAGGGATTACTCACTTGGATGAAATAAGAATAAGATTTATTGTATGCCTATCCTTCTTCAAATTTAATTGATGACAACCAGATTTTTGCATGCACTTATTCCTCTTGAAAAGGATTGAGAAGTGACATATCGCAAACTTGAGAAGGTCTTCATGAACCACCGGTAGGATTGGAAAGAACGAATGGATTAAAATGATAATCAAGGAAAAAGAATCTTGAACGAACCACCGTAAGAATTCGAAAATGACTGATGAAAGAGAATGAATCACTGGGAAGAATTAGAAGACTCAGTATGCTAGAGGGGATTTCGATGCAAAAGAACAAAGGGATAACGAGCTGATAAAGAATACTTGACAGATGCATCGAGATAAGTAGAGAATAATAGCTAGAATGATGGCCTCCGGTGAAAAGAAATGGAAAAACAACTCCTAACATACTCCGGATGGTTAAAAAAAGGAATATCTGACAAGTGGAATAATTTGAGAGGATAACATGAAGATTTGGAGGAAAAACTCTTCTTCGGTCTTCAAATGACGACGAGAAACACCACCAAAATTACTAAGATACTCCAGGAGAATGAAAAAGAGGAAGTGTTGAACCAAAGATGAAAAGAATTCAAAATTTATCTAGGAGAAGGCATGTGACTGACGGGATCCATTCTTACGTCACACTTGAAAAGAATTTGAGAATAACTCCGGGAGAATTAAAAGAGTCAAGTAAAATCCTGGGAAAAGACCTGTGGGTTAGGGCCCACTGAAGAGAAAAATACGGTTGGAAAGGATTGTTGAAGAGATAGATGATGCACCGGAACAATTAAAATATTTGAATGAGGTGACAACCTCGAATTACTACAAACACAGACGAACTCCTGAGATGTCTTGAGCACTCCAGAAGGATAAACTGGTGAGTGGCGAACGAGCAGGGAATACACTTGATCCCAGGAAAAGAATGCGATCAACCTGAAAAACTTGAATTGAGTCCACCGGAAAAGAGATGAAGAATGTCCACTGTTGAGGATATAAGTACTGAGTGTAAACCGCCCAGGAGGGGCCGGTTCACGCTCATCTATATTGAAGCCCATGAAGACAAAGAAGATGGCGCTTTCCTGTTAAAGCTAAGAGCCCCAGAGCCCAAAGGCGGATTAGGGCCCATAGTTTTAAACCGCCATAGTTGTATAACTTGTATTGTAAGTTAGGGAAAGGGAGAGACCGAGTCGGACACTTGTATGAGATGGCCTCGGGACTCTGTAAACCGGTCGGATGTCAACCTGTGTATATAAAGGGATGACCCGGCAGCGGTTCAAGGACAGGAAAACAACAACTCGAGAGATAGGTAAAGCGAATTTGCTCCCTTCTCATCGAGTTCAATCAATCCCACAACAACTGGATCATAGGCTTTTACCTTCACCGCAAGGGGCCGAACCAGTATAAACTCGCCGTGTCCTTTGTTCCGGTTTAACCCCTTCAAGCTAATCTTGTTGCGATGGCTCCACGACTAAGTCCTTTCATTAGGACATCTGACGTGATATTTCCAGGACAGTTGGCGCCCACCATGGGGCTATCGCACGATGGTTTTGAGTTCTTGAAGGGCACCTTCGAGGGACTCAAAGGGTACGCGGTTGGCCGGATGACCAAGAGTCGTCGCGACAAACTCTACATCGACGACGAAGACTGGGGCCCCGAGGCTGGCTCAATTGAGTACGGGTACCGGGTCCCCTTGGAGGAATTCATGTCTTCATCGGCAATATCGATGAACCGGGCCCTGAGCCGGACTTCTGCACCGACCTCGTCGAGACGGCTCAGCGTGCAAGCCCTGCCCGGTTTCAGCCTGCCATGAAGCGGGCGTTCGTAGGATGGATCCATGGTACTGAATCTGAACCGTTATCTGATGGTGATACGGCTATCTACTCCGACGGCGGATCATCTACCGGAGAAACCGAGTCATTGTATCAAGTTGAGGGTGGCCTGTTTGGGGTTATTCTGATGGCAACAGTATTCCGGACCCCTTTGAACCGCCGAATCGGGTTGCAATCTTCATGGCCGGAACACAGCCCACCTTGCAATCTTCATCCACAACAGCAATGATGTCCGGGTCAACAGCCGCGGCAGGAGGCCCTGCACGCCGACCGACTCAAGTTATTTCCGATCTATTGGATGCCTGGGCGACCTTGTTAACCACGGCAGTCACCCCGGAGACACAGGATCGGCATAATGCAGAGGTTACCAAGCTAAAGGACCAGATAACACAGGCCAAGGAGGACCTGGCAGCTGAGGAAGTTAGGATGGCTGAGGAACGGGACGCTTTAGATGCCCAGTCACAGCAGATCCAGGCGCAGAATTACCGGCTTATGTTGGAAGTACCAGTCTCGTCTACCGCCGGTCTATGAAGGACTGAATCTCTTCAATATGCCGAGAGCCGGGCCAAGTAATCTGGCAGCAGTAAACCGGACCAAGGCACCTGGGGCAGCGTCGGATCAACCACGGATAACAGACCCGCCTCAACGGGCGGATAACCCACCGCAATACGTATCGACGCCGCCGGGTCATTTTTCTAGCCCTTCGGATAACATGATTGCTGCAGCATCTCGCCTGACAGCTATTCCAATGGAGGGTGATTCGCTGACAGCGGTTGAGACGCGACGGGCCAGGGATCTTCTTCAAACCATTGTTGTGCAACAGCAGTCTTATTCCTATAGCCGAGACAGAATGCATTCAACCCATCGTCCGAGCAAAAGTTATAGAAGGCACATGGACGAACCGGAGATGTCAAGCAGTGCGCGGCGCCATAATGCCCCTCGAGGGCCTAATCCAGCGCGTGGGGGTGCAAATGCTTAGGACGTAGTGGATAATGGCAGAGCGCGAAGGGAGGCCGCATTAGCAGCACAATACGCAGGTCATCATCAACCCGCCCTGGTTCAACCAGCGGCGCCAGTAGAAAGAGGACTTGCCTTCAGCTCCTGGGGAGTGTCGTGTCTCATCCCGGCTCTCCGCAATGTGCGGTTGCCCAAGGATTTTAAGGGTCCGCGTAAAGTGCCTAATTATACTGCCGATCAACCCCTCGAGGTGTGGGTTGGAAGTTATGAAATGGCAATGGAGATGCTAGATGTGGATGAAGCGGCATGTGCAAAATACTTCACCATGATGTTGGAAGGGACAACCCGCACTTGGTTAAAGAGCCTGCCCGCTAACTCCATCGGGTCATGGGACCAATTGAAAGCCTGGTTTATAGCGAATTTCAAGGATACGTGCAAACAACTCATGTCCATTGTGGATCTAGATGCCTGTGTTCAAGGGGAGAACGAGTCAACAACTCATTGGAAGCGCCGGGTTTCAGAAGTCCTGCATTCGTCGGACCGCATCAATGCTGACATAGTGATTGTAACATTGGAGCTTAATTGCCAGTTTTGAAATTAGGACGGCTCAAACGCCACTTCAATGGCATGGGAACGCTTATGGCAGCCTTGGTTAAGTATGCCGATTCTGATAATACCAAGGATCCTGATTCTAGCGAGGAGAAACCGAAGAAGGGAAAGAAGAACGGCGGTGCGAAGGGACAGCAGCATAACCAAGGGAGCCATGGGAACAATGGTAAGCGCTAAGCGGATAATTCGGATTTTTGTGGCTAACACCAATGTACAGGGCAATACACAGCGTCATAAGGGTAAACCGCCCCAGCACGATGGAGGCATGAATCTGGAGCATTTGTTAAACCAGCCCTGCCCAAAGCATGGGACGAAGGAGACTACGGCCACGCACCTCTAGAAGGATTGCTTCATTATGAAGGAGTTCAAAAATTCTGATCTCTTCCGGTATGATCAGGTCCCATCTGGCGGTTCAGTTCCAGGATTTCACGGGCCGGGTTACGGTGGCGGCGGTTCAAACTCTGGATTTCAGAATAACCAGGGCAACCAGAACAACCAAGGTGGTCACAATCAGCAGAATAATCGGGGGAATCAGCAGCACTCGGGTTACCAGAGCAACCCGAAGCAGTTAAATGGTGGACAGTATCATGTCTTCACTACTAGTCTGTGCAAGCGCGATCAGAAGCTTCATAAAAGGGCAGTAAATTCTGTTGAACTAGCAGTGCCCCATTATCTGTGCTGGTCTGAACAACCCATTGTTTCGAGCCGGTAGGATCATCCGCCCCGGGTTGACAAGCCTGGCCATCTAGCTTTGGTGGTTGCACCACAGGTTGGAGGTTATAAGTTCACCAAGTTGCTCATGGATGGAGGAAGCAGTATTAATATCCTGTATTACGAAACCTTCCAGCGTATGGGGTTAACAGATAAGAATCTTAAACCGTCAAACACCGTTTTCCATGGTGTAGTGCCTGGTAAATCGGCTTACCCAGTCGGTAAGATAGATCTGGAGGTGGTTTTTGGTGATGATCATGATTCAAGGTCAGAGACGGTGACCTTCGAGGTGGTTAAAATCCAAAGTCCGTACCATGCCTTGTTTGGACGGCCGGTTTATGCTAAATTCATGGCAAGGCCGTGTTATGTTTATCTACAGCTCAAGATGCCGGGTTATAAGGGGACCATCATGGTTCATGGTAACCGCAAGATTGCTCTGGAGTGTGAGGAAAGTGATGCGGCCTATGCTGAGTCAGTTTGTGCAATGGAGGAGTTGAAGTTCTATAAGGACAACGTTGATCTGGCAGATATGACTTCTCTAAAGAAGCCCAGTACAGATCATGATCTGGCTCTGAAGTTTAAATCGGCTGATGAGAATAAATTGGTTGACTTTGTTCCTGGCGATTCATCCAAGCAGTTCAGCATCAGCGTCAACTTGTATCCAAAATAGGAAAGTGCGCTCATCGAGTTCATCCGCGAGAACCGGGACATCTTTGCATGGAATCCTTCTGACATGCCAGGCGTACCAAGGGAACTCACTGAGCACACTCTTAATATTGATCCGAAGTTCAAACCGGTCAAACAGTTTCTTTGCTGCTTTAACAAAGAGCGGCGTAAATCCATTGGTGAAGAGGTAGCTCGGCTGTTGGCAGCAAGGTTTATTGTGGAGGTGTTTCACCCTAAGTGGTTGGCTAATCCGATGCTGGTTCTTAAGAAAAACGACACTTGGCGTATGTGTGTGGACTACACAGATTTGAACAAAGCTTGCCCAACTGATCCCTTTGCCCTCCCTCGTATTGATCAAATCATTGATGCTACGGCGGGTTGTGAGCGTTTGAGTTTCTTGGATGCTTATTCTGGATATCATCAGATCAAGATGGCAGTTAAGGACCAGGAGAAGACAACTTTCATCACTCCATTTGGAGCCTTCTGTTATGTGTCTCTGCCCTTTGGGCTCAAGAGTGCCCAAGAAACTTATCAGCATTGTGTGCAGAATTGTCTTCATACACAGATTGGGCGCAATGTTCATGCTTATGTGGATGATATTGTGGTAAAATCCAGGAAAAAGGAGACATTGATAGATGACCTCAAGGAGACCTTTGACAATCTTCGGGTTTATAAGATGATGCTCAATCCGGACAAATGCATCTTTGGTGTTCCGGCAGGCAAGGTCCTAGGTTTCCTGGTATCTAACAGGGGCATTGAGGCTAATCCGGAAAAGATTAAAGCTATTACGTCTCTCGCTAAACCGGCATGCATCAATGATGTTCAACGTCTGGCGGGTCATATTGCGGCCTTGAGCCGGTTCATCAGCAGGTTGGGAGAAAAGGCAATCCCTCTATATCAGATGCTGAAGAAGACAGACAATTTTGTCTGGAATGATGCTGATGATGTGGCGTTTGAGGACTTAAAGAAGCAGTTGGCTGAACCGCCGGTCCTTGCTGCTCCGGTTGATAAGGAGCCACTGTTGTTATACGTGGTTGCTAAAGCTCGGGCTATCAGTGCAGCCATTGTGGTGGAACGCAAGGAGGCTGGGAAGGAATATCCAGTTCAAAGGCTGGTTTATTATATCACTGAAGTGCTAATTGAGTCAAAGCAAAGATATCCGCATTGGCAGAAGCTAGTGTATGGGGTTTTCATGGCAAGTCGGAAGCTTAAACAGTACTTTCAGGGCCATCCCATCACATTGGTCAGTTCTGCTCCCTTGGGGGATATAATCCAGAACAGGGAGGCAACTGGCCGGGTTGCTAAGTGGGCTATTGAGCTTGGACCACACGGTTTGAAATACATACCTCGCACAGCCATCAAGTCTCAAGCTCTTGTGGATTTCATCAATGACTGGACAGAGTTGCAGCCACCGGAAGACAATCCGGATAGCACATACTGGACTATCCACTTTGACGGGTCCCGACAATTGGAGGGCTCGGGGCTGGAGTTGTCCTTACTTCCCCTCGAGGTGATAAAATTGGTTATGTTCTCCGGTTAATGTTTCCATGTACTAACAATGCAGCAGAGTACGAGGCCTTACTCCATGGTCTTCGAGTGGCTAAGGAAATGAACTTAAGCCGGGTACGATGCTTTGGAGACTCCGATCTAGTGGCTCAGCAACTTTCAGGTACTTGGGATTCCAAGGATCCACTCATGGCGGCTTACCGATGCGAAGTGGATATTGTGGCTGGTTATTTCAAGGGTTATCAGGTTGAGCACATTGATTGGCGCAAGAATCAAGCAACAGATGCTTTAAGCCAGTTGGGATCTCAACGTAAACCGGTACCACCCAATACCTTTCTGGATATCCTGCATAAAACGTCTGTTAAATTGCCTCTAGAGGAGGATTTAGCTATTCCTGATCCGGAGGCATAGTTGGTTGCCGCTTTACATGTAATTCCGGATTGGACGGTTCCGTATTTGGCGTATATGAACCGAGGCGAGTTACCAGAAGATGAAGTTCTGGCCAGGCAGATAGTACGGCGATCAAAGTCCATGGTTATTCACAATGGCGAGTTACATCATTGCAGTGTTTCAGGCGTGTTCCAGCATTGTGTTTCTCCTGACGAAGGCCAAGAGATTTTGCGTGAGATCCATGAAGGAGATTGTGGTCACCATGCCGGTTCAAAATCCTTGGTTGTTAAGGCTGTTCGCCATGGTTTTTATTGGCTAACGACTCATGCTGATGCTGAGGACCTGGTAAAGCGGTGTGATGCTTGTCAGAAGTTCTCACGACGAGCTCATGTTCCGGATCAAGAGCTACGAATGATTCCAATCACTTGGTATGGTGGGTCCTTTTAAGCGGTCCAAGGATAAGAAGACCCACCTGTTGGTGGCGGTTGACAAATTTACTAAATGGGTTGAAGCGGAGCCCGTAAGCAAGTGTGATGCAACCACGATGGTTCAATTCATTAAGAAGGTGATCTTCCGCTTTGGCTTTCCACACAGCATCATCACGGATAATGGCATGAACCTGTCTAAAGGAGAGATGGAGGACTTCTGTCAAAGAGAGCATATCCGGCTTGATGTGTCATCACTGGCACACCCTCAGTCCAATGGACAAGCTGAGCGAGCAAATCAGGAAATCTTAAAGGGCATCAAGCCCCGGCTTATGGTTCCTTTGAAAAGGACGCCGGGTTCTTGGGTGGAGGAATTACCATCTGTGTTATGGAGCATAAACACCACCCCAAATCGGTCTACAGGTTACACACCTTTCTTCATGGTTTACGAGGCAGAGGCGATCCTTCCAAGTGATATTCGTCATGACTCGCCCCGGGTTGCCAATTATGTTGAAGCGGACAATGAGCAAGCACGCCAAGAAGCACTGAACCTGTTAGATGAAAAGTGGGACATGGCGCTGGCTCGTTCGGTGGTTTATCAGCAAGACCTGCGGCGTTATCACAGCCGCTGGGTTAAAACAAGAACCTTTCAAGAAGGCGATTTAGTGCTCCAGCTCATCCATGATCAGACCGATATGCACAAGTTATCCCCATCTTGGGAAGGGCCCTTTGTGGTCAGCAAGAATCTGCACAATGGATCATACTACCTCATCGACGTTCGAGAGCACAAAGACTCACGCAAATCGGAGGAGGAGACCCGTCAGTCGTGGAATATAGCTCATCTTTGGCCTTACTACACCTGAGCCATAGGCTCTTCTTATGTACATATTTTGACAATGTATATATTATGATCAATAAAATAAACCGGCATCCTTGCTATAAGCAGGGTCTCTGCTGCTTTTTCCAATATCTTCTGATTAGATGGGGCTTCAGCTGACAAAGCAGAGTTCTACCTATTAATCCGGCTATCACGCCACAATATAGTTTGGGAGCTTCACACCCAAGGGGGCAACGAGAGTCTGGTTGCTATGCATAGCTCAAACATAGGCACTCATTGAGCACAACTCACAAAGTTACTTGGGGGATCTTTGTGCAACGCAACAAAGAGTTTGAAAGGACCCTTGTAATATGCTATCAAGCACGGGTTGGAAGCCTGGTGTATTCACCTAAAACCCTGGGTTAACCTGCCTTTATCAAGTAAGCCACTCCTATCCAGGTAATCCTGGCATGACCGGCCGAATGTTTGACAAGTCAATCTTATTCAGACCCTGAACTTGTCAAAGTTAAAACGACGATTAGTTAGTTGGAGGCCCATCTTGAAAGGCTTTGCAAAATGGTTTAACTCGGCGGCCTGGCAGCCCATGAAAAGCCTCGAATTTGGGCCTGGCAGCCCTTGAAAAGCCTCGACTACACGGTTTTTATTTCCCTGCTCCAAAGAGTTTTTTCTTTTGCTGAGATTTTATGTTGAATTGGTGTCTATTGACCTGGCTTGGCTATCAGTCATCATAATAACCCGGTGTTTGTTCACCCGTCTTGGCTTTCAGCTACAAGTTGTCAGACCATATTCATTATTAAACCGGTGTTTCATAACCCAGTCTGGCTTTGACTACATGTCGCGAGGATGATCATCCAGTGTTCATCCCAACCCGGTATGACTTATTATATACCAGCACTGCATGGTGGGAGCTATCAACACTCAAGATTTGGGTTCTCACCCTTATTACTACACAAGTTGGTAAACCAACGATGTGGTTCATATCACAGATATGATATATTTCATATGTTATTGCTTTACAGCCTTGGTTATAAAAACTCTGGTTCTGTATTGGATATCATAACCCGTCCGGCGGTAAACCGCCAGGACACATTTAAGTTTTAAAGTTGCAGAAGGCGGGATTATATGAAAAGTACGAAGGCATATGAGCGAGCATAACAACAATCATAAAGGATTACAGTATCATGTAGCAGTGCACAATGGAACAAGATCAAAGTATTTCAACTAGCCTATTACAAGGCGTTTTGATGCCCAAAAAGAATAACTGTTTGTTGCATCACCCAAAGTCTGCGAAGCTACAACTAGCTGCTGGATTATGACTCGTCGCCAAGCTTACGAGAAGTTGACGGATCATCTTGCGCCGGTTCAACCTCCTCCTCACCCTTTGGCTGGAAGTCAATGGTGGTCCAATCAATCCTGGTTAAGGCTTGGAAGACAGCTTCATGACTTATAAGATTGGACGGTTCAACGTCAGGGGCATAGGTGTGCTTACGGATTGGCGGGATAAGATTTTGCGCTTCTTTCATAGCTGCATCAACCCATTTGTTATCTGCATCATAGCTGGACCGATGAACCAACAAGTCAACCTGTTCAGCCAATTGGCTTGCCAGAGGGTGCATCTCCTTTGTTAAGGCTTTGAGAGCTTCAGTATCAAATTTTGACCCGTCTTCTTGTTCGCCTGGATAGCCCTTTGCAATAGCTTCCAGATCAAGATCTGCAATCCAAGCTTTGGCCCGAGTCAGTGTTGTTAAAGGGCCAGCTCTTGCAGTGGATCGTTTTACCTCTTCTATCTGGGCAGGGGTCATAGATAATTTGGCCAGCGTGTCCTTGATCAAGGTTGGTGCCAGTTTATTGTATGAGGATGCACAGATGACTCGCTGAGCGCCGGTATATAGTTGTTCTATCAACGTGTAGGCCACTTTCAACTTCATCCGCATATCCGAGCCCAGATGAGCAACACGACCACCTGCAACGGTTTAAGAATTTGCTGTCAAACCGGCAATTTCAAAGATGTTTCAGCAAGGTTCTTACAAAATGTACTTACCAAATATTGCAGAACTCATAGCATTGACTTGATGCTTTAGCCCAGATAGTTCTTCCGCCACCGGTTTAAGAGCTGGTTCGGCATCTTCAGACCGCTTTAACAGAGCAGCCTTCTCGGTTTCCCAGACCACCCGCTCGATTTTGAAACCATCCCTTAATTGCTCCATGACAGTTAAAGCACCCTTTAGTTCATCTTTGGCCTTGGAGGGTTCTGCTTGCTGGGACTTGATATTCTCTTGAAGATCGGTAATTTGGAAACTTTGTTGCTTATGTCAGCCTGCAAAAGATAGATGATGAAGATGTTAATATTTTTCTAAAAGTCCCAATCATATAACCAGTTATACACTTGGCACTTGGGGGGCTAATGCGGATTGCTTCTTTTTAGGCTGTTATTTAAAGTCCCAAGGCTCAATACAAGTATTAATCTGGGCACTTGGGGGCTAATGTGTAATTGATCAGAAAAATTAAAGGCAAAGGAATTCAACAAGGACAAAGTTTTCAACAAAAAGTCCTGGTTCATCTTGACAAGATAAACTGGCCCATGGGGGCTACACAGTTGAAGTCTTTTTTATCTAAAAGTCCCGCTTCATCTTGAAGAGACAAACTGGCCCTTGGGGGCTACAGTGGAGTTCATATGCAGGGGTTTGGAATGGAAGTTACCTCATAGTGTTCTTTCATCATGTTGACTAAACCGGCCTCATAGTCACGGCTTGTGTACAGGCGGTTTAGAAATCCGGAATGAAGCTCCTGAGCACTAAGATGAGCATAGCTTGTCAAATCAGTCTTCCATTTTCCTTTCTCCATAGCAGTAGATTCCACTTTGGCACTATGATTGGACAAAGCGACAGGGTTGCCAGGAGAGGTGTGGCCAAACCCGGTAATCACAACATCATCAGTTGCTGTATTCGAGCTCGCCAATTTATCTGAGGCTTTGGCTGGGCTAGGCGGATCAACAACTGGACTTGGAGGGTTGGCAATTGGGCTTGGGGGATCAGCATGAGGACTAGCCGGGTTGACTTCTGGCGGATCAACATAAATATCTTGAACTTGGGGTACAGGATCATCTATAGCAATATCAGCATCTCCACCAGCACCTTCTGCGGTCCTCTCTGGTTCAAACTCCCCAGTGGGAGCATTTGTTTTTGCCTTCGTGTTGAGTTGGGCTTTGGCGCTGCAAAATAGCAAACAGATGGTTAATATGGTAAACCGGTCCAAGAAAGTAAAGTCAAGAATATCATACTCACCCAGGGACGGTCTTGAGAGGAGGCATTTGTGTGGTAGATGAGTCGCCAGAAGAGGAATTGGAAGTCACCTGATAATTCGAATCATACGGATTAAGTGGGTATCGGAAGCAATCCGCCAAGGAATAAGATTTATTAGAAGAACAAGAGACCTCTGGACGATGCTTCCGGTTTGGTGTGTGTGGTAAACCAGAAGAAGTGACTTGCTGGCCGCTGTGCCGGGTTGTGCGACGACCTTCATGTTGTTGTGTCTTCAAAGAAAATTGTGGATCCAAATGAGCAAGAGGATGTGATCGTTTTACTTTCCAGACTGCGCAGCGAATTTTTTGTATCGGCACATGATCTGAATCGGAGGAAAGAGAGATTACCTCTACATGATCAGCACGGCTGGCTTCCGCATCATCCTGATAATGGTCATTGTCAATAAGATATATTAGAAATCAACCAAGGGAGTCAAGTTCTACCTCTGACTCTGAGTCGTCAACATCTTCGGGCAGATCAGAAGACTCGGCGGTTTTCTTCTTTGTTGATTTCTTTGTGGCCTTGCTCTTGGCACGAGGAGCTCTCGCCGGTTTGTCTTGAGGTTTTGCCGGTTTATCTTGAGTCTTCTTCTTCCATAATGGATCTTTGGCCTGTAGGAATAAACAGAAGGCTATCAAAATGAGTTAAAAAGAGGACGGATTAAAAATAGAAGGATAAAACTCTTATAGCTGGCGGTTTGTTCTTGACATAAAAGGGACGCAGCCCGGTTTTGCTGCATTCAGAGATCGGTTCATCCAGCATCTTCTTCACGGAATCAGTGACCTCTTCATCAGTCATCTGTATTTTAGTATGCCGTTGAGGATCTTTGACATCCCCGGTGTATTCATGCATTAAACCGAGGCGGCGGCTTAAGGGCGGGATACTCCATGAAACCCAGCAACGGACAAGGTCAATGCTAGTTAAAACGTTTGCTAGGAAAGCCCGGAGTTTAGCAAGCTGTGATGCATATGTTTGTCGTTTTTCGGCAGTAAGCCGCTGAGGCAGTGGATGTTCATTGCTGAGTCGGTGAGCGCGGTAACCCGACAGAGGACTTTCATCAGCAGGTGCAGTGTTCCGACAGTAGAACCACGTTTGATTCCAATCCTTTGGGTGGCTGTGATGTTTGGCATGAGGAAAATTAACTTCTTTCCTTTTTTGGATCGACACTCCACCAAGTTCAGTATTGGGGTCGTCAGAAAATTCAGTACAGTGGTTCAAGTGGAAGAAGTCTCTGAAAAGCTCAACAGTCGGTTCTTCTTGCAGATAAACTTCACAGAAGACTTGGAAGTTGCAAATATTGGACACAGAATTTGGTCCAATATCTTGAGGGTGGAGTTGGAAGCTGGCAAGCACATCCCAGAAAAACTTTGATCCGGGAGGGCTAAATCCCCGGTCCATATGCTGCATAAACACGGCCACTTCTCCATCTTGAGGTTCAGGAGGGTTCTCAGTACCAGGGAGTCGCCAATGAATGATTTCCTTCTTGGCTAAAGCGCCAGTCAGGACATACCCATTAAGCTGCTCTTCTTTGATCCGGGAAGGAACCCAATTGCAAGAAGCAAATTGTTTGGCCATTTTTTTACGACAAACTGTAAAGGAAGTACAAAAGCCGGTTCAAGATTCAAGATTGATGTGCATAAACCGGTGTTAAACTGGGGGGTTTAATCAGAGCGTGTATGCACGTTAAACCGGATATTGATGCTCAAGTCAAGTTGGCGGTTTAAGTGAGGGCTAATGGTACCTGGCGGATTATCATTTTCTAAAAAGTTAAACCGCCTACATTGGAAGAAGCAGATCTGAAATTCATTAAGTGCTGAAGAAACAGGTTTAGCAAGATGGTATTATAATTTTGGATCTACCGCGGCCTAGTAAAGAAAATTTTCTGAGCCCTAAAAATGGTGATAGAAGAATAGAAAGGAGCCAGATGAGATTTGTTCGTGATCCTAAAGATATTATGCGGAGGCGAAATAAACTAAAAGCTTCGGCCATAGAAGAAACAGGTCAAGTTGATCTAGATTCAATAAGATAGTAAGGGCAAAGTAATGAGCACGGACGAACACTGATGAACACAGACGAGCACCGAAACCATAATGCAGATCTAGGGTTGAGGGAGAAAGGCTTACCGGATTCACAGGAGCACCAGAGGAGAGCCGCGAATCTCTGGTGCGTTCAGGTTGATGCAGTGGCCAGGGATGATGTAGAGCTTCAAGGTCGACGTCGGCGGTGGAGTTGTCGGGCTTGAGCGTTGAGAGGAAGAAGAAGAAGTTCGGAAGGTAAAAAGGGAAGGATCCCTGAGCTTATTTATAAGCCGAATGGATAAAGTAGGCAAGCACGAGAATCGAGGAGCCGAAGCAGTAAAATGGGGCGTAGTTGTCGCCTCGATCTTCAGAAGTTAATTAATGAAGGGAATCTTTATAATCTCTTTATACAGAGATGACATCATGACGATTTACTGCAATTTCAGAAGATGGTGTCATGGCAGTTTATCAAAGTTTACAGGGAGAAGACATCATGGCGGTTTACGAGGATCGTAAGAAGATGTTCATGGAATTTTTCTAAGTATTGAAGATTGACATGAACAGGTTCAAATCAATCTGGGGCCTAATGTTGAGGATATAACTACTGAGTGTAAACCGCCCAGGAGGGGCCGGTTCACGCTCATCTATATTGAAGACCATGAAGACAAAGAAGATGGTGCTTTACTGTTAAAGCTTAGAGGCCCAGAGCCCAAAGGCGGATTAGGGCCCATAGTTGTAAACTGCCATAGTTGTATAACTTGTATTGTAAGTTAGGGAAAGGAAGAGACCGTGCCGGACACTTGTATGAGCCGGCCTCGGGACTCTGTAAACCGGCCAGGTGTCAACCTGTGTATATAAAGGGATGAACCGGTGACGGTTCAAGGACAGGAAAACAACAACTCCAGAGATAGGCAAAGCGAATTCGCTCCCTGCTCATCGAGTTCAATCAATCCCACAACAACTGGATCGTAGGCTTTTACCTTCACCGCAAGGGGCCGAACCAGTATAAACTCCCTGTGTCCTTTGTTCCGGTTTAACCCCTTCAAGCTAATCTCGTTGTGATGGCTCCACGACTAAGTCCTTTCATTAGGACATCTAATGTGATATTTCCACGACATCCACCGAGACGAGAATTCACCGGTTGAAACAATTGGTGAAAGACTAAAGAGGCTCCACACGAATGAAATTGATGCTCAAAACAGACTCAGGCTCCGGGAAGAAGAGGGTGGGAGGGCGGGAAAAACAAAGGCAACTTGGAAGGGGAAAACCGATGAATAATTTCAAGAGGAAACACCGGTTGAAAGAATGCAGATGCTTCGCACGAGTAGGATGGATACTCGATTACGGACTCCGGCTCCGAGGAGAAAAGGGGGTGGGCGGTTGGGAAAAGAAGACAACTGAGGACGACATTGAGAAAGAACCGAGGATTGATCTCGTAAAACAAAGAGGGTTGAATCGTCTTGACGAGAAAATGCACCGGATGAAAAGAGCTGAGAACCAACGAACGGAAAACCAATTGCGTGATCTTAAAGAAAAATTTGAAGGGGAAGAGGAGTGACTCAAAACACCTACGTCAAGATTCCTCACCAGAGCGACAAAGGGGTTGAGGAGAAAAAAGAATTCCTACTCTCCGATATAACTAGACTCCGAAAAACAATTTTCTTCTAGACTCGACAGCGGCCAAGCTACACGATCAAACAAGGGGGGCTCCTAAGGTCGGTCGAGGCTCTAATACCAACTTGTCACGCCCAATATGCGACCCTATCCGAGAGGAACTCGAAGATCCCACCAAGGATAGACCCGCATATTGAAACACTTTTGGAAGGTGGATATCATTACATCGTACCATTACATAATAGTTGGGGATACATACAAGAGGCATACAATGCCACACGAATACAACATCATCATACATAAGAGCATCATCCGACTATGGATCAAACACAAACAGAAACTCAAACGACATCCACCCTGCTAGCCCAGGCTGCCGACCAGGAACCTATCCCCTGATCGAAGAAGAAATAGAAGAAGAACTCCAAAACAAGCAAACATCGCTCTCGTGTCATGATCATTGCAAAACCTGTACCTGCAACTGTTGTTGTAGTAATCTGTGAGCCACGAGGACTCAACAATCCCATTACCATGGGTATCAAGACTAGCAAAGCTTAAAGGGTATGGAAAGGATAAGTGGTGAGGTTGCAGCAGTGACTAAGCATATATGGTGGCTAACATACGCAAACAAGAGCGAGAAAAGAAGCAACAGAATGGTCGATAAGCTAGAAGTGATCCTGAAATTACTTACGTTCATACATAATCCAAAACCGTCTTCACTTCCCGGACTCCGCCGAAAAGAGACCATCACGGCTACACACGCGGTTGATGCATTTTAATTCGAAACTGGTGTCACGTTATCTACAACCGGATATTAACAAATTCCCATCTGCCACATAACCGCGGGCACGGCTCTCCAAAGTTTATACCCTGCAGGGGTGTCCCAACTTAGCCCATCACAAGCTCTCACGGTCAACGAAGGATATTCCTTCTCCCAGGAAGACCCGATCAGTCTCGGAATCCCGGTTTACAAGACATTTCGACAATGGTAAAACAAGACCAGCAAAGCCGCCCGAATGTGCCGACAAATCCTGATAGGAGCTGCACATATCTCGTTCTCAGGGCACACCGGATTGTCCAAACTTCCGGTAGGCCAGCCCAGAGTTGCCCTTGGTGGCCATCGGCGGTTGATAGGTTGGACCAACACTCACGACGAGCACTGGCCCCGGGGGGTAAAAATAAGATGACTTTCAGGAGCACGACTCCCAAAGGAAAAAGGGCTAGGTGAGGCAAATGTAAAACCAAGGTTGGGCCTTGCTGGAGGAGTTTTATTCAAAGCGAACTGTCAAGGGGGTCCCATAAACAAGGTCTGAGAGGGGAGACGGGCGCGTGCGAATGTAGTTGGGCTCAGAACGGACAACGGAAAGAACCGGGGGAACCCGAACGGATGCAAGTTTTGAAAAGCATGCAGATGAAATGCAGATGAGGACATGGAAAAATGCAACACGCAAGCAACTGACATGGCAACTACGGCGAATAACTAGAAGACACTTGGCGCCTCGGATTCGGGGCGTTACAACTCTCCTCCACTAACAAGAGATCTCGTCCCGAGATCTTAGGAACGAGACGGAAGGGAAAGAGGATGAGGTGAAGTAAGACCAGAAGAAAGAAGAATAACAAAGTCGCTAGAACTTGGGTAGAAAATAGGAATGACAATTATGAAGAGAATGAAAAGCTCAAGAAAAAGATAGATTCTGAAACAACTCCAGTTAGAACAAGCTAGGAAAGGAATAAGAATGGAAGAATTTAGGCAGCACTCCGGCTGAAAATGGAAGGAAATAAAACATGAACTTCACAAGATGGGATGGCACTTGATGAGATGAACAACGCAATGCCTCCGGAAGAATTGAAAGAATGGAATGAAAAGAACTTAGAAGGAAGGGTTGAACGGAGTTGTTGAGAAAATCAACAACGAAAGAATAAGCTTGTTGTGGACTTATCAAAAACAACTCAAAACTTGAGGTGAAATTATACCACAACTGATGTCTGAATAGCTGAGAAGAACGCAGAAATGCAAAACTCCACTTCAGAAGAAAATGGAGAATTATTTGCACTTCGAGACGCGAGAAGAAAAGATACTCCTCCAACAAGAATCTTGATGAAAACTTGAAGAATGGATTAAATCATGAAGAACCGCCGTGAAGAACTCCGGTGACAAAAGGATAATGAGATAGCATGAAGGATGAAAGAATAAGATTAAAGCTTGTGGTGATTTAGATGGAGGTTCCGACGAAATGTGTGAGGAAATTTGAACTCCGGAAAAGAAAAAGATGAAAACACTTGGACCTAGAATTAATTAATCAAGAACAAACTCCGAAGGAAGGGATTACTCACTTGGATGAAATAAGAATAAGATTTATTGTATGCCTATCCTTCATCAAACTTATTTGATGACAACCAGATTTTTGCATGCACTTATTCCTCTTGGAAAGGATTGAGAAGTGACATATCGCAAACTTGAGAAGGTCTTCATGAACCACCGGTAGGATTGGAAAGAACGGATGGATTAAAATGATAATCAAGGAAAAAGAATCTTGAACGAACCACCGTAAGAATTCGAAAATGACTGATGAAAGAGAATGAATCACCGGGAAGAATTAGAAGACCCAGTATGCTAGAGGGGATTTAGATGCAGAAGAACAAAGGGATAACGAGCTGATAAAGAATACTTGACAGATGCGCCGGGATAAACAGAGAACAATAGCTAGAATGATGGCCTCCGGTGAAAAGAAACGGAAAAACAACTCCTAACATACTCCGGATGGTTAAAAAAGGAATATCTAACAAGTGGAATAATTCTAGAGGATAACATGAAGATTTAGAGGAGAAATTCTTCTTCGGTCTTCAAATGACGACTGGAAACGCCACCAAAATTACTGAGGTACTCCGGGAGAATGAAAAAGAGGAAGGGTTGAACCAAAGATGAAAATAATTCGAAATTGATCTAGGAGAAGGCATGTGACTGATGGGATCCATTCTTACGTCACACTTGAAAAGAATTTGAGAATAACTCCGGGAGAATTAAAAGAGTCAGGTAAGATCCTGGGAAAAGACCTGTGGGTTAGGGCCCACTAAAGAGAAAAATACGGTTGGAAATGATTGTTGAAGAGATAGATGATGCACCAAAACAATTGAAATATTTGAATGAGGTGACAACCTTGAATTACTACAAACATAGACGAATCTCCTGAGATTTCTTGAGCACTCCAGAAGGATAAACTGGCGAGTGGCGAACGAGCAGGGAAAACACTTGATCCCAGGAAAAGAATGAGATCAACCTGAAAAACTTGAATTGGGTCCACTGGAAAAGAGATGAAGAATTCCACCAAGACGAGAATTCACCAGTTGAAACAATTGGCGAAAGACGAATGAAATTGATGCTCGGAAAAGACTTAGGCTCCGGGAAGAAGTGGGTGGGAGGGCGGGAAAAACAAAGGCAACTTGGAAGGGGAAAAACCGATGAATAACTTCAAGACGAGACACCGGTTGAAAGAATGCAGATGCTTCGCACGAGTAGGATGGATACTCGATTACGGACTCTGGCTCCTAGGAGAAAAGGGGGTGGGCGGTTGGAAAAAGAAGACAACCGAGGACGACATTGAGAAAGAACCGAGGATTGATCTCGTAAAACAAAGAGGGTCGAATCGTCTTGACGAGAAAATGCACCGAATGAAAAGAGCTGAGAACCTACGAACGGAAAACCAACTGCATGATCCTAAAGAAAAAATTGAAGGGAAAGAGGAGTAACTCAAAACACCTACGTCAAGATTCCTAACCAGAGCGACAAAGGGGTTGAGGAGTAAAAAGAATTCCTACTCTCCGATATAACTAGATTCCGAAAAACAATTTTCTTCTTGACTCGACAGCGGACAAGCTACACGATCAAACAAGGGGGGCTCCTAAGGTCGGTCGAGGCCCTGATACCAACTTGTCACACCCAATATGCGACCCTATCTGAGAGGAACTCGAAGATCCCACCAAGGATAGACCCGCATATTGAAACGCTTTTGCAAGGTGGATATCATTACATCGTACCATTACATAATAGTTGGGGATACATACAAGAGGCATACAATGCCACACGAATACAACCTCATCATACCTAAGAGCATCATCCGACTACGGATGAAACACGAACAGAAACTCAAACGACATCCACCCTCCTATCCTAAGCTGCCGACCAAGAACCTATCCCTTGATCGAAGAAGAAACAGAAGAAGAACTCCAAAACAAGCAAACATCGATCTCGCGTCATGATCATTGCAAAATCTGTACCTGCAACTGTTGTTGTAGTAATCTGTGAGCCACGAGGACTCAGCAATCCCATTACCATGGGTATCAAGACTAGCAAAGCTTAAAGGATATGGAAAGGATAAGTGGTGAGGTTGCAGCAGCGACTAAGCATATATGGTGGCTAACATACGCAAACAAGAGCGAGAAAAGAAGCAACGGAACGGTCGATAAGCTAGAAGTGATCAAGAAGTGATCCTGAAACTACATACGTTCATACATAACCCAAAACCGTGTTCACTTCCCGGACTCCGCCGAAAACAGACCGTCATAGCTACACACGCGGTTGATGCATTTTAATTCGAATCTGGTGTCAAGTTATCTACAACCGGATATTAAAAAATTCCCATCTGCCACATAACCGCGGGCACGGCTCTCGAAAGTTTATACCCTGTAGGGGTGTCCCAACTTAGCCCATCACAAGCTCTCACGGTCAATGAAGGATATTCCTTCTCCCAGGAAGACCCGATCAGTCTCGGAATCCCGGTTTACAAGACATTTCGACAATGGTAAAACAAGACCAGCAAAGCCGCCCGAATGTGCCGACAAATCCTGATAGGAGCTGCACATATCTCGTTCTCAGGGCACACCGGATTGTCCAAACTTCTGGTAGGCCAGCCTAGAGTTGCCCCTGGTGGCCACCGGCGGCTGACAGGTTGGACCAACACTCACGACGAGCACTGGCCCGGGGGTTTAAAAATAAGATGACTTTCGGGAGCGCGACTCCCAAGGGAAAAAGGGCTAGGTGAGGCAAATGTAAAACCAAGGTTGGGCCTTGCGGGAGGAGTTTTATTCAATGCGAACTATCAAGGGGGTCCCATAAATCACCCAACCGCGTAAGGAACGCAAAATCAAGGAACATAACACCGGTATGACGGAAACTAGGGCGGCAAGAGTGGAACAAAATACTAGGCATAAGGCCGAGCCTTCCACCCTTTACCAAGTATATAGATGTATTAATTAAATAAGAGATATTGTGATATCCCAACATAATCCTATCCATCCTGGAGCAATCTTCAACTTCACCTGCAACTAACAACGCTATAAGAGGGGCTGAGCAAAAGCGGTAACATAGCCAAGCAATGGTTTGCTAGGAAGGGTGAAAAAGGTTAGAGGCTGACATGGCAAATTGGGAGGCTTGATGAGCAAGTGATAGGTAGTGCAGCATAGCGATAGAACGAAGAAACTATCATAGCAATGATAGTAGTGAGATCCAGAGTAACGGTCATCTTGCCTTAAATCCCGCTAGGAAGAAGAACGAGTCCATGAAGAATATGAAGCCACGAAGACGAACCAAGCGTAGACGAACGAATCCTCACGATCGCAGCGAAACAGGAACTAACGAGAAGGAGCACAACCGGAAAGAAGCAAACAACAAGGTAAACACACAACACATAGACATGGCATGATGCTCAACCAAGTATGATGCACGACAAGGCTACATGCAACTACTCATGGCAAGAGATGATGCATACAAGAGCAACACATCAAAGCAAGTTTAAATGAGGCCGGAAACAACATATGACAAATTCGGTAAGTCCTCATATGCAAACTTCGAAATTGGTCCAGATATGAATCAACCTTATGTTCAAGTTGTTAAACAGCAAGTTAAGATGCATCAAGATGATCTGCACGAAATTCTAGTCAAGTTGCATATAAAGTTCATGTAATTCGGAGCTACGGCCTAGAAGATATGAGTAAAACAAGTTAAACATGGCATTGATGCAAAATGCATTCAAACATCAAGAAAACACTATCAAAACATGGATGCAATATGATAATATGAAATTACATGCAATTCTAAGCAAGTTTCATATAGAGTACACTCAAAACGGAGCAACGGTTCAACATGTACACACTATACAAGTTTAAAGGACAAACTATCCAAAACAGCAACTAGGCATCTAGCAAGCATCAAAACAATAAGCTACAAAACCTCAACATGAAAACAAAAGACATGGACATGATGTACAGGTAAAGCATGACAAAACATGAACACTGAGCTATCTACAGAAAACACCATAACATGCTCAACATGTCATGGCAAGATTGCAAATAATAACAGTTTCACAGACAGCAGAAATCACTGGACATGGCAGAAGTAACATCAGGTTGCAATGTTTAGAGCTATAAAGCAACATGCTACCAGAATGTATCATGGCAAAAATAAAAGTAATGGAAGGGTAATACTAAGGATGAAGAACAAATCTCCCTTAATGAACTAATTCCAAAGATCAACAGAAAACATGGTAGACAAACATGGCAAATGATGACAGATTCAGAATAACAGTACATGGCAGGAACAACGATAAGTAGGCATGTTGGTGAGCTTGTACAAGTTACCAGAGATCAGTTCATGGCACGACAAGGTGACCAACAGTAAGATGACACACTTATGAACCTAAGAATGGCAAGAGCAAGTTCATGGGGTGCATGGATCACTAGCAAAACACATGGCAAAACTGAACTCCACGTCAACAGGCTGACAGCAATATTATTTAGCAACTTGAGAGCAAGATTACAACAAGCTACGGCAGGATATAAATGCAACGAAGGGCATGGATGGATAGAGCATAACATTTGTAACAAAACATCCTTAGTGCACATCTCCAGATTATGCATAGAATGACTTGTAATAGCAGGTTTACATAGCATCAAGATATAACAGATTCAGCCTAGCAAAACAGTAACAGCAAGTACCCTACTTCACGAGCTTGAAGCACTCACTACAGGACTTACAAAAATACATGGATTGCACCACTATAAAGATGACATTCTGTAGCTCAAAACTCATGTAAATATCAAGTTCATAGGATGCACACACAAAATGCAATGAAAAAGACAATTCACCAAGTTCTGTTAACAGACAACAGTTAACATCATATAGCAAATTGCAACGATGGTAGGGGCGTCAAGATGGACTCAAAAAAACATGGCACAATATAGAAAATTAAGAGCATCTCATGATGAACATTTTAGTATAATACACGCACAAAACGGAGCAGCACACAAGAAGTTATGGCATGACGAACATAGCACCAGAATGCAAATATCTCGGGGACTTCGAAAACATACCCCTCCGAAAACAGATCTAGGGTTTCACACGGAAGTCGATGCAGGGCCGGAGTTCGCCGAAGTTTGCGTCGGAGTAGACGGGGAAGATGCCGGGGAGGCGGATCCGGGCCGGATCTGGCCGGCTCCTCGCCGGATCCGGCGGGAGGCGGGGAGAGGCGACCGGGGAGGCGCGGACGGCGAACGGGCAGCGGCGGCAGCGCGCAGCCGGCGGTGGGGTTCGATGGGGCGGCGTGGGCGCTCCAGCGGGGTGGCGGTGACGGGCGGTGACGAGGCGACAGCAGGGCGCGGGCGCATG
>NC_041389.1:451376318-451446919 GCF_002162155.2 Triticum dicoccoides | reverse complement strand
GGGCGCATGGCGGCGCTGGACGCCGGCGGCGGGAGGCGAGGCGGCTCGGGCAAGAGCGGAGGGCGCTCGGGCCCGGCGCGGCTCGGGCGGGCCGTCCTCGGGCCTCGCGGGCCCACGGCAGCGCGCGGCGGCCCGGGAGAGGCTGGGAGCGGCGGCGCGGGGACGGGCGAACATGTCCGGACGTGGGGGGGAAACGTCCGGCGGCGCGAGGGGAAGGGGGCTAGGGTTTGGACTGCGAGATTTTTGGGGGGAAGGTGTTTATTTATAGGTAGAGGGAGCTAGGAGGGTCTAAATGAGGTGCGGTTTTCGCCCACACGATCACGATCGAACGACCGAGAGCATGGAGGGGGTTTGGATGGGCTCATGGGCTGTGGTGAAGAGGGGATGGGCTGCAAAGAGAGAGGGGTTTCGGGCTACGTAGTTAACCATTGGGGCATCAAACGACCTCCAAACGGAACGAAATTTGACGGGCGGTCTACCGGTGATATACCAAGGCCACTCGGCAAATGTCGGCCCATTCCAAGAATGTTTTTCTCCCGCTCACGAAACAAGGTCTGAGAGGGGCGACGGGCGCGTGTGAATGTAGTTGGGCTCAGAACGGACAACAGAGAGAACTGGGGTAACCTGAACGGATGCAAGTTTTGAAAAGCATGCAGATGAAACGCAGATGATGACATGGCAAAATGCAACACGCAAGCAACTGACATGGCAACTACGGCGAATAAATGGAAGACACCTGCTGCATCGGATCCCGTGCGATACACTACTCTAGCTATTTGCTCCCACTTTCAATATGTATCCAGATTGAGACTTAGAGTCATTTGGATTGGTGTAAAAGCTTGCACCAATGTAACTCTTTATGATGAACTCTTTTATCACCTCCATAATCGAGAAATATTTTCTTAGTCCTTTCTAAGGATATTCTTGACCGCTCTCCAGTCATCTACTCCTAGATCAAAATTGTACTTCTTGCCAAATTCAGAGCAATGTATACAATAGGTCTGGTACATAGCATAGCATAATTTATAGAACCTATGACTATGGCATAGGGAATGACATTCATTCTCTTTCTGTTTTCTGCCGTGGTCGGGCTTTGAGTCTTACTCAACTTCACACCTTGCAACACAGGCAAGAACTCCTTCTTTGACTGTTCCATTTTGAACTACTTCAAAATCTTATCAAGGTATGTACTCATTGAAAATCTTATCAAGCATCTTGATCTATCTCAATAGATCTTGATGCTCAATATGTAAGTAGCTTTACCGAGGTCTTTCTTTGAAAAACTCCTTTCAAGCACTCCTTTATGCTTTCCAGAAAATTCTACATTATTTCTGATCAACAATATGTCATTCACATATACTTATCAGAAAGGTTGTAGTGCTCCCACTCACTTTCCTATAAATACAGGCTTCACCGCAAGTCTGTATAAAACTATATGCTTTAATCAACTCATCAAAGCGTATATTCCAACTCCGAGATGCTTGCACTAGTCCATGGACGGATCATTGGAGCTTGCACACTTTGTTAGCACCTGTGGGATTGACAAAACCTTCTGGTTGCATCATATACAATTCTTCTTTAATAAATCCATTAAGGAATGCAGTTTTGACATCCATTTGCCAAATTTCATAAAATGTGGCAATTGCTAACATGATTCGGACAGACTTAAGCATCGATACAAGTGAGAAAATCTTATCGTATTCAACACCTTGAAGTTGTCGAAAAACTTTTTGTGACAAGTCGAGCTTTGTAGATAGTAACACTACTATCAGCATCTGTCTTCCTCTTGAAGATCCATTTATACAATATGGCTTGCCGATCATCGGGCAACTCCACCAAAGTCCACACTTTGTTCTCATACATGGATCCCATCTCAGATTTCATGGCCTCAAGCCATTTCGTGGAATCTGGGCTCATCATCGCTTCCTCATAGTTCGTAGGTTCATCATGGTCTAGTAACATGACTTCCAGAACATGACTTCCAGAATAATCGTATCGCAATAAACATGATCTAATCATATTTATGCTCAATGCAAACACCAAATAACATTTATTTAGGTTCAACACTAATCTCGAAAATATAGGGAGTGTGTGATGATGATCATATCAATCTTGGAACCACTTCCAACACACATCATCACTTCACCCTCAACTAGTCTCTGTTTATTCTGTAACTCCTGTTTCGAGTTACTAAAAAACTGAACAAGTATCAAATACCAAGGGGTTACTATAAACACTAGTAAGGTACACATCAATAACCTGTATATCAAATATACCCTTGTTCACTTTGCCATCCTTCTTATCTACCAAATATTCAGGGCATTTCCACTTCCAGTGACCATTTCCTTTGCAATAGAAGCACTCAGTTTCAGGCTTAGTTCCAGCTTTGGGCTTCTTCGCGGGAGTGACAACTTGCTTGCCATTCTACTTGAAGTTCCCTTTCTTTCCCTTTGCCCTTTTCTTGAAACTAGTGGTCTTGTCAATCATCAAAACTTGATGCTCTTTCTTGATTTCTACCTTCATTGATTTCAGCATCAAGAAGAGCTCGGGAATCGTTTTCGTCATCCCTTGCATACTATAGTTCATCACGAAGTTCCAGTAACTTGGTGATGATGACTAGAGAACTCTGTCAATCACTTTCTTATCTGGAAGATTAACTCCCACTTGATTCAAGCGATTGTAGTACCCAGACAATCTGAGCACATGCTCACTGCTTGAGCTATTCTCCTCCATCTTTTAGCTATAGAACTTGTTAGAGACTTCATATCTCTCAACTCGGGTATTTGCTTGAAATATTAACTTCAACTCCTGGAACATCTCATATGGCCCATGACGTTCAAAACGTCTTTGAAGTCGATTCTAACCCGTTAAGCATGGTGCACTAAACTATCAAGTAGTCATCATATTGAGCTAGCCAAACGTTCATAACATCTACATCTGCTCTTGCAATAGGTCTGTCACCTAGCGGTGCATCAAGGACATAATTCTTCTATGCAGCAATCAGGATAAACCTCATATCACGGACCCAGTTCATATCATTGCTACTATCATCTTTCAACTTAGTTTTCTCTAGGAACACTTATAAAACATAGGGAAGCAACAACGTGAGCTATTGATCTACAACATTATTTGCAAAATACTATCAGGACTAAGTTCATGATAAATTAAAGTTCAATTAATCATATTACTTAAAAACTCCCGCTTAGATAGACATCCCTCTAATCATCTAAGTGATCACGTGATCCAAATCAACTAAACCATGTCTGATCATCACATGAGATGGAGTAATTTTTAATGGTGAACATCACTATGTTAATCATATCTACTATATGATTCACGCTCGACCTTTCGGTCTCAATGTTCCGAGGCCATATATGTATATGCTAGGCTCGTCAAGTTTAACCCGAGTATTCTGCGTGTGCAAAACTGGCTTGCACCCGTTGTAGATGAACGTAGAGCTTATCACACCCAATCATCACGTGGTGTCTCGGCACGACGAACTTTGGCAACGGTGCATACTCAGGGAGAACACTTTTACCTTGAAATTTAGCGAGAGATCATCTTATAATGCTACCGTCAATCAAAGCAAAATAAGATGCATAAAGGATAAACACCACATGCAATCAGTATAAGTGATATCATATGGCCATCATCATCTTGTGCTTGTGATCTCCATCTCCGAAGCACCGTCATGATCACCATCGTCACAGGCGCGACACCTTGATCTCCATCGTAGCATCATTGTCGTCTCACCAACTATTGCTTCTACGACTATTGCTACCGCTTAGTGATAAAGTAAAGCAATTACAGGGTGATTGCATTGATACAATAAAGGGACAACCATATGGCTCCTGCCAGTTGCCAATAACTCTGTTACAAAACATGATCATCTCATACAACAAAATTTAGCATCTTGTCTTGACCATATCACATCACAACATGCCCTGCAAAAACAAGTTAGACATCCTCTACTTTGTTGTTGCAAGTTTTACGTGGCTGCTACGGGCTGAGCAAGAACCGTTCTTACCTACGCATCAAAGCCACAACGATAGTTCGTCAAGTTAGTGTTGTTTTAACCTTCTCAAGGACCGGGCGTAGCCATACTTGGTTCGACTAAAGTTGGAGAAACTGACACCCGCTAGCCACCTATGTGCAAAGCACGTCGGTAGAACCAGTCTCGCGTAAGCGTACATGTAATGTCGGTCCGGCCGCTTCATCCAACAATACCGCCGAACCAAAGTATGACATGCTGGTAAGCAGTATGACTTGTATCGCCCACAACTTACTTGTGTTCTACTCGTGCATATAACATCTATGCATTAAACCAGGCTCGGATGCCACTGTTGGGGAACATACGCACACGCAAGATCATGGTGATGCATAGCAACGAGAGGGGAGAGTGTTGTCCACTCATATGTCTCCAACGGATCTATTATTTATGAAGCATTCATGCTATTTTATTATCTGTTTTGAATGATTATGGGCTTTATTATACACTTTTATATTACTTTTGGGAGTAACCTATTAACCGGAGGCCCAGCCCATATTGCTGTTTAATTGCATGTTTCAGTATTTCAAAGAAAAGGAATATCAAACGTAGTCCAAACGGAATGAAACCTTCGACAGCGTGATTTTTTGGAAGAATATCACCCAGGAGACTTGGAGTTCACGTGAGAAGAGCCTCGAGGAGACCAGGAGATAGGAGGGCACCCCCCTACTGGGCGCGCCCCCCTATGTCGTTGGCCCCTCGAGCACCTCCCGACCGACTTCTTTCGCCTATATAGTCCCACGTACCCTAATAACATCCACGGAGAAAATAGATCGGGAGTTCCGCCGCTGCAAGCCTCTGTAGCCACCGAAAACCTCTCGGGAGCCCGTTCCGGCACCATGCCGGAGGGGGAACCCATCACCGGTGGCCATCTTCATCATCTCGTCACTCTCCATGACAAGGTGGGAGTAGTTCACCCTCTAGGCTGAGGGTATGTACCAGTAGCTATGTGTTTGATCTCTCTCTCTCTCGTGTTCTCTCTATGGCACGATCTTGATGTATCGCGAGCTTTGCTATTATAGTTGGATCTTATGATGTTTCTGCCCCTCTACTCTCTTGTGATGAATTGAGTTTCCCTCTTGAAATTATCTTATCGGATTGAGTCTATGATTTGAGAACACTTGATGTTTGTCTTGCCGTGTTTATCTGTGGTGACAATGGGATAGCACGTGCCACTTGATGTATGTTTTGGTGACCAACTTGCAGGTTCCGCCCATGAACCTATGCATAGGGGTTGGCACACGTTTTCTTGATTCTCCGGTAGAAACTTTGGGGCACTCTTTGAAGTACTTTGTGTTGGTTGGATGAATCTGAGATTGTGTGATGCATATCGTATAATCATGCCCATGGATACTTGAGGTGACAATGGAGTATCTAGGTGACATTAGGGTTTAGGTTGATTTGTGTCTTAAGGTGTTATTCTAGTATGAACTCTATGATAGATTGAGTGGAAAGAATAGCTCTATGTTATTTTACTACGAACTCTTGAATAGATAGAACAGAAAGGATAACTTTGAGGTGGTTTCGTACCCTACCATAATCTCTTCTTTTGTTCTTTGCTATTAGTGGCTTTGGAGTGACTCTTTGTTGCATGTTGAGGGGTTGTTATATGATCTATCTATGTTATTATTGTTGAGAGAACTTGCACTAGTGAAAGTATGAACCTTAGGCCTTGTTTCCTATCATTGCAATACCGTTTACGCTCACTTTTATCATTAGTTACCTTCCTGTTTTTATAATTTCAGATTACAAAAACCTTTATCTACTATCCATATTGCACTTGTATCACCATCTCTTCGCCGAACTAGTGCACCTATACAATTTACCATTGTATTGGGTGTGTTGGGGACACAAGATACTCTTTGTTATTTGGTTGCAGGGTTGTTTGAGAGAGACCATCTTCATCCTACGCCTCCCACGGATTGATAAACCTTAGGTCATCCACTTAAGGGAAATTTGCTACTGTCCTACAAACATGTGCACTTGCAGGCCCAACAACGTCTACAAGAAGAAGTTTGTGTAGTAGACATCATCCACGTACCCTCGTAGACCGAAAGCGGAAGCATTAGCACAACGCGGTTGATGTAGTCGTACGTCTTCACGATCCGACCGATCAAGTACTGAACGTACGACACCTCCAAGTTTAGCACACGTTCAGCTCGATGACGTCCCACGAACTCCGATCCAGCAAAGCTTTGCGGGAGAGTTCTGTCAGCACGACGACGTGATGACGATGTTGATGATGCTACTGACGCAGGGCTTCGCCTAAGCACCGCTACGATATTACCGAGGTGGAATATGGTGGAGGAGGCACCGCACACTGCTAAGAGATCAATGATCAATTGTTGTGTCTAGAGGTGCCCCTCTGCCCCCATATATAAAGTAGGGAGAGGAGGAGGGAGCGGCCAAGGAGGAGGAGGCACGCCCAAGGGGGACAATCCTACTCCAAGTAGGATTCCCCCCTCTTTCCTAGTCCAAGTAGGAGAGGGGAAGGAAGGGAAGGAGAAGAAGAAGGAAAGGGGGGCCGGCCCCCTAGTCCAATTCGGTTTGGGCAAGGGGGGCCGCGCGCCCCTAGCTGGCCGCCTCTCCTCTTCCTCCACATGGGCCCATGAGGCCCAATAACCCCCCTGGAGGTTCCGGTAACCTCCTGGTTCTTCGGTATTTATCCGATAACCCTCGGAACTCATCTGGTGTCCGAATATAACCTTACAATATATCAATCTTAATGTCTTGACTATTTCGAGACTCCTCGGCATGTCCGTGATCACATCCGGGACTCCAAACTACCTTCGGTGCATCAAAACACAAAAACTTATAATACCGATCATCACCAAACTTTAAGCGTGCGGACCCTACGGGTTCGAGAACTATGTAGACATGACCGAGACACGTCTCCGGTCAATAACCAATAGCGGAACCTGGATGCTCATATTTTCTCCCACATATTCCACGAAGATCTTTATTGGTCAAACCGCATAACAACATACGTTGTTCCCTTTGTCATCGGTATGTTACTTGCCCGAGATTCGATCGTCGGTATCTCAATACCTAGTTCAATCTCGTTACCGGCAAGTCTCTTTACTTGTTACGTAATGCATCATCCCACAACTAACTCATTAGCTACATTGCTTGCAAGGCTTATAGTGATGTGCATTACCGAGAGGGCCTAGAGATACCTCTCCGACAATCGGAGTGACAAATCCTACTCTCGAAATACGCCAACTCAACAAGTACCTTCGGAGACACCTGTAGAGCACCTTTATAATCACCCATTTACGTTGTGACATTTGGTAGCACACAAAGTGTTCCTCCGGTAAACGGGAGTTGCATAATCTCATAGTCATTGGAACATGTATAAGTCATGAACAAATCAATAGCAACATACTAAACGATCAAGTGCTAAGCTAACGGAATGGGTCAAGTCAATCACATCATTCTCCTAATGATGTGATCCCGTTAATCAAATGACAACTCATGTCTATGGTTAGCAAACTTAACCATCTTTGATTAACGAGCTAGTCAAGTAGAGGCATACTAGTGACACTATATTTGTCTATGTACTCACACATTTATTATGTTTCCTGTTAATACAATTCTAGCATGAATAATAAACATTTATCATGAAATAAGGAAATAAATAATAACTTTTATTATTGCCTCTATTGCATATTTCCTTCAGTCTCCCACTTGCACTAGAGTCAATAATATAGTTCACATCACCATGTGATTTAACACTAATATTCACATCTGCATGTGATTAACACCCATAGTTCACATCGTCATGTGACCAACGCCCAAAGGGTTTACTAGAGTCAATAATCTAGTTCACATCGATATGTGATTAACACCCAAAGAGTACTAAGGTGTGATCATGTTTTGCTCATCAGATAAGTTTAGTCAACGGTCAGCCATATTCAGAGCCGTATGTATTTTGCAAATATTCTATGTCTACAATGCTCTGCATGGAGCTACTCTAGCTATTTGCTCCCACTTTCAATATGTATCCAGACTGAGACTTAGAGTCATCTGGATTGGTGTAAAAGCTTGCACCGATGTAACTCTTTACGATGGACTCTTTTATCACCTCCATAATCAAGAAACATTTTCTTAGTCCTTTCTAAGGATATTCTTGACCGCTGTCCAGTGATCTACTCCTAGATCAAGATTGTACTTCTTGCCAAATTCAGAGCAAGGTATACAATAGGTCTGGTACATAGCATAGCATACTTTATAGAACCTATGACTATGGCATAGGGAATGATTTTCATTCTCTTTCTATTTTCTGCCGTGGTCGGGCTTTGAGTCTTACTCAACTTCACACCTTGCAACACAAGCAAGAACTCCTTCTTTGATTGTTCCATTTTGAACTACTTCAAAATCTTATCAAGGTATGTACTCATTGAAAATCTTATCAAGCGTCTTGATCTATCTCAATAGATCTTGATGCTCAATATATTAGTAGCTTTACCGAGGTCTTTCTTTGAAAAACTCCTTTCAAACACTCCTTTATGCTTTCCAGAAAATTCTACATTATTTCTGATCAACAATATGTCATTCACATATACTTATTAGAAAGGCTGTAGTGCTCCCACTCACTTTCCTGTAAATACAGGCTTCACCGCAAGTCTGTATAAAACTATATGCTTTGATCAACTCATCAAAGCGTATATTCCAACTCCGAGATGCTTGCACTAGTCCATGGATGGATCACTAGAGCTTGCACACTTTGTTAGCACCTTTAGGATTGACAAAACCTTCTGGTTGCATCATATACAACTCTTCTTTAATAAATCCATTAAGGAATGCAGTTTTGACATCTATTTGCCAAATTTCATAAAATGTGGCAATTACTAACATGATTCGGACAGACTTAATCATCGATACGAGTGAGAAAATCTCATCGTATTCAACACCTTGAACTTGTCAAAAAACTTTTTGCGACAAGTCGAGCTTTGTAGATAGTAACACTACTATCAGCGTCTATCTTCCTCTTGAAGATCCATTTATACAATATGGCTTGCCGATCATCGGGCAACTCCACCAAAGTCCACACTTCATTCTCGTACATGGATCCCGTCTCAGATTTCATGGCCTCAAGCCATTTCGCGAAATCTGGGCTCATCATCGCTTCCTCATAGTTCGTAGGTTTATCATGGTCTAGTAACATGACTTCCAGAACAGGATTACTGTACTACTCTGGTGCGGACTGTACTTTGGAAGACCTACGAGGTTCTGTAGTAACTTATTCTGAAGTTTCATGATCATCATCATTAGCTTCCTCACTAATTGGTGTAGGAATCACTAGAACTTATTTCTGTGATGAACTACTTTCCAATTCGGGAGAAGGTACAATTACCTTATCAAGCTCTACTTTCCTCCCACTCACTTCTTTTGAGAGAAACTTCTTCTCTAGAAAGGATCCATCTTAGCAACGAATATCTTGCTTTCGATCTGTGATAGAAGGATTACACAATAGTTTCCTTTGGGTATTCTATTAAGACGCACTTCTCTGATTTGGGTTTGAGCTTATCAGGTTGAAACTTTTTCACATAAGCATCGCAGCCCCAAACTTTAAGAAACGACAACTTTGGTTTCTTGCCAAACCACAGTTCATATGGCGTCGTCTCAACGGATTTTGATGGTGCCCTATTTAAAGTGAATGCAGCTGTCTCTAATGCATAACCCCAAAACTAAAGTGGTAAATCGGTAAGGTACATCATAGATCTCACCATATCGAATAAAGTGCGGTTACGACGTTCGGACACACCATTACGCTGTGGTGTTCCATGTGGCGTGAGCTGTGAAACTATTCCACATTGTTTTTAAATGAAGGCCAAACTCGTAACTCAAATATTCTCCTCTACGATCAGATTGTAGAAACTTTATTTTCTTATTACGATGATTCTCCACTTCACTCTGAAATTCTTTGAACTTTTCAAATGTTTCAGACTTATGCTTCATTAAGTAGACATAATCATATCTGCTCAAATCATCTGTGAAGGTCAGAAAAATAACGATACCCGCCACAAGCATCAACACTCATTGGACCGCATACATCAGTATGTATTATTTCCAACAAGTCAGTAGCTCGTTCCATTGTTCTGGAGAACGGAGTTTTAATCATCTTGCCCAAAAGGCACGGTTTGCAAGCATCAAATGATTCATAATCAAGTGATTCCAAAAGTCCATCTTTATGGAGTTTCTTCATGCGCTTTACACCGATATGACCCAAACGGCAGTGCCACAAATATGTTGCACTATCATTATCAACTTTGCATCTTTTGGCATCAATATTATGAATATGTGTATCACCATGATCAAGACTCAATAAACCATCAACATTGGGTGTATGACCATAAAAGGTTGTATTCATGTAAACAGAATAACAATTTATTCTCAGTCTTAGATGAATAATCGTATCGCAATAAACATGATCTAATCATATTTATGCTCAATGCAAACACCAAATAACATTTATTTAGGTTCAACACTAATCTCGAAAATATAGGGAGTGTGTGATGATGATCATATCAATCTTGGAACCACTTCCAACACACATCGTCACTTCACCCTCAACCAGTCTCTGTTTATTCTGTAACTCTTGTTTGGAGTTACTAATCTTAGCAACCGAAAAAGTATCAAATACCCAGAGGTTACTATAAACACTAGTAAGGTACACATCAATAACCTGTATATCAAATATACCCTTCTTCACTTTGTCATCCTTCTTATCTACCAAATATTCAGGGCATTTCCACTTCCAGTGACCATTTCCTTTGCAGTAGAAGCACTAAGTAGCTTTGGTCCAGCTTTGGGATTCTTCGCGGGAGTGACAACTTGCTTGCCATTCTACTTGAAGTTCCCTTTCTTTCCCTTTGCCCTTTTCTTGAAACTAGTGGTCTTGTCAATCATCAACACTTGATGCTCTTTCTTGATTTCTACCTTCGTTGATTTCAGCATCAAGAAGAGCTCGGGAATCGTTTTCGTCATCCCTTGCATACTATAGTTCATCATGAAGTTCCAGTAACTTGGTGATGGTGACTAGAGAACTCTGTCAATCACTATCTTATCTGGAAGATTAACTCCCACTTGATTCAAGCGATTGTAGTACCCAAACAATCTGAGCACAAGCTCACTTCTTGAGCTATTCTCCTCCATCTTTTAGCTATAGAACTTGTTAAAGACTTCATATCTCTCAACTCGGGAACTTCAACTCCTGGAACATCTCATATGGTCCATGACGTTCAAAACATCTTTGAAGTACCGATTCTAAGCCGTTAAGCATGGTGCACCAAACTATCAAGTAGTCATCATATTGAGCTAGCCAAACGTTCATAACGTCTGCATCTCCTCTTGCGATAGGTCTGTCACCTAGCGGTGCATCAAGGACACAATCCTTCTGTGCAGCAATGAGGATAAACCTAATATCACGGACCCAGTCTGTATCATTGCTACTATCATCTTTCAACTTAGTTTTCTCTAGCAACACATATAAAACATAGGGAAGCAACAACGCGAGCTATTGATCTACAACATTATTTGCAAAATACTATCAGGACTAAGTTCATGATAAATTAAATTTCAATTAATCATATTACTTAAGAACTCCCACTTAGATAGACACCCCTCTAATCATCTAAGTGATCACGTGATCCAAAATCAACTAAACCTTGTCTGATCATCACGTGATTTGGAGTAGTTTTCAATGGTGAACATCACTATGTTGATCATATCTACTATATGATTCATGCTCGACCTTTCGGTCTCACTGTTCCGAGGCCATATCTGTATATGCTAGGCTCATCAAGTTTAACCCGAGTATTCTGCGTGTGCAAAACTGGCTTGCACCCATTGTAGATGAACGTAGAGCTTATCACACCCGATCATCATGTGGTGTCTCGGCATGACGAACTTTGGCAACGGTGCATACTCAGGGAGAACACTTTTACCTTGAAATTTAGTGAGAGATCATCTTATAATGCTACCGTCAATCAAAGCAAAATAAGATGCATAAAGGATAAACATCACATACAATCAATATAAGTGATATGATATGGCCATCATCATCTTGTGCTTGTGATCTCCATCTCCGAAGCACCGTCATGATCACCATCGTCACCGGCGCGACACCTTGATCTCCATCGTAGCATCGTTGTCGTCTCGCCAACCATTGCTTCTATGACTATCGCTACCGCTTAGTGATAAAGTAAAGCAATTACAGGGCGATTGCATTGCATACAATAAAGCAACAACCATATGGCTCCTGCCAGTTGTCGATAACTCTGTTACAAAACATGATCAACTCATATAATAAAATTTAGCATCATGTCTTGACCATATCACATCACAACATGCCCTGCAAAAACAAGTTAGACGTCCTCTACTTTGTTGTTGCAAGTTTTACGTGGCTGCTACGGGCTGAGCAAGAACCGTTCTTACCTACGCATCAAAGCCACAACGATAGTTCGTCAAGTTAGTGTTGTTTTAACCTTCTCAAGGACCGGGCGTAGCCACACTTGGTTCAACTAAAGTTGGAGAAACAGACACCCGCCAGCCACCTATGTGCAAAGCACGTCGGTAGAACCAGTCTCGCGTAAGCGTACGTGTAATGTCGGTCCGCGCCGCTTCATCCAACAATACCGCCGAACCAAAGTATGACATGCTGGTAAGCAGTATGACTTGTGTCGCTCACAACTTACTTGTGTTCTACTCGTGCATATAACATCTAAGCATAAAACCAGGCTTGGATGCCACTGTGGGGGAACATAGTAATTTCAAAAAAAATCCTACGCACACACAAGATCATGGTGATGCATAGCAACGAGAGGGGAGAGTGTTGTCCATGTACCCTCATAGACCTAAAGCAGAAGCGTTAGCACAACACGGTTGATGTAGTCATACGTCTTCATGATCCGGCCGATCAAGTACCGAACGTACATCACCTCTGAGTTCAGCACACGTTCAGCTCGATGACGTCACACGAACTCCGATCCAGCAGAGCTTTGCGGGAGAGTTCTGTCAGCATGACGGCGTGATGACGGTGTTGATGATGCTACCGACGCAGGGCTTCGCCTAAGCATCGGTACGATATTACCAAGGTGGAATATGGTGGAGGGGGGCACCGCACACGGCTAAGAGATCAATGATCAATTGTTGTGTCCAGAGGTGCCCCCCTGCCCCCGTATATAAAGGAGGGAGAGGAGGAGGGGGCGGCCAAGGAGGAGGAGGCGCGCCCTAGGGGGGCAATCCTACTCCAAGTAGGATTCCCCCCTCTTTCCTAGTCCAAGTAGGAGAGGGTAGGAAGGGGAGGAGAAGAAGAAGGAAAGGGGGGCCGGCCCCCTAGTCCAATTTGGTTTGGGCTAGGGGGGCCGCGCGCCCCTAGCTGGCAGCCTCTCCTCTTCCTCCACATGGGCCCATGAGGCCCAATAACCCCCCGGGATGTTCCGGTAACCTCCCGGTTCTCCGGTATTTATCCGATAACCCCCGAAACTCATCCGGTGTCCGAATATAACCTTCCAATATATCAATCTTAATGTCTCGACTATTTCTAAACTCCTCGTCATGTCTGTGATCACATCCGGGACTCCGAACTACCTTCGGTGCATCAAAACACAAAAACTCATAATACCGATTGTCACCGAACTTTAAGCATGCGGACCCTACGGGTTCGAGAACTATGTAGACATGACCGAGACACGTCTCCGGTCAATAACCAATAGCGGAACCTGGATGCTCATATTTTCTCCCACATATTCTACGAAGATCTTTATCGGTCAAACCGCATAACAACATACGTTGTTCCCTTTGTCATCGGTATGTTACTTGCCCGAGATTCGATCGTCGGTATCTCAATACCTAGTTCAATCTCGTTACCGGCAAGTCTCTTTACTCGTTAAGTTATGCATCATCCTGCAACTAACTCATTAGCTACATTGCTTGCAAGGCTTATAGTGATGTGCATTACCGAGAGGGCCCGGAGATATCTCTCCAGCAATCGGAGTGACAAATCCTAATATCGAAATACGCCAACTCAACAAGTACCTTCGGAGACACCTGTAGAGCACCTTTATAATCCCCCATTTACGTTGTGATGTTTGGTAGCACACAAAGTGTTCCTCTGATAAACTGGAGTTGCATAATCTCATAGTCATAGGAACATGAATAAGTCATGAAGAAAGCAATAGCAACATACTAAATGATCAAGTGCTAAGCTAACGGAATGGGTCAAGTCAATCACATCATTCTCCTAGTGATGTGATCCCATTAATCAAATGACAACTCATGTCTATGGTTAGGAAACTTAACCATCTTTGATTAACGAGCTAGTCAAGTAGAGGCATACTAGTGACACTATATTTGTCTATGTATTCACACATGTATTATGTTTCTGCTTAATACAATTCTAGCATGAATAATAAACATTTGCCATGAAATAAGGAAATAAATAATAACTTTTATTATTGCCTCTAGGGCATATTTCCTTCATCAGGACACTGTTCGCGAGATGGGGATAGACCCGTCAAGAATCAGCCAAAGCAATACTACCTTTAAAGGAGTAATACCAGGCGTAGAGGCCCGCTGCACGGGCTGTCTAACATTAGTGGTTGTATTCGATTCTCCCGACAACTTCCGAAGCAAAGAACTAATCTTCGACATCGCTCCATTCTGAAGTGGCTATCATGCGCTACTCGGAAGAATGGCCTTCGCTTGTTTCAATGTAGTACTATATTACGCTTATCTTAAACTTAAGATGCCCGGTCCACGTGGCGTCATCACAATTAGCGGAAATACAGAGTGTTCCCTGCGTGCGGAAGGATATGTGGCGGCTCTAGCAGCCGAACCACTGAACGGCCTCGCCAACCCAAGTAACTAATTGGTCGCCGAGACCACAGACACGGCTAGACGTGTTCGGTGCACCACTATTTGTAGAAGCCCAGATAAACCTCAGCTTGATTAACGGCTATGCCACGATATGTGGTTCTGGGGGCTGCCCGCACGAAAAAGATCCATAGTTCGGCTGGATCCTATTTACACTCAAGAAATTGAATTTTCACGGTTCATTAAGTTTAACCGACGTTACGCACGGTCACACAAGGTTCTTTCACCTGGGTTTTTCTCTCTTTTTACAGATGACCATCGTGTTATACCCTTCTAGGATACGGCACAACGGAGACAAAGGCGTAGACCTGCAGCAGGGCCCCATTCCAAGGTTTCTTTTTAGATTAAGACCCTGTGTAAACCTTTTTTATTATCTCTTGTTGGCTCACACCCTCCTGGTACTTAAAACAACCAAGAGGGGTACCAGCGTTATTGGCAAGCCTATTATTCACCGATCTAAAATAGACGTTACAAGGGCAGCAAATAATGTGTTTTGGGGATCTATGCTCTCACCACAGCCGCTCTTTCGTCGCGCCAGATTAATCCACGTACCTGGAAATTCAGGGCTCGTTATCGAGGGCGGTACTCAGCCTAGTATATGTTGTAAAGTCCGAATACCTTCGGGAGTGTTCGGCGTCGCGAGTTTGGCCTTATATGCATCAGCTCTGAATCATGTCTTTGGTCAATAGTTGGGTTTGCCCGGCTCCCGTGTTTTGCTACCTTACGTTCCGCTCTATCGGCTAAGGTGGCACCGGGAGAACTACTGCGATTGTGCCCTGGTTCATCCGGATGAGCACCTTAGTAGAGAAAGATGAAAACTGACTGTCATGATAAAGCGAGAGACTGGTCAACCACTCGATGACTCAACGGAATCTTCGGGATTCCTCCGCATTAACGAAGGATCGGTTTCCTGGTCACGTATGTACATGCACCATATTCGGATGAACGCGGACATACCAGGGGCTATATAGTATCCCCACCGTCAAACTCCTATGGCTAAGTGAAAGTGTTAAAGCTATATAGTTCGATTGCCTCGTTCGCCGCGCTACCACCTCCTTAAACGGACCAAGACGTTGGATCAAGTGTGATTACCCGCTTTGCCGAACACCCCTGCATTATATGCGAGGGGGCTGAAGCCGACGACTGCAAACTTTCAGGTTATATACATATATACATAAGCAGTCGCACAGGAGGCACTACAATACTTTACAGGCAAAAGTATAAATATATCAGTTATTATCAAAAGCATTGTTCTTACAATCAAGACACATGTCACTGGAACATGGTATTCTTTGAGCACTGAGCCTCTATTAAATGTGCACCTTCTAAGACTTCTTCAAAATAGTTCTCGGGCGAGTCTTGGCCTCTGGGCGGACCCCTGGTTGCGATATCGGTGGCCTCCATCTTTGCCCAATATGTCTTAACACAGGCAAGAGCCATCCGCGCACCCTCTTTGCACGCCGACCTCTTGACAGCGTTGATATGTGGCACAGCACGAATAAATCATTGCATCAAACCAAAATAACTATCCGGACTTGGTTCCTTCGGCCACAGATGATCCACGACGGTCTTCATGGCAAGCCCGGACAACCTATGGAGCTCAGCCCACTCGGCCATTTGCTCATTCAACAGCAGCGGACGCCTTGGATTACTGAACTGCGACCAGAACAATATTTCCACCTCATGATATTTTCGATCTTTGAAATACTCCGTCGCATCAACAGCACTCTTTGCTAACTACAAGTATGCGTCTGAAGAACTCCACAGTTGATCAAGAGGGGCATACTTCGGATCACCAAACTTCCTTCGCAGTAAAAAGGGCTTCCCAGCAGCGATCTCACCGGCTTGCCGAAGCTCCTCCCACGCCGCTCTGATTTTGGAGCGAGTCTCCCATGTGCGGATTTTAATTCTTCGGCTGCCTTCAGGGCAGCCGCATCACTTCTCCTGGCTTGCTTCTTGGCCCGGGCAAGTTCTGCCCGAAGGATCTCCACTGCGGCAGCTCCATCTGCAGTCAAAGCATGTTATAAATACGAGCATCATGCTCTTATTAATATTTGCTGACCACCCAAATAAACATACCCTGTGCCTCGTCAAGCCGCTTGTTCACAAGGATGATGTACGCATCCGCCACGTCAAGTTGCCGCCTCAGTTCGGCAAATTCAGCAGTCCGGTCAGCCACCGGATCTGTAGCCACCTGCGCATAAAAGCAGCGCTATCATTACCTGAGACTATGATCCTCTGCTCGCCTCGTCTGGACGGCAACCAGAGTCTCAGGGGCTACTATCTATACAAAGCACACCTTGCGTGTACGGTACAATCAAAAAAATATCACTTTGCGTACCTCAAAGCCTCTTAGCAGGCCCGTAAAAGCTTCATTCAACCCGCTTTTCGCGGTTGAAATCCTCTCCACCACCGTGTCCATTAAGGTACGATGTGCCTCTGATATATCCGCTTGCTGCAGAAGACCCATCAATGTGTCTAATTGTACATCAGACAATCCCGGGCTTTTTCTGTTGGTCTCCTTAGGAGCCGAGAACTCCGGACTTCAGGCGGCCGAAGAGTTACCTTCTGGCCTTTGCGGATCGGGAGAGATCCTCCGGGATGACACCTCAGGGTCGTCCACCTCATGAGGCGGGGAAGCAGGAGGAGGCATTTCGCTCTCCATCATCTCCAGAAGAAGATCCCCTGAGGATGAACATTGTTGAGAAGGGCTATGAGCCGGAATGCAAAACATATGTGTTGGTTGTTATTCTCAGGAAAAGAGTGGGGCATGCTTACTAAAGTGCCTCTGTTCACTTACGGCTCGGTCGACGGCTGGCCCCCTTGTGGGTGTTGTGCGGTAAGGATGCTCTCCTGGGCAGGGCCCCCTGGTGAAGGTTTCTTCCCTCGTTTGGAAACCTCCATTTCCAAGTCTTCAGGGGCGGTCCTTTTCTTCCCATGGGGAGAGGGGATTCTAGATTCTCCTCCCCGATCATCCTCCAACACGGGAGCACTAATTCCCGTGGTTAGGATGCATAATGTACCTCCAGCATGAAGCCCTCTTCTAGCTTCCCTATTCCTCCCCTCGTCCTCCCCTGATGGCACTTGATAAGGTGCGCGAGCCAGCATCTTGGTTAGTATAGGATCCGGCGAGCCTTCAGGAAGAGGGGCCGAACACCTGATCCTCTCCGCCTTTCTTATCCAGTCCTGGCCAAGAGTGGTTTTTCAGAATAATGTCGTGACAAATATAATGACAGCATGTTCGGTCGTGGAGTTACTTACTTGGGTATCTGGACGGTTTCAGTTGAGACCCGCATCCTCTGTTGTGTCCGGACACTTTATTCATGATCTGAAGAATAATCGATACGTCCCTTCGAGCATCACGCCGAAGAAGTGTTGAATGGTTCACGGTCCTTCCGGGTTGAACTCGAACATACGGAGAGATCGGCGTTGGCATGGCAGGACCAGACGAACTAACAATACTTGAATTACTTTGACGAGACTAATATCCCTCTTGAGGAGATCTCGGATGCGGCTTTGCAATGTCAGCACATCATTAACCGGTCCCCAGTCCAGCCCCTTGTTGACCCATGATGCAAGCTGTGGCGGAGGGGCAGAGCGGAAGGCCGGGGCGGCTGCCCACTTTGTACCTCGGGGTGCTGTGATATAAAACCACTCCCGTTGCCATAGGTCAGACACCTCCGAGAAGGAACCCTTTGGCCATAAGGCGTCGACACCTTTGCTTATTATAGCGCCTCTGCACTCCGTGTGTCGCCCTTCAATCATCTTTGGCTTCACATTGAAGGTCTCAAGCCATAAGCCGAAGTGTGGGGTAATGTGGAGGAAGGCCTCACACACGACGATAAACGACGAGATGTGAAGGAAGGAATCTGGAGCTAGATCATAAAAATGTAGCCTATAATAGAACATGAGCCTTCTAACGAAGGGATGAAGACCGAGGCCTAGCCCTCGGATGAAGTGGGAGATGAATACAACGCTCTCATTGGGTTTGGGAGTAGGAACAACCTGCCCTTGGGCAGGAAGCCTGTGAAGGATTTCGGCGGTCAGATACCTAGCCTCCCTAAGCTTCTTCATGTCCTCCTCTATGACAGAAGAGGCCATCCACCGGCCTTGAGGGTTGGATCCGGACATGATTGAAGGTCCGGAGCACATGGACTGAACCTTGGGTGTTGGAACTCGAGGTAGGAGAAGGGAAGGATCAGGCGTGGAAAGAAAAGGGCAGGTCTTGGCCTCTTTATAAAAAAGGATGAATGTCAAGCGTCCTCCGCGCGGCCGTTTGGAACTTGCCTAAACCGAGGAGTCATACTAACGGCACGGTTAGGTTACCCACGCCCATATTCATGAGAATCCTGTGATAAAGGGAACATGATATCTGCTTTGACAAGACGTGCCAATAAAACCGCCTCGCAGGACGTGCAATGCCAGGTTGAGAAAAACAGTTCTGATAATAACCGGGACGCAGCGTGATGTCACGCTAGGTAAAAGTTGTCAGAAGATTAGATTCGTGGAATATTGTACTTTCTACGGTGGTACGTGGGATTTGTTTTGCAGAGTCTGACACGATTCATATGTTCAAAATCTACCTTGGAGTATTAGGAGAAGGAACCCGTCTTGCAATGCCGAAGACAATCTGCGCACCGGACCCATCAACATTGAAGCCTGGTTCAGGGGCTACTAAGGGAATCCTGGATTAGGGGGTCCTCGGACAGCCGGACTATATCACTACAAAAAAATACACTCCCGTGATGATACGTGTTTGTCAGAGTAGGTCGCGTTTTTTGTCATGCATGTACATCCATGACGATCTTATGACAGAATCAAGATAGTCATACCTGTGATGTCGTAGAAGTATTCCATGACATTACAAAAATTATCATCACGGAAGTGTCCACTTCCATGATGATAAATCGCGCGTCACAGACGTGCTTTCGTCAAGGGTGACCGATACGTGGCATCCACCGTAACGGAACGTCGTTAAGCTATCGGGTCGGGTTTTGGATCCGATAACCCGTTAACAGCCCCGACAAATGGGGATTTTCCATGTGTAAAATCATCATCGGCTGGAGGAAACACGTGTTGGCTCATCGTTGGGACAGATGTCATCCACTCATTGGACGGAAGGCGCCTATGATACGTCGACACGTGGCATGGCCCAACAGAGGCCCATTCCTGTGAAAAGGCCGGCCCGTTTGACTTGGTCAAAAGGTGGCGGGCCGGCCCATGGAAAGCTTGTTAACGGCCTGTTCGCATATAGCCCATTTACAGCCCGCTAACCCAAGGCCCGTTACGCCCTATCCGAATTAGGCCCAGTAGCGCCATCTGGGCCATCCAATATGATTCCATTCCGTTTTCACTTCTAGCGCATGTATGGCCCATGACGTCTTTCGGCCCATATGAGGCCCTATGTAACTCTTGGCCTATTAACGACCCATGGTGAAACTTGCCCATAATGAACAGTGTATCACTTTACACCCATTAACGGCCCGTGGTGAAACTGGCCCGTAATGAACAATGTATCACTTTATACCCATTAACGGCCCGTTATTTCGTTGGGCCATTTTCAGCCCATGTTATCTTTCGGCCTTCTCAGAGCCCACTTATTCTTGGGCTCATTTCCAGCATTTGTTTACTTACGGTCCGTTACTGTCATTTGCTGCTTGTGGGCCAAATTCAGCCCGTGGTTACAGTCGGCCCGTTTGTGGTCCGTTAATACGTTGGGCCGTTTTCATAGCGTCATCAAATACGGCCTATTAACGATGGCCCGTTATGGTTGGCCCATGAATGGACGATTCCAACTCTAGCCCGTTTACGGCCATAATGCGGTCTGTTTGGCCCATGTTTGGCCAATCGATCATACGGCCCGTATAAGGCCCATTGATGATACGGCCCGCAGAAGGCCCATTGTTTCTACGGCCCGTAGGAGGCCCATTGTTTCTACGGCCCGTAGAAGGCCCACTGTTTCTATGGCCGGTAGGAGGCCCAGTGTCACTACAGTAAATATTAGCCCATGGTTATTGTGGCCTACTTTTAAAAAATAGGTTATTGTAGCCACTAGCAAACCGCGGAAAAACAACTGCCATGACTACAAGCAAACAAATAAAAAAGACAACACGGAAATAAATAAGCAAGCAACTAACGCTAGGCTATTACACATATTACATCCACTGGGCATCAAAGTTCGCCACCAATGCAAATATAGGGAACAAAGCAGCATATCATATACACGGGTTGTCAAAGTTGGCAACTAGCGCAAATAAACACTGCAACAAAACAAATCCGGAACTAAAACCACTTCAGAAGATCTCAAGAAACAATATCCTGGGTACCCATAATGCTGGCAAGATGCTTAGCAAGCTTATTAACTTTCTCTTGTTTGGCGCTTAAATCCTCCAGCGCTTGTTGTTGCACCAGAAAATATGCATCTGAATTCTGCAGGGACTTCCTCAGCCCTTCAGCTTCCTGTCGCAGCACATCTGATCGATGTCTTTCAACTTGAAGTTGAGACTCAAGAAGATGAACTGATTCAGGCAGCGAGTTTGAAGAGCTTGTGCCAGCAGTAGTGGCCAGTAACTCGAACACTACATCAAGACAAGACTTTTGGGTTCCCTCACTGTCGTCAAGATAGTTTTTATCAGCTTTCTTGGAGACCAACAGGGATGTCTCACTATCTTGAACCTTATCAGCATTACTTCCTTTACCATTGGATAACGCGGTACTGTTCTCCAATATTTTGTCCGCATTCTAAAAGAGAAACAAGCAGACACATCACATGTTTACCATGTTGTATATGAAACTCATTTTGGTAAATGAGTTCAGTAGTAAAGTGGACAGGATAACAGCATGAAACAAACATATATCTATGTACCATGGTCACTTTATGGTCTATATCATTCTAGTTTTTGTTGCCAAATCAAGATAGAGACACAGTTCAAATAATATTTGTTCAAGACAAAGCAGAATAGACAGAATATAAGTGTGGGTAACTATAGAGCAATAACAACACTTGTAATGTGCATGACATGAGAACATAACTATTTATTCAATTGAAATTGAAATCAACATAGAGCAGGTTACAACAACAAACCAGTTAAAGAAATAGGTTTAAAACATACCTGTTGCGCCATTCGAGTTTCAATTCCATCCTTCAAATTTGAAAATAGTTGGTATGAGTAAATACAGTAATGCAAGAGCAAAGGAGTATGAACCATAGCTACAGAACCTGACCTGAGAACAAATCTTCTTCTCCTTTAAGCGTTGAGTTGGGATTCGGAGTGGTGGTCCTCGTGCTTTGGGCACTGCAGTTCCCTTACTAACTGCTCGTGTTTGGGTGCTCTATGGTGGAGACGGTGTTGTGTCAACTGGAACTGGGTTACTATCTGCCAGGGTTGGGGTTAGAAGGGGTGTAGCTGGTTCTCTGTCCAACTAGGTAGGGGTGCAATCTGTGAGAGTCTGGGTTATGTGTGGTGGATCTGGTCCTTGGGCAAGTACAACCGTGGTTCTATCTGCATCAACCGTGGTTTTTGAAGACCGTGTTGTTACTCCCTTAGATACTGCCATCACGCTCTCCAATTCAAATGGCTGATAAACAAGAAAAGTAATTGAAAGTATAGACATTGTATGATATATAGGTGCAATGGATAGTGGGGAATAAAAGAGGGCATGAAATAATTCATATTTATGTTGTCTAACCAAACATGATAGCATGACACAATTTCACATATATGATGGCTAACTAAACAGGATAGCATGACACAATTTCACATTATGATGGCTCACTAAAAAATATGGAAAGACGTAGTTCAAAATATGAGACTATGTAAATAGGATGACATGACATAACTATATAATGTGTTTATTAAATAGGTTGGCATGCCATAATTCACATACATTCACGGATAGAATGCCATAATTCAAAATATGATGACTGTAAACACTAAACAGGATGAGATGATATAACTATATGATGTCTTTATTAAATGGGTTGCCATGCCATAATTCAGATGGATGATGTGTATGTACTATGTAAACATGATGGCATGGTATAATTCAAATATATGATTTATATAGTAAGCAAGTAAGAAGATGGCAATCCACATATGATGTAAAAACTAAGCAATGCAAGATAACATGCATGACATGGGTAATATAACCCTGCCAAGTTTGAGCATAGACCTCAGGGGGGAAATAGGACTGGTCATCAGTCTCTGAATCCTCCTCTGAGGAGCTCTCTGTAACCAGCAAGATGTCTGCTTCAGCAGGTAGCATTGTCTGCTCTAAATACCTTGTTTTCACTCCAGATACTTCCATCACCGCTTCAAATGGCTGATGCACAGGAAGAGTAATTGAATATAGAAACGTTGTCAACAAATGGAACACGTAATACAAAAAAATGATAGCATGATATAATTCACATACATGATGATTGGCTAAACAGCATGGCATTGCATAATTCACATATATAATGCCTTTGCAACAAGATAGCATTGTATAATTCACATATATAATGTCTTGCAACAAGATGGCAATGCATAATTCACATATGTGGTAATTAGACACTGAACAGGTGCATTCACACAAAGCATGTCTAAACTAATCAAATGACATAGCAATGCGAGACACCATATGCACGATATGAGCAACATAACCCTACCAAGTTAGAGCATACACCTCAGGGGGGAATAGGTATGGTCATCTGTCTCTGAATCCTCCTGTGAGGAGCTATCCGTAACCAGCGAGATATGTGCTTTGTCAGATAGCATAGTCTGCTCTGAAGACCTTGTTTTCACTCCAGAATTTGCCATCACTGTGTCAAATGGTTGATGCACATGAAGAGCAGTTGAATGTACTAACATTGTTGACAAATGTAATATGTAACGGAAAAAAGGATGGCCTGATACAATTTACATATAAGATGACTGGCTAAGTAGGATGGCATTGCAAAATTCACATATATGATGCCTGGCTAAACAAGATGGCGTTGCATAATTCACATAAACGATGAATAAACTAAACAGATGAAATTCGCACAAAGGATGTCTAAACTAAGCAGATGACATATTTGATGTATAAAGTAAGCAATGCAAGACACCATATGCATGATATAACCAACATCAGCGTGCCACGTTAGAGCGAAGACCTCAGGGGGTAAATAGGAGTAGTCTTCTCTTTTTGAATCCCCCTCAGAACAGATATCTTCCTCTCGGTTACAATCCGAAATGCGTGGAGGGGGGCTGCCTTTGCGCCTACCATGGAGCGACGTCTGCATGAAATTTTATTGCCACGCAAGGCTCGTCTCTTTTGCTCTACAAGTTCAGTTCCATTCTTTACAATAACTGTCATGCATAGGAATAAAACATAGTGAGATTATGTAAGGACTGCATGCAGAAATCCAGAATGATGGTAGCAACCTGTGGATAGACCCAAAACCAATAATAGCAGGAAGATAATGGCTTCAGTCAAAAAATACAGATAATGGCTTCTTTACTATTTGTTTCCCACCCAATATGAAACTCATAGTAGACACCGGAGATTAACCAGATAGTAGATAGATACTATTGATAGCGGCCCCGATATGTACCCCACAACCATTTAAAAACTCAAGTTTGACCATTAGTTTGGAGCTGACTCAGAGTCTAATCGGTGAACAGGACGATAAAGTAGCATGTAATATTAAGCGGTGCATAACGTAAGCAGACACGAAAGAGTGCGACCTCTCATGCGGACCCGTGTGGTCCTCGAGGTCATCTGCTCGGTTGATGATGGTAATGCAGTTTTCATGGCTGCCAGTGGCGGGGAAGAAGATCTGAGGCGGCGAAAGACAGTCTGGAGGCCGGATCCCTGTTGTGCTGGACCCTTCTATCGTTGGAGCAGCTGAGCTGGGGTGGACGACGGCGCAGCAGGAGCGGGACAAACCACGCAAGGTTTTCTTTGACAACTATCTATAAGAGAAGTAATTCTGTAAGAGCTCGTTTGAATTGGAGGATTCCAACAATGCAGGGATAGGAAATAGACAGGAATAGGATAAGAATGCACATGCAAAACAGAGAATTTAAAAACACGGGATTTCTGCCAATCTGGGTGTTTGATTCACAACAATTGGAAGATCACAGGATGCAAAGAAGCATGGTGAGATTAAGTCAAACCACAAGAAAATGTACGGTTATAATGCTATTATGCTACTATCTCTTAGTCTTGTGCTTCATGAATAGGAATTTGAAAAGGAGGACAAGTGAAAATTAAAATTCCTACGTTTTTTCTTTCAAGGAGACACTAAAGGAACAAATCCATGTGCTCAGTGGACAATATATATAACATGTAGAGTAAAAAAGAGATGCAACAAGTGTACAACCTCTTTGGTGAAACCATGTCGATCTCAGCGTGATTGGGTTGGCCGGTGAGGATGCTCCGGCTGACTTTGCTGTCGGAGGAGGGGAAGAAGATCTTAGGCGTCTGGAGATGGAGCCCGAGGTACTGCTCCGCTGTGATGGAGGGTTTCGTCGTTGGAGCAGCTCTGGTGAGTTGTACGACGCCGAGGCTGAAGCAGGACAAGAGAGAAAATGAACAACGTTAACCTGAGTGGAATTCTAATAGCATCTCCAATACATGACGTAAAATACATAACCACAAAGTGCTAGATGTAAAATACATCACCCGCTCATCTCTGAACTTAACTGTCGAAACTGAACTTAACTGTTGAAACTGAACTTAACTGTCGAAACTGAATTTTGCTGTCGAAACTAAATTTTTGCTGTCGAAACTGAACGCACTAGCAAGGTGAGGCTACACGTCGGTCGACTGACTTTTTCATCTCTGGTCAGTCGATTTTGCAGCCGTTGGATACGAAATCAAGGGCCTGCGGTTCATCTTCAACCTCCACCCCCCTGAGCCGCCAGCCACCATCGGCCAAACAGCAGCCCCCCGCCGCCCGCGGCCGGCGATGGGCCGCCCCGCCCGCCCCGAAAACAATCCCCACCGCCGGTCTGCCGCCGCCCCGGCCATCCCTCTAGGCCCCCCATGCCGAGCTTTTTCTTTGGTGATCCCCACTCCACCGCCCCGCCAACGCCCCGCCACCGCCGGAAACCACCACCCCCATCCTGAACCCTAAGATAGATAGTGGGGTACCTCTCCGACGACCCCCTCCCTGCTGCGGCTGGTTCTTCCTTCACCCCGGCGAGCCCACCCCTTGAAAATCGACTGACCCAAAAGTCGATTCAGTCGACTAAAGTGTAGCCAAATCGGAGCAGCATCGCAAGCAAGAGCAAGAGCGAGAGCAGCAGCGCGAGCAAGAGCAATAGCAAGAGTAGACCAGGCAGGGGGACCGAGAGCAAGAGCAGAGCAGCAGCGCAAGCGAGAGCTAAAGCAAAAGCAGCTCCTATTGATGTGGACGTCGCCGCCGAGGGAGCGACACCATGGAGGAAGTGGCTGGCGACGCCACCGTGGATGGAGCCGCGCCGTGTCGGCTCGGGACCGAGCGCCGGTAGCACCGTGAGATCGAATCAAGAAGAAAATGCGGCGATTAGTGTACAACCTCTTTGGTGGCGCTGATTAGGCCGCAGCTTCATCCAAGGAAACGGTGATGATGATGCTCTTTCGGTGGTGCAGGTGAAGACGGCGGTGTGGGAATGGAGGTGGTGCGAAAGACGAGGGGAATGTCGGGGCAGCTCCTTGGAGGTGGAAGACGGGGTGGCTGAACCGGCGGGACGATGAAATCGATGACGGATCCTCATCCGGTACGGTGGATGAGGGACGTCGAGGTGTTGCTGTGGACGACGTCGTCGGGGTGGCGGACGGAGCAGGGTGTGGGGTTTCGTCGCAGGTTTTCGCGGCCTCGGTGTCTGAATGGGTGGGCGGATGGGATGGCAGTGGGGAATCATGGCTTAGAGACGCGCTTGTCCGAAATCTGGGGTAAGTTACAAAAGTACCCCCCACCGATTTGAGGCGGTTCTTTCGGTTCAGGGGTGCCACGGGCATTTCGCGTGTCGGGATTTCATAGGAGGTGGGAGTTTTCGCGCCCGTCATTGTCTCAGCACCACTTCATCGGTTGAAGCAAAACAAAACACCGGTTCCAGCTTCCGTTGATAAAAGTTCCAGCATCTACATCACATGGTTGTAGATCCGCTACAAGTCGGTTCCAGCAAAAATCAGAGGATTGCGAGTCTTCGTCTTCGTCCACCCTTGCTGCAAAAAAAACAATGGTTCCAGCATCCCTGCTGCCCGGTTGTAGCAAATTATCGACGATTATGTCGCCACTTCAGCTCTGTTGAGCACGGTTGTAGCAAAAAATGTCGACAACAGCATCACCAGTTGCAGCTTCTGGGTAATGCCATGGCTGGTTGTAGCACATAAGGACGCCGATTCCAGCAAAAACTAGCCATGCCTTGGCCCGTTCGCACCACCACCACCACTCTTTGTGCAGCTGTCGACGGTGGTTGTAGCAAGGCCGTGTGCAGCACCGCCACTCACCGTTGTTGCATCCTGATGGACGGTCCCCATAGCTACATCGGCGGGACTCGAAGCCGGAGTTAGGTGGAGGACTCCGCTAGGATCCGCGAGGGTTGTAGGCGGCCATGGCCTCAGGGATGGGAGAGGGTATCGCCGGCAACGAGTAGCGACGAGGTTGGGTGCCGAGCAAGCCGTGTAGGTGCCGTGGAGGTCCACCGGTTCCAGCTTATTAGGGAGTCACTCGTCGGGGAAGATTCATTCCTGTGTTGGGCTGACCATGGCTGGGAGCTTGGAGGTAGGGAATTGGGAGCAGAGAGGTCGAGGACAACGAGTGGCTGCGGTGTGTTGCAGGAGGATAATACGAAGGAGAAAGCAGTGTGCGTGGGGCCAAGAGTGACGTGGTCGCGTGCACGAGGCCACAATGTTTGCGAGCAAGACGTCCGGCGCAACGTTCGGCCGGTGTGCCAGATACAAGCGTTTACCTTAGGTATTTAATTACTCATAACCTAATGTTATTTACTGTCAAATTCAAATAAGTGAACACTAGCAAAAGAGCCCGTACGTTGCAACGAGAGAGTAAATAACAGACGTTCTTAACCCAATAACCATGACTCAAGACCCGAATGTGTTCACGTCCTTTATTTTCACATGGCATCACATTTGTGTTGTTGATGGTGGTCTCAGTGCACACACAATGAAAGTGTGTTTGAATGCGGTGAGTTCTAAGGCTTCTCTCTCTCGCACACTTGCTCGACATAAAATGAGAAATATGTTCTTTTTCCCCGCGAGGTTTTTCACAGGTGTGCATGCGTGGTTATCGATGTTTTCTTTCCTCTCTATCAGTCAGAAAGAAAAACAGATACGTACATTATAGATTAAGTTCACACCAAAATAATATTTTAAAAATATTTAGCAGCTAAAAATAGCATCATATTTAGATTCTTCTAATCAAGTTTCATATATAACGAGTTCAAATCAGAGTTACGGTTTAAAAGATATTGATAATTTTGATTTAGATAAACTGCGGATTGAATAACCGATAAGTGAGGGGGTTTTATGTTAAAATGAAAAAGAAAGATTCGGTTGACTTAAATACGGACGACGGGTTGATTACCTAAAACATCGGGGGGTTTCTGAGAAAATGCAAAAAACGGTTCGGGAGTGACTTAAACGTGTACCGCAAGTTTATTTACGGAAAGTAGAGGGACTTTTTTGCAAAATGTATGATGGACGACCAGAAACCCAATTTGCTTTATTATTAGGTAAAGATAAGCAAGCTTTGGCCTCCACGTCCCCGCACTGCTCCTTCCAACGACGATACAGGCGGACACTAAAACCGCCGCCACCGGCAGGCCCTCTCTCCGTCCACACCCTTCCCACTCGTTGCTCGCGGAGGATGCGTTTGGATAAATCCCGCGCATAGACGGCAGTGGTGGGGCCTCCTCTTCTTGCTGTTGCGCTGGACAGTCGGCCCTGGTGCCGTAGTGGGCACTCGTTGGGCGGCGGCTGGGCTCGCGTAGATGGCCGTACTCAACACGATGGTCGTGCTTCAGGACGGTGGGAGGGCGAGGTTCTGCATCGGGCGGCAGTGGCCCCAGCCTTGCTGGCACGATCTAGGCTTGCACAGGCCTTCGTCTCGGGCGGCTGGCTACATTGCATGGATGTTGGTTGGTGTATCGACGGCCGGATCCGGCGCTGGTCGCTTCGTCTGGATTCTGCGGGCGGTGGTGGCTTTGTCTCAGATGGATCTGGTGCATGGGGCTCGATGGAGTTCGCTGGAGTTGAGGATGAGGGGCATTGGCCCCTGGTTGCTCTGTGCGGTCGACCGTGCTTCTGTTCTACATGCATTGGTGGTGTGGTTTTTCTGGTTCCTTCCGGCGTGTGGAGCTCAGCGGCCCCTTGGTGCTCTCGGCACTGGCGGTCTTCCATGTTCGTGTGGACAACACGTCGGCTGGATTCGGTTTTGTGGCGGTCCCATGACTCGACACGTCGCTTGTGTTGCTGGTTTGTTGTGCTCCTGCCGGCGTGGTGCCGATTGAAGTAGTCAGAGCATCTCCGGCCGAGCCCCCCAACACGGCCTCCCAAGGCGATTTCTTCACACTAGCGCCCAAAAATCGACCCAATCGCGTCCTCAGGAGCCCGTTTTTCGCAGGTTTGGGATGAAATTGGCGTCGGCGGACCCAGACCGAACCCGGCGCGCTGGGGAGCGCCTGGGGCACCGGGGAACGTGATTTTGGCACGAACGAGGATGGGCCCGCCTAGTCAGCGAGAGGGCCCGCTGGATCAGCGATACGCCGCTTCGTCGCTCTCGTCGCCTCACTTCCCGTGGGAATCAATACCAAGGTTGTCATGCCGGTCAGCTTCCATTGATGCCTCACAGGCGCCGCAATGAAGGCGTCATCAACGCACATCCCGCCCGCAACCGCCACGCGGCACCCGGCATGCAGCCTCTTGCCGCCCCACTATGGCTATAAAAGGTGACCTCCCCGCCGGTGGATGCCACAACACACATTCCTCCTCTCGCTTCCGCCGCACAAAGCAGGACTCTCCCTCCCCCCCTTCCCGCTGGCGAGAAAATGGCTGAGAGATTCCCAGGCGACGGCGCGGTGGTGAACGGCTTCGGCCGCCGCCATCTCCAGGAGCAGGAGGCGCGCCTTCTCTAAGAGGTCGAGTATTCCCCCCCCCCCAGACATGCATGTGCCGGGGGCGTGGAGGCTGAGCGTCGGCGGCGTCCCGATGCCAACCATGCCTGAAGGGGCGGCACGGCGGGCCGAGATAGCCCGCATCCGCTCACCCCTGACGGAGGAGCAGCGGAACGAGCCAAGGTACGCTGCCGACAGCGAAACACTGTGGACAATGTACTTCCAGCACCGCCACCAGGAGCAGATCGCCTCCGTCAACGGCTTCATCCCCCGTGTCCGCCTCAACGCCGAAGGACGGCGTGAGTGGTGGGGCGTGCCAGGCCGCACCCTCGGGGCCGTCCTCGACCACATCGAGACCGGCAACGTGCCGCGTCTCAAGTACCCGAGCCGGCCGTCCTTCTCTCGCTGCCGAGGCAGCTCCTAGACGCACGGCGAATGGAGCCCACGTCCTCGTCGTCAGGCTCCGGCACACTCTCCTCCGGCTCGCCGGCTCTCCGCCACGTCAAGCTAGAGCCGGAGGAACCACCGCTTTGATGCTGCACCCGCAGCGGCGCCCTTGTCATCAACGAGGGTGCCCGCTCCTCCCCGCGCTCCGTTCGCCTGGTCCGGCCGAAGCCAGAGCCAGCCTACTACCCGTGAAGCCGGAGCACGTCGACATTGTGGCCCCTGACGATGAGGCCACCCTAAAATGGGCGAAGGAGGACTACGTCCGCGAGCAGGTGCGCCGCCAGCACCTGGCATACGTGAAGCTCCAGGCCTGGCGCCGCGGGCGCGAGGAGGGCGGTGTCATCATCCTCGACGGCGACAAGGAGGACGAGACTGGACCGTCCAGCGCCCCACCGCGTGTCGGCGACCCTAGGCAGGGGTGCAGCAGGCACGGCCGCGGCTCCGGCGGGGCGCGCGACGACAACAACGACGGCGGCGGTGACTACACCCGTTTCTACAGGCTTCTCGGCATGTAGATGGTGGGCGGTGGACGTGGCGCAGTGGCTAGGCGTAGTTTGGCATAGTAGTAGGCGTAGTTTGCATGTTTTATCTTTTTTTTGTACAAATTTCAATGAAATTTCGCCGAGTTCGTGCTGGATCGTCGAGTTTGCGCAGATTTGTACGAAGTTTCGCCGAGCTGGGGGATATTGGCGGCGCTGGGAACGGAGTCGCCCCCACACGCCAAACTTGTGCCGGTTCGCCCCCATGAGGCTTTTTTTGCCGCCCTGGGGGCCGAATGGCTGGAGATGCTCTCAGGTGACTAGGGTTGCGTGCCTCCATGTTGTGCGGGTATTCATGCCTCAGGTCGTGCCTGGCAAGGTTGCTTCCTCTCCAAATCTGGTTTGTTGTTCGTGGTGTTGATGGTGGTGGTGGTGTGTTGTGCATCGTCATGAGCTCATCGCCAGGGTGTTGTTGCGTCTCGATCGGTAGGCTCTTGGATCTGGTGGTCATGATCTGCTACTGCCGGTGCATCATGGATTCAGCTTGTTCTCTGTTCGCAGTGGCTGGATCCTCTTCCCAGAGGTATGGATACGTCGAAGGGCTTCGGGCTCTGGGAGAAAGCCTTAGTTCGACTGTGATCGAAAGTATACTTGTGACGATGCTTCTTGGAGTTGTCGCCGAAGAGTTCCTCCTTTCCAGCCATGGCTTGTTGGTTCGATGGTTTCCACGGGAGTTTTTGGTGTGGCCAGCCTTTTCCCGAGGTCTGTCGGACTTTGTGTGGTGGCTCTGGGTAAGAGTCTTGGTTCGATAGGGGGTCAAAGGATACCGGTGATGATACTACTTGAACGCATCTCTGAAGAATTCGACCATGCATCTTCGGGTTGTGGGCATTTTGGTGTTGGAGTTTAAGTTAGCTGATGTCCCATAATCAATCGAGTGTGCATGGTTTTCGGCCTAATTTTCTGTATAAACTAGGCCACCCTATTTTTGAATTTTTCTATCTTAATGAAATAAGCAGTGCACCTACCTAGAAAATAAAAAAATTAACATATTCTTCGTAGATCGGATTTAGTTGTTTGAATCTCGATCCATATGAACACCTGCTCAGCCCGTGCCCCCCCCCCTCTCCACGGGCGACAAGGGCGCTCCAACCCTAAACGCCGACCCTCGATCCCCCCTCTCCCTCGCTGCCACAGTCGGGCAAAGCCCGTGCGGTGCTGGCAGCGGGATCTCCATCACTCGCTCCTGGTGCAGGGGCCGCGGGGGATTCTCCTTCTCCTTGACCTGACGGCGAGCTCGGTGGTTGGAGCGCTAATGTCTAATACACAACTTTTATTCTAGTAGACTCTGTTGGTCCTCCAAGCGCAGAGTTCTATAGGACAACAACGAATTTTTCTCAAGTCGATGACCGAAGGTTTATCAATCCGTGGGAGGAGTAGGATGAAGATGGTCTCTCTCAACAACCCTGCAATCAAACACAAGTAATCTCTTGTGTCCCCAACACACCCAATACAGTTGTCAATTGTATAGGTCACTAGTTTGGCAAAGAGATGGTGATACAAGTGTAATACGGATGGTAGAAACATATTTTTATAATCTGAATAAATAAAATAGCAAGGTAACAAGTAGCAAGCAGCAAGCAAAACGGTATATCAATGCTTAGAAACAAGGCCTAGGGTTCATACTTTCACTAGTACAGTCTCACAACAGTGCTAACATAATTGAATCATATAACAATCCATCAATTGCGACAAATAATCACTCCAAGGTTTCTACCAACGAAAGTAGGACAAAAATGTGTATCAACCTCTGTGCCTAGATTACCCCAATGTCACCACGCGAATCCGCAAGTTTATTACCAAAACATTATCAAGTGACTCAAACAATACCTCATTGTCACCATGGTATCCATATGCAAGACATACATCAAGTGATCTAAAATCCAAAATATTGACTTCGATAACAATGAAACCTTGAAGAGGAAGACTCAATTCATCACAACAAAGATAGAGAGGTAACAACACAATATGATTCCACTATATGAACAAATCTCATGGTACATCAAGATCATGCCCTATCAATATCACGAGAGAGAGAGAGAAAGAGAGTGAGAGATAGAGATAAAAAACATAGCTACTGGTACATACCCTCAGCCCCGGGGGTGACGCTCCTCGTGACGGAGGTGGCGGGGATGATGCAGATGGCCTTCGATGATGACTTTCCCCCTTCGGCAGGGTGCCGGAACGGAGCTCTGGATGAGATCGCTTTGAAACAGAGGCTCGCGGCGGCGAAAAAACTCATCAAGGTTAACTATTAGGAGTTTCTGTATTTATAGGAATTTTCAGCGATGGAATCACGCCACAAGGAGTCCCGAGGGGCCCACAAGCTCATCCCACATGCCCTAGGGGGAGGGCGCGCCGTGTGAGCTTGAAGTGTCCTCATCGGTCTTCTGGTCCTTCCTCGAAGCTTCGGGGGTCTCTTGTGTTCTATAAAAAATCACCATAAATTTTTATCGTATTTGAACTTCGTTTAGTATGGTTTTTCTGCGAGATAAAGAAATAGGCAGGGAACTTGCACTAGGCACTAAGTTAGTAGGTTAGTCCATCAAAATCATATAAAAGTGCACCAAAACCATATAAAATCAGTGTAAACATGGCATGAATACTTCATAAATTATACATATGTTGGAGACGTGTCAGCATTCCCAAGCTTAATTCCTCCTCGTCCTCGAGTAGGTAAATTATGAAAGAAATAATTTATGAAGTGTGAATGCTAGCATAGTGCATAAGTTTGATCAATGATAATTCTAATCACTTTTTCCTAGCATCATTATATATCATAAACAGTAGCTCATTTCTCATAAAACTTCTCGTGATCAAGTAGCAAGTTATAAATTGATCAAGTAGAAAGTATCAATCAAGCCTATTAAGATATAAATTGATGAACAATCTACCTATATCCAAACAATAAGATATGATCGGGCAAACATTCATTATATGTTAATCGAGTCCACACTTAAAGTAACATTGACAGAACAACAAATTTTCCATATAGAAAATATAGATAGTCAGGCATCCATTCTTAATTTGGATGTAAATCAAGTCATATTAATTAATATTGATGTATAAATGGATCTATATCCATATAGAAAGATAGGTATGGATCAACCATTAATTGGATGTAAACCAAGTCCATAGTTAATGAATATTAATTGAAAAATTGAGTTTATCCATATTCAAGAAAGAATGGTGCACTAGATGACTACCCATTGAATGTTGAGTGAATCGTCAGTATGATGCAATTAAAGCATTCCAAATATAGAATGGGGCTTAACTCTATATAAGGTGTGTTCTCTAAACAACATACAAGTACATAAGGAATCACATATTTACGTGTGTTTCATTGGAAGGAACACAATTCACCGTACTAATGGGAGCTGATTATATCGCCACATTGGTCTTACTATGCTTTTTGTTCAATCCTTGCTACCTCACCTTAGTTGAATCAGTAGACGTGGATGGCCATCTACAGATGAATCAGAAGGTAAAACTATTTTACTTTTAGCTTTGGACACATGCAACTCTTTGCCAGTTGGTTTATGTATTCATCCCATTCTTGCATCTACTTGACCACTTAATCTTCATTATTACTAATTTTTGTACTTATTTAGAACTATAGCTTATGTTCCCAACTAAAATTGAGGACACCATAGGTGAAAATTTTACTTATATCTTTCAGAGGCTTTGTACAACAATTATATATGCTAACTAGCCATGAACTTACATTTCCATTTGCAGAACAACACCCTTTTAAGACGTACACCGTTTTGGTTTCCTTGGAGAGCTAATTTCATGGATGAAGGAAGCAACATTATTTCTCATGTACTCTCTCTCTCTCTCCATTCCCTCCCTCTCTTAGTTATTTATCTTTACTTTTCATGTGTTAGATTTGGAATGTGTGTTCATTTCTGGGTGAACATTCACCATAAGAATATATCACAATGTATGCTACAATGACATGTGATATATGTAAAAGGAAAATTCAAGGTATTTTTTGGCCTAAGCATGACTTATTCAAATCACTGGAAAAATAGTAGAAATCCAGAGTCATTAATGATCCGCCTCAATCATAGATTTGCAAGCTAAATCATGCATCACCACAAAAGGTCTAATTGCGTAGGAATGACATCAAACATTGCGAAGCAAACTAGAAATGAGGCAAAAAATTATATATTAGCTCCAAATGAGCATGAAAAAAAATCCACACTGTAAATGTCTGGTAGGAAAACCGTGTACCACGGCCAATAAGGCACACCATCACTTATTTATTATCTCTGCTCTATAGTTGTTCTGGTTCTTCACTAATTTGAACTATACTTTTCTATCACTAGTATGCAATGTGGCACACTGAGCCAGGACAATTCTATGGCCTTCGAGCTGAAATGAGTATATGGGCTTCACCAAATCTAGAAACCTCTCAAGAATCTGGAGCATCCTTACAAATTTATTGTCAAGATGGAGGACACTACAACTTAATTCAAGTTGGATTCCATGTACAAACATATCACTGATCCTGGTAAACTCAAATGCTTTTGAGTAAACTACTATTTCATAATTTGGTTTTGCTTGCAGATTTCCCCCTCTTTGTACCATAACAGAGATATTCGCTTCTTTACATATTGGACTGTAAGTGTAACAAATGTCATTTTAATAAGTTGTATATTATTGTTATGCACATTTTTTCTGGTATTTTGTAGTAGTTGGAGGCATTATCGGACTAAGTATAAGTCTCTTTACATAAATAGTAATATATGTTTCCTTTTTTATTTCTTAGAAAGACTTGAAATCCAAGGGGTGCTACAACTCACAATGCGCGGGATATGTACCTGCAAGTGGAGCAAAGCTGGTGCCTGGACAAGCCATTGCTCCTCCATCAGTTTATGGCATACAAGATCACTACATGAGGATTAGCATCAACAAGGTACAACATTCATCCTAGTCTAGAGATTACTATGTCTATATAAGCTTATCAATTTTCTACTATATCTACGATAAGTAGACGATACCCGCGTCTTTTTGAATGAAACTTTGTTGAATGCAATGCATGAATAGATATTGTACGAATAGCTACAAAAAGAGAGAGAAACTGGCTTTTAGTTAATAGAGTGCCTTTTTTCTAACAGAAATGTGAAAAATGAACTACATAGGTATTCTCCAAGTCTCCAACACATATAAATTCATGATAAACCGAAAATTAATGCAAAAATTGTAAGTTATGAGGACATGCATGACTTGTTGATGTCGCAAAGATCCATGGATAGAAAAATTTAAAAAAATAGTACTGTGAAAAATATAACTTATAACTAACATGCATGACTTGCTGATGTGGCGTGGTTGCATGGATAGAAATTAAGGTAGTACAAACAATTGAACTTATAACTAACATGCATGACTTGCTAATGTGGCTTGGCTACATGAATAGGAATATTAGTTAGTGGATTGCAACTATTTAAAATGGAGGGTTAAATATAACAAAGATAGATTTTATGAATATGAAATTAGTTATGCCTAAATTCACATGGTTACTATTTAATATGCTATGGTATTTCATTATGTAAATATGGAACATTGAACCATAGGAATTGTACACCACCCAAGATTTTTCGAAATTACAAAGTGTTTATAATCTTCTTGTGCATGAAATTTATTGTTCACAAATGTTATCAATCCCTCATTGACTACAGGATACAAATTCTGGAGATTGGGTGGTGTACCATCATGATTTAGAAAAACCATCATTCTTGGGACATTTTCCAAAGGAGCTTTGCCTTGGAACAAAACGTATACAAGCAATGACCGGATTTGTGAATTACTTGAAGAATGCACATGGTCCTCCAATGGGTAGTGGCCACTTCCCTGATTATAATGAGAAGAAATCTGCCTACTTCAACCACATTAAGAACTACAACTCCAAGGGTCAAGCTTTTGACCCCTTTTGGACTAAGGCGGCCAAGTTAGTTGATAGGCCAGATTGTTATGATGCAACTGATTTATTTCTTGAATTTAAGAAGGGTTATACATTCAATTATGGTGGACCAAGTGGTTGTATTGGTTGACAACAAAGTTGTGTTTCCATTTGTATTGAATAAATAAAAATGTGTTACTTCATGGTCAAATATTAACCTTTATTCTATTTATTTTTGTCAAACTCTAGCTTCATATTGATAGTTATTATCATAATCATGTCTAGTTTGTATTTTTGGTTTTCACCTCCCACTCAAGCTATTCCCAACATGACACTTGTGGCAGGTTCCTGGCGACCATAGTAAGTCAAATGATAAAAGGCTCAGCGCAGCAAAGACCATATGAATGGACCTCTCTAGGCCCGAATACACGCTTGGGAACCTAGATAGAACACCACCTACTAATGGGTATTATTAGTATGATGTATTACGAATCCATGTGGGATACGTGGAAGCATCAACATTTTGAACACCAATTCTGTGCAAGCTCCTACCCTCACATGACAAACATACAAACATGGATATTTCCATATGGGGCTATATAAGGCCAATGGGGGATTGTGGGTAGGGCTATGCAATTTGGAGCTATGATACATTGGAGACACATCAATAATTTTGTATGTTTAATTCCTATTATCTATAATTTATGCAATTGTCGGTACCGTGGCGTTTGGGTTCCTGCCCTGTCCGGGTGTCCTCCTTCCTTCCTTCGCCCGAGCGCACTTGTTGGAAAGATCAAAGAGATCGACAACTATGTGCACCTTGCGAGTGTTGAGCTTCTCCCTGATCTTGGGCTGACAAAGATCGGCGTGAAACATAGTGATGATCATAGCTTCGTCAATATCGGGGATGTTGTGGCTGAAGTGTTGTATGTACTTGTACAACGGTTCCCCCGACTTATGCACAAGGAGGTGCAGATTGATGGGCATCCCTGGTCGCTTGAACCCTCCTTGGAAGTTATCCACGAATTTCTTGCACAGTGTTGGAAATATGCCCTAGAGGCAATAATAAAATGATTATTATTATATTTCCTTGTTCATGATAATTGTCTAGTATTCATGCTATAATTGTGTTGTCCAGAAATCTTAATACATGTGTGAATACATAGAGCACAACATGTCCCTAGTGAGCCTCTAGTTGACTAGCTCGTTGATCAACAGATAGTCATGGTTTCCTGACTATGGACATTGGATGTCATTGATAACGGGATCACATCATTAGGAGAATGATATGATGGACAATACCCAATCCAAAGCATAGCACAAGATCGTGTAGTTCGTTTGCTAGAGCTTTTCTAATGTCAAGTATCATTTCCTTAGACCATGAGATTGTGTAACTCCCGGATACCGTAGGAGTGCTTTGGGTGTACCAAACGTCACAACGTAACTGGGTGGCTATAAAGGTATTCTACAGGTATCTCCGAAAGTGTCTGTTGGGTTGACACGGATCGAGACTGGGATTTGTCACTCCGTATGACGGAGAGGTATCTCTGGGCCCACTCGGTAATGCATCATCAAAAAGAGCTCAATGTGACCAAGTGGTTGGTCACGGGATCATGCATTACGGTACGAGTAAAGTGACTTGCCAGTAACGAGATTGAACAAGGTATTGGGATACCGACGATCGAATCTCGGGCAAGTAACGTACCGATTGACGAAGGGAATTGTATACGGGATTACTTGAATCCTCGACATCGTGGTTCATTCGATGAGATCATCGTGGAATATGTGGGAGCCAACATGGGTATCCAGATCCCGCTGTTGGTTATTGGCCGGAGAACTATCTCGGTCATGTCGGCATGATTCCCGAACCTATAGGGTCTACACACTTAAGGTTCGGTTGACGCTAGGGTTGTAGAGATATTAGTATGCGGTAACCCGAAAGTTGTTCGAAGTCCCGGATGAGATCCCGGACATCACGAGGAGTTCCGGAATGGTCCGGAGGTGAACAATTGTATATAGGAAGTCCAGTTTCGGCCACCGGGAAAGTTTTGGGGGTCACTTATATCGGGACCACCGGAAGGGTCCCGGAGGTCCACCGGGTGGGGCCACCTATCCCGGAGGGCCACGTGGGCTGAAGAGGGAAGGGAACCAGCCCCTGGTCGTCTGGTGCGCCCCCCCTTGGGCCTCCCCCTGCGCCTAGGGTTGGAAACCCTAGGGGTGGGGACGCCCCACTTGACTTGGGGGGCAAGTTCCCCCCTAGGTCGCCGCCCCCCTTGAGATGGGATCTCTAGGGGCCGGCGCACCCCTAGGCCCCCTATATAAAGAGGGGGGAGGGAGGGCAGCCGCACCCTAGTCCCTGGCGCCTCCCTCTCCCCCTGTACCACCTCTCCCTCTCGCTGAGCTTGGTGAAGCCCTACCGAGATCGCCGCTACTTCCACCACCACGTCGTTGTGCTGCTGGATCTTCATCAACCTCTCCTTCCCCCTTGCTGGATCAAGAAGGAGGAGACGTCTTCCCCAACTATACGTGTGTTGAACGCGGAGGTGTCGTCCGTTCGGCACTAGGATCTTCGGTGATTTGGATCACGAGACTCCCTCAACCCCGTTCTCTTGAACGCTTCCGCTCGTGATCTACAAGAGTATGTAGATTCACTCCTCTCTCTCGTTGCTAGATGACTCCATAGATTGATCTTGGTGAAGCGTAGAAATTTTTTATTTTCTGCAACGTTCCCCAATAGTGGCATCATGAGCTAGGTCTATGTGTAGCTTCTTTGCACGAGTAGAACACAAATTTGTTGTGGGCGTAGATGTTGTCAATTTTCTTGCCACTACTAGTCTTATCTTGTTTCAGCGGCATCGTGGGATGAAGCGCCCCGGACCGACCTTACACGTACGCTTACGTGAGACAGGTTCCATCGACTGGCATGCACTAGTTGCATAAGGTGGCTAGCGGGTGTCTGTCTCTCCCACTTTAGTCAGATCGGATTCGATGAAAAGGGTCTTTATGAAGGGTAAATAGAAATTGCAATATCACATTGTGGATTTTTACGTAGGTAAGAAACGTTCTTGCTAGAACCCTATTACAGCCATGTAAAAACATGCAACAACAATTAGAGGACGTCTAACTTGTTTTTGCAGCATATGCCTTGTGATGTGATATGGCCAAAAGGTTGTGATGAATGATATATATGTGATGTATGAGATCATGTTCTTGTAATAGGAATCACGACTTGCATGTCGATGAGTATGGCAACTGGCAGGAGCCATAGGAGTTGTCTTAATTATTGTATGACCTGCGTGTCAATGAATAAACGCCATGTGATTACTTTACTTTATTGCTAAACCGTTAGCCATAATAGTAGAAGTAATAGTTGGCGAACAACTTCATGGAGACACGATGATGGAGATCATGGTGTCATGCCGGTGACAAAGATGATCATGGCGCCCCGAAGATGGAGATCAAAGGAGCAATATGATATTGGCCATATCATGTCACTATTTGATTGCATGTGATGTTTATCATGTTTTTGCATATTATTTGCTTAGAACGACGGTAGTAAATAAGATGATCCCTCATAATAATTTCAAGAAAGTGTTCCCCCTAACTGTGCACCATTGCGAAAGTTCGTTGTTTCGAAGCACCACGTGATGATAGGGTGTGATAGATTCCAACGTCCACATACAACGGGTGTAAGACAGATTTACACATGCAAAACACTTAGGTTGACTTGACGAGCCTAGCATGTACAGACATGGCCTCGGAACACAAGAGACTTAAAGGTCGAACATGAGTCGTATGGAAGATACGATCAACATGGAGATGTTCACCGATGATGACTAGTCCGTCTCACGTGATGATCGGACACGGTCTAGTTGAGTCAGATCATGTATCACTTGGATGACTAGAGGATGTCTAATCTGAGTGGGAGTTCATTAAATAATTTGATTAGAAGAACTTAATTATCATGAACTTAGTCTAAAAACCTCTGCAAAATGTCTTGTAGATCAAATGGCCAACGCTCATGTCAACCTCAACTTCAATGCGTTCCTAGAGAAAACCAAGCTGAAAGATGATGGCAGCAACTATATGGACTGGGTCCGGAACCTGAGGATCATCCTCATAGCTGCCAAGAAATCATATGTCCTAGAAGCACCGCTAGGTGAAGCACCCATCCCAGAGAACCAAGACGTTATGAATGCTTGGCAGTCACGTGATGATGATTACTCCCTCGTTCAGTGCGGCATGCTTTACAGCTTAGAACCGGGGCTCCAAAAGTGTTTTGAGCAACACGGAGCATATGAGATGTTCAAAGAACTGAAAATGGTTTTCCAAGCTCATGCCTGGGTCGAGAGATATGAAGTCTCTGACAATTCTACAGTTGTAAGATGGAGGAAAATAGTTCTGTCAGTGAGCACATACTCAAAATGTCTGGGTTGCACAACTGCTTGTCCCAGCTGGACATTAACCTCCCGGACGAGGCGGTCATTGACAGAATCCTTCAGTCGCTCCCACCTAGCTACAAGAGCTTTGTGATGAACTACAATATGCAGGGGATGGTGAAAACTATTCCTGAAGTATTTTCAATGCTGAAATCAGTGGAGGTGGAAATCAAAAAGGAACATCAAGTGTCGATGGTCAATAAAACCACTAGTTTCAAGAAAGGCAAGGGTAAGAAGAACTTCAAGAAGGACGGCAAGGGAGTTGCCGCGCCCGGTAAGCCAGTTGCTGGGAAGAAGCCAAAGAATGGACCCAAGCCTGAGACTGAGTGCTTTTATTGCAAAGGGAAGGGTCACTGGAAGCGGAACTGCCCCAAATACTTAGCGGACAAGAAGGCCGGCAACGCTAAAGGTATATGTGTAATTGATGTGTACCTTACCAGTACTCGTAGTAGCTCCTGGGTATTTGATACCGGTGTCGTTGCTCATATTTGTAACTCAAAATAGGAGCTGCGGAATAAGCGAAGACTGGCGAAGGACGAGGTGACGATGCGCATCGGGAATGGTTCCAAGGTCGATGTGATCGCCGTCGGCACGCTACCTCTACATTTACCTACGGGATTAGTTTTAAAACTCAATAATTGTTATTTAGTGCCATCTTTGAGCATGAACATTGTATCTGGATCTCGTTTAATACGAGATGGCTACTCATTTAAATCCGAGAATAATGGTTGTTCTATTTATATGAGAGATATGTTTTATGGTCATGCCCCGCTGGTCAATGGTTTATTCTTAATGAATCTCAAACGTGATGTTACACATATTCATAGTGTGAATACCAAAAGATGTAAGATTGATAATGATAGTCCCACATATCTGTGGAACTGCCGCCTTGGTCACATTGGTGTCAAACGCATGAAGAAGCTCCATACAGATGGACTTTTGGAGTCTCTTGATTTCGAATCATTTGACATGTGTGAACCATGCCTCATGGGTAAAATGACCAAGACTCCGTTCTTCGGAACAATGGAGCGAGCAACCAATTTATTGGAAATTACACATACTGATGTGTGCGGTCCAATGAGTGTTGAGGCTCGCGGTGGCTATCGTTATGTTCTCACTCTCACTGATGACTTAAGTAGATATGGGTATGTCTACTTGATAAAAGACAAGTCTGAGACCTTTGAAAAGTTCAAGGAATTTCAGAATGAGGTAGAGAATCAACGTGACCAAAAAATGAAGTTCTTACGATCAGATCGTGGAGGAGAATATTTAAGTCACGAATTTGGTACGCACTTAAGGAAATGTGGAATCGTTTCACAACTCACGCCGCCTGGAACACCTCAGCGTAACGGTGTGTCCGAACATCGTAATCGCACTTTATTGGATATGGTGCGGTCTATGATGTCTCTTACCGATTTATCGCTATCTTTTTGGGGATACGCTTTAGAGACAGCTACATTCACTTTAAATAGGGCACCGTCTAAATCAATTGAGACGACACCGTATGAATTATGGTTTGGGAAGAAACCTAAGCTGTCGTTTCTAAAAGTTTGGGGATGCGATGCTTATGTCAAGAAACTTCAACCTGAAAAGCTCGAACCCAAGTCAGAAAAATGCGTCTTCATAGGATACCCTAAGGAAACCATTGGGTATACCTTCTACCTCAGATCCGAAGGCAAGATCTTTGTTGCCAAGAACGGGTCCTTTCTGGAGAAAGAGTTTCTCTCGAAAGAAGTAAGTGGGAGGAAAGTGGAACTTGATGAAGTACTACCTCTTGAACCGATAAGTAACACAGCTCAAGAAGATGTTCGTGTGGTGCCAGCACCGACTGGAGAGGAAGTTAATGATGATGATCAAGGTACTTCGGATCAAGTTACTACTGAACTTCGTAGGTCCACAAGAACATGTTCCACACCAGAGTGCACTACTAGGGAAAACCCTATACACAGAATCTTAGCAGCAGCGCGTCTCAAAAAGCAGCGCTGCTGCTAATTAGCAGCAGCGCAGGTGTGGAAAACCCGCTACTGACAAGTGTTTAGCAGTAGCGCGGTCTGTGTAACCCGCGCTGCTACAAATATTGACCGACAATGCCCCCCCAACTCCATTTAGCAGCAGCGCAGTTCCGTTAGGCGCGCTACTGCTAAAGCAGTAGTAGTAGCATGGTTTTTCTGAGGTCGCTGCTGCTAATTTTCAAATTGGACACACTTTTTATCCCACTTAGCAGTAGCGCTTCTGCCGAAAGCGCGCTGCTGCTACTTTCTTATCAGTGGCGTGTTTTACGTCCCGCGCTACTGCTAATCCGCACCAACCCACCACCTTTTCCCCACCGTCACCCCTCCCCTCCTCTCTTCCCTTTCCCCTACCTCCCACTCTCACTCTTCTTCCTCAATACTTCTCCCCCATTACTCTCTCTCTCTTCTATCTACCTTTCTCTCTCTTCATTACTCCTACCTAACTACACCACCTCCATTAATGCATCTCCATTCTATTTTTCCTTCCCCTCCACTAGTTGAAGTTGTCTCCTCCCAAATTAGGTAGCTAGGTAGATGTAGGATTTAGTTAAGTGACCTATTTGCCCCCTAACTATATCTATCTTTGTCAAGAAGAGCTTTGTGCACTTTTGATCTCCCTACAACATCATCTCCACCGTGTGCTCGATCTCGAGATAGAGGTGATGAAAATTTCATGCTTTTGCAAAATGGAAATATGTTTATGTGTGTGTGATATGTTTGTGGAAATTGTGTGTGTGACATGAGTTGATGCCAAATTGTGCTTTTGAGTTGCCTCTGTTTTGCCGAAATGTCGATTTATTTCTGTTTCGGCGAATTCCGGGCAAACTCTAGATCCATATATGTCCTATTTTTAGGGAAGGTCATGCCGAATTTTTGTATGACTTTGATGCATGCACGCATTTTTATAATCAATTTGTTTTATTATTACCGTGCAGACGTTCATGATGGTCAGTGGAACAATGGTGAATAGGTGGTTGCGGTCGGCAGTGTAGGACATGAAAGAAAATAACCTGACAGAGGTTTTATGTCCGTGTCGAAAATGCAAAGGAATAGTTTGGCTCGACCCCTATGACGATGGTCATGTCGAAGCGCACCTGCTCATGACTGGTTTCATGGATGGCTATACTCGGTGGATAACTGAAGATGAGGATGACGATGTTGAGGATGCCGACGGGGCATGCAATGATGACACGGGGCAAGACGAAGAGATGATTGATAATGGTGGCGGGGAAGAGGCTCGACATGGCGGTGGAGAAGGGGCCGGACATGGCGGAGGAGAAGGGGTCGGACATGGCGGCGGAGAGAACGACATGGACTCCACGCAGCAGAGTTCATCGGTAATAAGTTCAATCATGCGGGACCCTCATGTTCAAGCATTGCTTCGCAAGGAGACGAGTACTGAGAGAGCTGCTTCTAGAGAGGAGGCTAAGCTGGAGCAACTAGTGGTAGACTCGGACACTCCATTGTATGATGGTTGCAATCCTGAGGTGACCCGCTTGAGTTTCAGGCTCCAACACCTGAAGACGAAGGCTAAAAACAAATGGACCGACACTAGCCTCGATGAGCATCTCAAGTACCTAAAGGATGTTCTTCCCGCGGGTAATCTATGTCCTACTAGTGTTGATGAGGCCAAGAAGATCGTGTGCCCTCTTGATGTGCCACACGTTAGATACCATGCATGCATCAACGATTGCATAATTTATCGGAAGGAGCACGCAGAAAAAACAAGTTGTCCGGTGTGCAATGCTTCTCGATACAAGAAGGCCGGGAAGAAATGTCCCCAGAAAGTTGTATGGTAATTACCGATCACTCCCCGTCTCCAGAGGTATTTTGTAGATCCCAAGGAAGCAAAGCTAATGCGCTGGCACGCGGAGAGGAAGAAGCCCGACGATGGAGATGATCCGAAGCTGAGACACGTGAAGGATGGAAGCCAGTGGAGAGCGTTGAACAACTTCTATCGGTATTTTGAATGTGATGCAAGGAACATGGTGCTCGGTGCATGTACCGATGGCATGAATCCGTTTGGCAACCAGAACACCAACCATAGCACATGGCCCGTGTTTGTATGGATGTACAACCTCCCCTTGGTTGTGCATGAAATTGAACTACATTCACATGAGCATGCTTATTCAAGGGCCAAAACAACCAGGAAATAATATTAATTTCTATCTGGGGCTACTTCAAGAGGAGTTAGACACGTTATGGAAAACACCAGCCAAGACATGGGACGCCAGCAAAGGCGAGTATTTCAACATGAGAGCCGCGCTGATCACGACAGTGCACGACTATCTCGGTTACGGATATGTGGCAGTCCAGGTGTGCCATGGATATTGCAGATGCACGCGGTGCATGGATGCTACGACGTCTCAGCAGCTAACGTCAAGGAACGATGGCGGGTCTAGGAAAATTGTGTACATGGGGCATCGAAGATGGCTTGAACAGGACGACCCGTGGAGAAACCGTGGAGATCTATTCAATGGTCACGCTGAGCATCGAGGACCTCCACGTAAGCGGAGCGGTGCCGAAATTGATGAGCTATTGAAAAGCTGGAAGGAGTGCCCCGCGCCGGGAAAGACGATGAGAAAGGCGCCGGAGCCGCTGCTGAAGGTATGGAAGACGAGGTCTGTGTTCTGGGACTTGGAGTACTGGCACAAACTCGATACACCTCATTGCCTTGATCAAATGCATATCTGTAAGAATGTCCTTAAGAGCTTGCTCGCAACATTGATGAACATGCCGGATAAGACCAAGGATGGGCCGAAGGCAAGAAAAGACTTTCAAGATTTGAAAATCAGGGAAGATCTGCACATGCCGCCCCGTAAAATGTCAGACGAGACAGAGACGGAGACAGAGGCACGGGAGAAGAAGGGCAAGAAAATAAAGAAAGAGGATTATTGCCCCCTTCTTGCTTCACCTTAAGTCAGGCTGAGATCAATCAATTCTTTAAGTGCCTTACCGGAGTCAAAGTTAGTTCCGGTTACTGTGGCAAGATAAGCAGATATCTAGACACGGACAAGAAAAGGTTCAGCGGGATGAAGTCTCATGACTGTCATGTGATGATGACGCAGATACTACCTGTTGCCCTTAGAGGGATAATGGACAAGCACGTCCGTGACACGCTTATTGGTCTCTGCAACTTTTTCGACGTCATCTCTCGAAAGTCGATCAGTGTGAAGCAGCTCCGAAGGCTACAGGAAGAGATCGTTGTGATACTGAATGAGCTTGAGATGTACTTCCCACCCGCGTTCTTTGACGTGATGGTGCATCTGTGTGTCCATATTGTGGATGACATAATAGACCCGGGGCCGTCATTCCTGCACAACATGATGCCGTTTGAGAGGATGAATGGGATCATCAAAGGATTCGTTCGTAACATGTCCCGTCCAGATGGAAGCATCGTCCAGGGCTATTTGACACAAGAGTGCATCGCCTGGTGTTAGTGTTGGTTTGCCCGTTAACAAGCATGATGGGAGGCTCGAAGGAGATGGTCACTGCAACGGTCGCAGGGAACTGCACGTGGCATACTCAGATCAACGCAGCGACTTTGACAGAGAAAACTTCGTAGTGCTACAACACCTAGACGAGGTAGATCCTTTCGTGGCACTGCACAAAGAAATTATCGCAAAGAAGTATCATGACCGGGGGGTATGCAGGACGAACGCCGAAGTTACTAGAGAGCACAACTCCACTTTCCTGCATTGGTTCAAAGAGCATATTATTGCTAATCCCCCAGAGGAGGGCTCTAAGGACGGATTGCTCATATACGCCTTAGCACATGGCCCCTCGCCCAACCTCGTAACCTATCAGGCATATGATATCAACGGATACACGTTCTACACGGAGGCCAAAGATATGGACAGTGACGATCAAAACTCAGGGGTGACGATGGAATGCATGACCGGCAGCGACAATGGCGCAACTGAACGATTTTATGCAAGGGTCGAGGAGATCTGGGAGCTTGACTACTCTGGACTGCACAACACGACGATGTTCTGTGTCAGATGGGCAAAGAATGTCGAAAGAGAAAACCGGATTTTCACTACCATGAGTATACCCGACGCCAAGAGCGCTACCGTGAATGCTATCGCAAAAAACAAGCCATGGGTACACGCTAAGCACGTGACACAATGCTTCTTCATAACTGACCCATGCAATCCCAGTCGTGTTGTCGTGAGGAGAGGCAAAAGGAACATCATTGGAATGGATGGAGTCGCCAACGAGGAAGACTATGATCAGTACGGCAACCCAATGAGGGAAGATGACGATGATGATGAAGTATACGTCAAAAGAAGAATCAATACTACATTACCTAAGAAAAATCGTACTCCATGGAAAAGGCAAAGTCACAATGAGGGGCTCAATTATTCTTCAACGAACAAGAAGGGAAAGAAGCTGAAACGAAAATGTCAGCGCTGAGGAACCGTATGTTATCAGTCAAATGATGTAATATATATATATATATGTTCCTATTTTGTATACACACTTAGCCATTATTATGCATGGGTCCAATGATGTAATATATATGTTCCTATTTTGCATACATATTTAACCGTCAAATGATGCAATATATATCGCCCTCCCTTCGTTCACTGCTCTCGGGAAATAAAAGTGGGAGAAAATAAAGGAAAAGAAAAAGGAAAACTGGCGGTAGTAGTAGCGCATTTCGTATAAACCGCTACAGCTACTGAAGGTAGTAGTAGCGCATTTCGTATAAACCGCTACAACTACTGAAGGTAGTAGCAACGCGTTTTGTCCAAACGCGCTGCTGCTACGTCCACTTAACCCAAAATTCTCACTATCCCTGCTTCATCCCGCCTTTTCCCCCCAAATCCCCACTCTCTCTTCCCCCGTCGCTCGCCCCCGACCCCGGCACCGGCGCTCTCCCCCGACCCTGGTGCTCGCCCCCGACCCGGCCCTCGCCCCCGACCCCGGCGCTCGCCCCCGATCCCAGCGCGCTCTCCCCCGACCCCGGCGCCCTCGCCTCCCTCCTCTGCTTCCTCCCCTCCCAACCTTGGCCGTCGTCGGGTCTGCCTCCTCGGGCCTGCACCCTGTGTAACCCCCTCCCCCTCTCTCTCTCTCTGCTAGGGTTCTTCGGTTAATTTACTTAGGTTTTAGTTAGGGCAGTATGTTAATTAGGTTATCTATTTAGTTATGAATTTAGCTAGGTTTCAAAATTAGCTGAATTTATATGCAAATTTGAACTAGACATGTGATATGTGGATATGTCATGTTTTGGACATGTCATGTTTGGAAAGTGATCTGAGTGGCCTATGTTACGCCGGAATGTTGATTCATTTCAATTTCGGTGAATTTCAGGCGCTTGATATGTCCATTTTTTAGCAAAGGTCATGCCGAAATTTCCCGTGAATAAAGGCATGATTTGTGCTACATAGTTGGCATATCGAGTGCTGGCACATAGATTTATTTTTATGTCATTTCTCATTTATTCATACTTTTAGAAATAAATGAGGACACTTAATCATAGGAAACATGTCGAACAACGAAGAAACTGGGCCTTCTGACCAAGATGCAGACGAGATGGATTATGAGGGTGAACAAGAGTACCTCGACTATTTGACTGCTAAGCAAGGTTTGCAGGTCGGCCTCGATGATGGTACTGATGCCGACATCGACACCGACGGCGCCGGCCTCGATGGTGGCACCGAGACCGGTGGGGAAGATACCGGCAGGGAAGGTACCGGCCCCGATGCCGCTACCGAAAAGAGGAAGCATAAGAAGCAGAGGATACGAAAACCTAACAAACTAGGGATTGGACGACTTGTGATCACAAAGATGGCACCTGGCAAGTTTGAGCCGTTAGAGCCAGAAGAACCTCTCAAGTGCTATGGGAACCAAGTAGGATGCATCCTACGGGAATGCGCGAGCATCAACGACGATGACTTAAGGAGTAAAAAACATTTGACGCAGTTGCTCCTAACGAAGTTGCACAAGAGATTCAAGTTCCCCGATCGGGATGATAACATAGAACAACCGTGGGATGATCTGAAGATGAAAAAGATTAACAATCACGCCATGGGCATGTTCAGCAATGCTTTGGCCTCCTGGAAAGGGAGGGTGAAACGAGCTATTGAGGCTGATGAACCCCTGTCCAAGATTCTGGAGGAAAATCTGACACTTACGGAAGAGGAGTTCAAAAAGTTCAAGGACACTTGCGCTACCGAGGTAGCCAAGGCTAAGGCTGCGAAATTCAAGAGCCTTCAACAAAGGAACACGGGGAAGCATCGCCTCGGAAGCCGTGGCTACCTCGGTAAAAGGCCCATATGGGATAAGGAGGACACGGAACGTGAAGCCGCGGGTCTCCCAGACCCCTTCACGAAGTTCACCAACCCCTTGGAGCGTGACTTCATCAGGGCCCGCTACAAGTGGGACAAGGAGAAAAAGGTTTTTTACACGGACAAGATCACGAGGAAATTGATTAGACTACTGGAGAAGCAACACCAGCTTGCAGCCGAAAGCCCTACTTCTCCGATGAGGCCCAAGTGGGACACCCCTCTCAACCGGGCCTTGAACGAACTTAAGGGACTCCCTTTGGGCCAGCGGCCGCAAATATGGTCGTGTGCACGGCGCTAGAGACGGCGCCACATGGAAGGTGTTTTACAAAGAGGGCCCGGAGGCCAAGAAGCAGAAAAAGAAGTTTAGTCAGGCGGACATCAACGCGAAGGTGAAGCTTGCGGTCGAGAAAAAAGCAGCTGAGGACGCAGAAAAAATAGCCGAGGAGAAAAATGAGTTGCTATAGCAGGCAGTCAATGCAGCTGTAACTGCCTGCAGAAATGATTTCGCTACTAACTTGGTTCCAGCTATCATCAACTGGACGAAGGAAAATCCAGACAAGACGGTACATGATTTCCCGATGCCCAGTTTCGTCGGGAGCAACTCCATGAACAACAACACCATCGCACCATCACTTGCTCACGCAACCGGACCTCCTCTCGCAGCCGCTCCCGCTCATAGCAGCCCGTCCTCGGTCTCAGGCGCGGTAGGTGGGCCTTCGTCTTTGGCTGAGCTCGACGCCGTCACGGTAATTACATGTCGCACCAACATATATATATATATATATATATATATATATATATATATATATATATATATAATATTCCATTTTTGTTGCCTTTCGGTTGTTTTACGCCACAGACATATGTGTTTGCAGGCGAAAGAAACCCCGTGCACCATACTCTACTTGATCAAAGGCCAGAAGGTGGACGTGGGAAAGGGGATGATAATGGACCCCTTGCAACCCACGTTCCACAACCAGCCGATTCCCGCTGGGCACTTCAGGGTTAGCTTGACCAGTGTGAAATCGGGGCACGAGGATTTGCCTCCTCCAGTACAGCATGTGGGAGCGGACGACGAGACCCCGCCGCGGATTGGAAGCTGCAAGGGTTGGGTGCTGCTATGGCCGAAGAATCTTATTCGTCTGGAGCCAGCCGAGAGCACACCAATAACCACACATCAACAAGCATGTGTGGAGACCACCACCCCGCCTATGCAATTACCAGCTCCTGTAGTGCCGGGTGAGAGCGGCGGACGACATGATGAAGGGGGTGCAATAGTACTGGCTGATGTAATTTCTCCTGTAGAACAGAGAATGGATGATGAGACGGAGGTCGACCCTGTGGATTTCCTCAATACAAACGTGTATGACTGTGACATAGATATGATGAGTCAACCATATGACGAATCGGGCTATCAGCTTGCTAATGAGGATATGGATGATATGCCCGGGCAGGGTCATAGCAGGGATTGCAAAAAGTCTCTCTTCATGAAATCCTCACAGAACACGCCTGAAGATGCCGCCTCAACATAGGCTCAACTAGCCGGGCGCGAGGGTCGTACAGTACTTAGCCCGGGAACACTGGGGCAGGGTTTAAGGAAGGGTCTGGAAGGTGTGCCCAAGAAAAAGTAGAGGAAGAGATCGGGGAAGATAACTGCATCCAAACAAGCCAGAGCACATAGCAGCCAGACGATGCATTCTGAAGAGCGTGTACCCGTGAAAGGTGCAGTCATGTTCCATCTCACGGGCGAGCCGATGCTACCGTCGAAACCGCTGGAGGCACTATCAGGGGATCTCAGGAGACTGCACGACCATGTGCTGTCGACTGAGAAAAGCCTACTAGCCTCAAAGGATCCAGGATATCCGACATACGCGGCTCGTGTGCCTGAGGGGAAGTGCTACGTCGAGACACGGCCCGCGGAGGATTTCTTCCTGCGGTTTGACCATATCTTTGAGATGTTTCTAACAAGGCAGCTCGATTTTACAATCGTCCGCCTTTTTGCGCTACATATGAGCTCCGTCATGAAGAGTGAAGAAGTCTCGCAAATCTGTGTGGCGGATCCGTACTACATGCAAGAGTCTTTCTTGAGTCTCGGCGACTTTGAGCGTGAAACTGCTAGGGAGTACCTCCAAAACTTCATGGTACAGAATAAGGACCGGGAAATTGTCCTCGTGCCTTATCATCCAAAGTAAGTTAGTTCCGGACAACCCTTTCGTACATTTCAATCATTCCTTCTCTCTCATATGGGAATAATTTGAGGTGTCTTTTCCCTACAGCAACGGGCGCGCCGTCCTTATCGTTCTTTACCCGCAAGTCTCCCACACCGTGTATTTTGACCCTTCCAAAGACTACGAGAAAAAAGACTACACCCACATAATGAATATTCTAGATGATGCTCTCCAAGGCTTCAGCTTTAGAGGTGGCCACGTGCAGATCAGGAAACAAAGGAACAAGAAGATGGGTTTCGCGCATAAAACTAACTTCTCCTGCATCCATGTCCCAAAACCAAGCAAGAAGGATGGATTCTACATCGTCCATCTCATGATTCAGTTCAACACGGATCACCAAAAGCTTCGCATGAGAAGCAGAAATGATGATCATATCCACAAGTGGCTAGAATCTCATGGAGAAGCGGATTATAAACTTAGAGATGACTTCTTTCGCATCCAAAGCGACATTGCGACGATCATCATGAAAGAAGTCGTCGATGAGAAGGGGATGTTCCACCACGGCCCTATATCGTGAGCTGGCGTCCGAACTCGCATAGGCATGCAACGTCTAGACCTCACGCCGTTCAACAAGCTAGGGTTCATCCTCGATGATATGGAAGGATGGAACTTTTAGTGATTTATGATGCCGATGATGATGATATGTGTCGGTTGAACTTGTATACTTTTTGTAGCGATGAAACTTTGTGATGTCCATGGTCCCTGCCGAACTTGTGTAACACTACTTTGTTAGTTTGCGTATGATGACCTGCGTACCTCTAGTTAATTAATTTGCGTACTGTATGTTGCATCTAGTTGCTAACCCTTTCTTGTTCGGTGTTTCTCTAGTATATTTTGTTGCATATATATGATTGTACATCCTCTTCATGAACATGCATCTCTAACAGGTACCTAGTTTCTTGATGGCGAGATGGAATTGCTATGTCGTGTGCAAAGGGAAGGTTCTGGGGGTGTACAACGAGTGGCATGAGTGTCAGGCGCAAGTGAATGGGTTCACGGGCGCCAGCCATAAAGGCTTCAAAAGCAGACAAGAAGGAGAAGCTAGTTACTTGAGGTTCACGCTAGCGCGAGAGAGGACTTGTAACCGCCACCTCATGTACTGCATAGTTCCGCTCTCACTCAGAGTGATACCTCTTCTTGTGTATACCTTTGTTTAGATGGATGACGTTGTTGTAGTTGCAAGTATTTGAGACTTGCATGTATCGCTATTTTCGAGATGATGACAAGATACCACTTTGTGTTGGATGATGATTATGATGAGACTATTTGTATGTATATGCTATGATTACATTTGTGGTCTCGCAGGCATTTGTATGTGTATCATGATGACATTTCTATGTGCTAAAGATTCTTCTATAAAGCCTGTTCAAATACAAAACAAATATGCCGGAAAAAAACAAAAAACTACTTAAATTAGCACTAGCGAGTGTATAAAAGTTAGCAGCAGCGCCGCGATAGCAGTAGCGCGTCCAAGCAAAGCGCGCTAGAGCTACTAGCAGTAGCGAGCTTCCACTAACCGCGCTGCTGCTACACTTGTGTAGCAGTAGCGCCGGTGAGCACGCGCTACTGCTATGTGTTAGCTGTAGCACCTTATTAGTAGCGCCACTCCCCGCGCTACTGATACACCTAAAACCCGCGCTGCTGCTAGCCTTTTCCCTAGTAGTGGTGGTATGGCAACCCTGTCCTGGAAATCATGTTGTTAGACAACGGTGAACCTTCGAACTATGAAGAAGCGATGGCGGGCCCAGATTCCAACAAATGGCTAGAAGCCATGCAATCCGAGATAGGATCCATGTATGAAAACAAAGTGTGGACTTTGACAGACTTGCCCGATGATCGGCGAGCGATAGAAAACAAATGGATCTTTAAGAAGAAGACGGATGCGGATGGTAATGTTACCATCTATAAAGCTTGACTTGTCGCTAAGGGTTATCGACAAGTTCAAGGGGTTGACTACGATGAGACCTTCTCTCCCGTAGCGAAGCTGAAGTCCGTCCGAATTATGTTAGCAATTGCCGCATACTATGATTATGAGATATGGCAAATGGACGTCAAAACGGCATTCCTTAACGGCTATCTTAAGGAAGAACTGTATATGATGCAGCCGGAAGGTTTTGTTGATCTTGAGAATGCTAACAAGGTATGCAAACTCCAGCGATCCATTTATGGGTTGGTGCAAGCATCTCGGAGTTGGAACATTCGCTTTGATGAGATGATCAAAGTGTTTGGGTTTATGCAGACTTATGGAGAAGCCTGCATTTACAAGAAAGTGAGTGGGAGCTCTGTAGCATTTCTCATATTATAGGTAGATGACATACTTCTGATGGGAAATTATATAGAACTTTTGGACAGCATTAAGGCCTACTTGAATAAGTGTTTTTCAATGAAGGACCTTGGAGAAGCTGCTTACATATTAGGCATCAAGATCTATAGGGATAGATCGAGACGCCTCATAGGTCTTTCACAAAGCACATACCTTGATAAGATATTGAAGAAGTTCAATATGGATCAGTCCAAGAAGGGGTTCTTGCCCGTGTTACAAGGTGTGAAATTGAGCTCGGCTCAATGCCCGACTACGGCAGAAGATAGAGAAAAGATGAGTGTCATCCCCTATGTTTCGGCTATAGGGTCTATTATGTATACCATGCTGTGTACCAGACCTGATGTAAACCTTGCCATGAGTTTGGTAGGGAGGTACCAAAGTAATCCCGGCATGGAACACTGGATAGCGGTCAAGAATATCCTGAAGTACCTGAAAAGGACTAAGGATATGTTTCTTGTTTATGGAGGTGACGAAGAGCTTGTCGTAAAGGGTTACGTCGACGCTAGCTTCGACACAGATCTGGATGACTCTAAGTCACAAACCGGATACATGTATATTTTGAATGGTGGGGTAGTAAGCTGGTGCAGCTGCAAGCAAAGCGTCGTGGCGGGATTTACATGTGAAGCGGAGTACATGGCAGCCTCGGAGGCAGCGCATGAAGCAATATGGATGAAGGAGTTCATAACCGACCTAGGAGTCATACCCAATGCGTCGGGGCCGGTCACTCTCTTCTATGACAACACTGGAGCTATTGCCCTTGCCAAGGAGCCCAGGTTTCACAAGAAGACCAGGCACATCAAGCGTCGCTTCAACTCCATTCATGAAAATGTTCAAGATGGAGACATAGATATTTGCAAAGTACATACTGATCTGAATGTCGCATATTCGTGGACTAAACCTCTTTCGCGAGCAAAACATGATCAACACTAGAACTCTATGGGTGTTCAATTCATCACAATGTAACTGATTATTGACTCTAGTGCAAGTGGGAGACTGTTGGAAATATACCCTAGAGGCAATAATAAAATGATTATTATTATATTTCCTGGTTCATGTTAATTGTCTATTATTCATGCTATAATTGTGTTGTCCGGAAATCGTAATACATGTGTGAATACATAGACCACAACATGTCCCTCGTGAGCCTCTAGTTGACTAGCTCGTTGATCAACAGATAGTCATGGTTTCCTGACTATGGACATTGGATGTCATTGATAACGGGATCACATCATTAGGAGAATGATGTGATGGACAAGACCCAATCCTAAGCATAGCACAAGATCGTGTAGTTCGTTTGCTAGAGCTTTTCTAATGTCAAGTATCATTTCCTTAGACCATGAGATCGTGTAACTCCCGGATACCATAGGAGTGCTTTGGGTGTACCAAACGTCACAACGTAACTGGGTGGCTATAAAGGTATACTACAGGTATCTCCGAAAGTGTCTATTGGGTTGACACGGATCGAGACTGGGATTTGTCACTCCGTATGACGGAGAGGTATCTCTGGGCCCACTCGGTAATGCATCATCAAAATGAGCTCAATGTGACCAAGTGGTTGGTCACGGGATCATGCATTACGGTACGAGTAAAGTGACTTGCCGGTAACGAGATTGAATGAGGTATTGGGATACCGACGATCAAATCTCGGGCAAGTAACGTATAGGTTGACGAAGGGAATTGTATATGGGATTACTTGAATCCTCGACATCGTGGTTCATTCGATAAGATCATCCTGGAATATGTGGGAGCCAACATGGGTATCCAGATCCCGCTGTTGGTTATTGTCCAGAGAACTGTCTCGGTCATGTCTGCATTATTCCCGAACCCGTAGGGTCTACACACTTAAGGTTCGGTGACGCTAGGGTTGTAGAGATATTAGTATGCGGTAACCCGAAAGTTGTTCGGAGTCCCGGATGAGATCCCGGACGTCACGAGGAGTTTCGGAATGGTCCGGAGGTGAAGAATTGTATATAGGAAGTCCAGTTTCGGCCAACGGGAAAGTTTCGGGGGTCACCGGTATTGTACCGGGACCACCGGAAGGGTCCCGGGGGTCCACCAGGTGGGGCCACCTATCTCGGAGGGCCACGTGGTCTGAAGATGGAAGGGAACCAGCCCCTGGTGGGCTGGTGCGCCCCCCCTTGGGCCTCCCCCTGCGCCTAGGGTTGGAAACCCTAGGGGTGGGGGCGCCCCACTTGACTTGGGGGGCAAGTTCCCCCCCTAGGCCGCCGCCCCCCTTGAGATGGGATCTCTAGGGGCCGGCGCACCCCCTAGGCCCCCTATATAAATAGGGGGAGGGAGGGCAGCCGCACCCTAGTCCCTGGCGCCTCCCTCTCCCCCCGTACCACCTCTCCCTCTCGTTGAGCTTGGCAAAGCCCTGCCGAGATCGCCGCTACTTCCACCACCACGCCGTTGTGCTGCTGGATCTCCATCAACCTCTCCTTCCCCCTTGTTGGATCAAGAAGGAGGATACGTCTTCCCCAACTGTACGTGTGTTGAACGCGGAGCTGTCGTCCGTTCGGCACTAGGATCTTTGGTGATTTGGATCACGACGAGTACGACTCCCTCAACCCCGTTCTCTTGAACGCTTCCGCTCGTGATCTACAAGGGTATGTAGATGCACTCCTCTCTCTCGTTGCTAGATGACTCCATAGATTGATCTTGGTGAAGCGTAGAAATTTTTTATTTTTTGCAACGTTCCCCAACACACAGATCATCCCATGATGAAAATGGAATTCTCTGGAAGATTCATGAGCCATGCATGAGCAAACGTTGGGCTTGAGCGCCATGGGAAACCAGTTGACAAGTGCTCCTTCCTGCTACCAGCAGCCACAATAGCGATGGTGTAGATGCTAAGGTACTCGGCAGGGTTGGTCTACCCATCGTACTGAACAGAAAGATCTAAACGGAACTTCCTCAGCCACTTGATGCAGTGTAACTCCATGGTGAACGCGACACAACTTGCACCATAAGTCAAGTCATCCATGTCCTTGTCAGAGCATTCTACGTCTTCAAGGTTTGCAAGCGCATCAGACAGCCGATGAGTTTCTCAGCTTCTGTCGATGCGGGTGAGCACCTTGGCCTTGGTGATCCCTCATAGTCTGGCACTGATCTTGATGGAACCTCGTGATATGTTGGTAGATTGTGAGCTACAAGTCTTTCCCGGCAAACGGGAAGTGTTGTGTGCTCCTACTGGTGTTCTACCAAGTGACCAACCTTTTGCTCTGGAAAAGGTCAGCTCTCTTTTTATCTCTCCAGAAGATGTCTCTCTCTACAGCCTGGTCCTCCTTTTATATCTCAAGGGATACCACAATGGCTTTGATGCTAAGGAACTAGCCTGGGTCCAACCAGGTAGGTGAGCATATTAAATGCTTGGGTGAAGTGTCGATGCCTTCTGTCTTCCGGAAACGAATGCATGTCTTGTCACTACCGACCATGGTGACCCCTACGTGGGGCGTGACACGTCTTGGTACAGGTGTGCGTCATGCGGTGGCATGGGTGAGTGATTCACCCCTTGTGTCTTGTCCAATCCCTGGCATGCCTGCTGACCTGCCGCATGGCTCACAGGCCCTGCGAGCGCAAGTCAATCGCACCATGCATAGGTGAGGTGATAGGAGCACTCCAACCTCATTGCCGAGGGAGCACGCCTCAAGCCACCGCCTGCAACACTAACGAAAAACCGCAGCATCCGTCGAGCGGTGCAAGGACCAGAACCACCACGACGGCCTTCGCCCGCACTAGGGGACTACCAACAGATCCAGTCTGACCCGCACCTCGAACCACTCTCTGGCACCAACTCCGTCTAGGCATCATCGCGCGCCTCACACGGATGCAGCCGAGCGCCCGCTACCGTCAGGACCCTTCCTAGCAGGGCCTCGCAGCGCCGCCGCCACGGACGGAGCCGGTGCACCACCAACTCCCACCAACCTGCTGCGCCCTACACCAGGCTCCAGTCGACCGCCACCAGCACACTCCCTGTTGCGAGCCCCGCGCACCAAAACACCAAGAGAAGCCGGCAACCTCCCAATCTGTGCCAGATCCGAGTCGTGGGATCCCGTAATCGCCCACAGAAAGCTGAAGTCGACCGCCGTCCGAGCACTGGCGCCACCGTGGAGCCATCAGATCGAGGAGGAAGAAAACATCGCGCGCCGCCGACCCGCGCAGACCGACGCGCCACTGTGGCGCCATCAGATCGGGAGGAGGAGGAGCCCGCGCCTCGCCGCTGCCAGCACCGTAGCGCCACCTAGCAGGGGAGCCACACCGCCCAGATCGGTCGGCGGCCCAACGCACGCTGCCGCCGAGCCAAGCGCCGCCGCAAGGGCCTGCCGTCCCGCGCCGCCCAGGAGCCTCATGAGAGGGGAGGAGCCCCGCAGCCGCCGACGCACGCGCGGGCTTTGCCCGGCGGCGTCCCCTAGCGGCGGCGAGGGAGAAGGAAGGCGAGAAAGGGGTGGTGGCGACGGCGAACTAGGATTCCGCACGGGCCGCTTGCAGGAGTGGCACGGGGCACTCTATTCTTGGAATTTTTTTCTTTTTTTTGCAGCGAGTGCTAGTTTCCTTGTAATTGACGTTTTGACTTCTATATAAAGCTACGAAGAAAATCTCGATCCATACACCCCGTGGACACGAAGTGGACGTGCGAACCGGAGCGGGGGAGAGAGAACCCACCCCACTGCTCCCCGATCGCGCGCGCGCGCCACAATCCAAAACCCTCGACGGCGCCCACTCGTCATTAAACGATCGTCCGTCCGCATCACCCACCAATCATCAGCAAGTCACGTCCATTTCCATCCAGCGAGCAAGTCCAAACAACGCCCAGGACCAGCAGGTCCCAATTCGGAAAGGACCCACGCTCCACAGTCCACGGCAACAGTGCCGCGGCATGTTCCGCCCGCGCTACCACACGACCAAAGAACCAAGATTCATGTCGCAGGGTATGTACAAGGGCAGAGATGATTACACCTAAGTACAGCATCGATCGATTGATTAATTACTTGCCACGCCATGATCTACACACATCCTCCACTAATCAACGAATTATTGAGTAACTAATTACTACTAGCATTTGCTGATGCTGTTTGCTAAATTTGCCGATCGAGCTCGCTAGTTACTGAACGCACTGCCTGATCGGTACCAAAACTGAAGATCGGTCTCAGGCGGAGTAGTCCGAGACGGCGAACGAGTCGCCCACAGAGCGCGCGCCGCCCCGGGCCGGCGACAGCATCGGCGCGGCCGCGGCGGAGGGCAGCGTGGTCGCCGGCCGCGGCGGCTTGGCGTCGTCGGCCGCGGCGGGGCGCCGGATCTCCTCGAGCAGCGCCACCACGTCCTTCATCGCGGGCCGGTCGTCCGCGCGGCGGGACACGCAGAGCGCGGCCACGGCCAGCACCTGCCGCATCTCGTGCGCGTCCGCCTCGCCGGCGCTCTCCCTCAGCCGCGCGTCCAGGATCTCGTCGTCGCTCCCGCGCTTGGCCTGCACCCACTGCACCAGGTGCGCCCCGCCCGGCAGCGTCGGGTCCAGCGGGTGCCGCCCCGTCAGCACCTCCAGCAGCACCACCCCGAAGCTGTACACGTCGCTCTTCTCGCTGATCCGCTGCATCGACGCGTACTCTGCACACCCCAAGAACCAAACCAAAAATGTCAGGAAAAACGACGTTCAAAATGTGCTTGTGATTGTACGATCTTGCAAGTGCAACGAGATTCTGGACCTGGCGCCATGTAGCCGTAGGAGCCGGCGATGCGCTGCGGCTTGGACGAGGAGTCGTCGAGCTTGCTCTGCCCGGAGGAGAGGATGCGGGCGAGGCCGAAGTCGGCGAGGTACGGCTCGTAGGCCGGGCCGAGCAGCACGTTCATCGACTTGATGTCCCCGTGCAGGATGGCCGGCACGCAGTCGTGGTGTAGGTACGCCACGGCGTGGGCGACCCCGAGCGCCACGTCGTAGCGCGCGCCCCACTCGGCCGTCGGCGCGCCCTTGGTGCCCCCGACGACGCCGCCGTGGAGGAGGCCGCTCAGGTTACCGTTGGGCAGGTAGCTGTAGAACAGTAGCCGCGTGCTGCTGCCGCCGTTGGCCGCCCAGCCGAGCAGCCGGACGATGTTGCGGTGGCGGATGGACCCCAGCGCGGCGATCTCGCTGCGGAAGGCCAAGCCGGCGCTTGCCTCGTCCGGCGACCACATCTTCTTCACCGCGATGGTGTAGCCGTTCGGGGTGTCCACCCTGTACACCACGCCAGAGCTGCCTGTGCCGATCACGTTCGCGGACGTCAGCCCGCGGAGCACGTCGTCCATGGATATGTCCAGCTTCTGGTACAGCGTCACCTCCCACGTGCCGTGCCCGTCGACCGGGGCGCTGCCGCGGCCGCCGCGGCGCGCGCGGGCGAGCATGTAGGTGGCGGCCACCAGGAACGCCGCGCTGACAACGGCCAGGACGGACATGGCTATCTTGAGCGTCGTCAGGGCGCCGCGCCCGGAGGACTCGTCGGAGCCATCGCCGACGACGAGGTGGCGATTGCCGGCGAGGTCGCTGAGCGGCAACTTCTGGAAGAAGGGGGTGTTCGGGAGCTCGCCAGAGAAGGCGTTGTATGAGATGTTGAGCGTGACGAGGTTCTGCAACGCCGCGAGCGGGTCGAGGCTCCCGGACAGCCCGTTGTGCGACAGGTCGAGGCTGCCGAGCTTGTCAAGGCCGGCGAACTGCGGCGGTATCTCACCGGACAGACGGTTGCAACTGAGGTTAAGCGAAATCTCCAACGACTGGAGCGCCCCGAGCTCCGAGGGGATGCCGCCAGAGAACGCGTTGTCCCCGAGGTCCAGCAGCTGGAGCTTCTCGCATGAACCGAGCTCCGGCGGGATGCCGCCGGTCAGCCGATTCTTCGCCAAGTAAAGCTTCGTCAGCTCCGGCATCGAGGCAACGCTGGACCTCAGCTGCCCAGAAAGCTGGTTATCGGACACGTCAACGAGCTGGAGGCTGCGCGGCAGCGCGGCAGGCAATGCGCCGGACAGAGCATTGGAGTGCAGGTCCAGGAACTCGAGGCTGGCGCACCCGGAAATGGCCGCCGGCACCGGGCCGACGAGGTGGTTCTCGCTCATGTCGAGGAAATTGAGGTTCTTCAGGTTGCCGATCTCGGTGGGTATCGTGCCCGACAGCCGGTTGCCGTTGAGCCGAAGCCGGTAGAGGTTGGTGCAGTTGCCGATGTCGGGCGGCACGACGCCGGAGAGCTCGTTGCTCAGCAGCAGCAGCTTCGTCAAGTTCTGCAGCCCGAATAGCTCCTTCGGGATCGGCCCGGTGAGGTTGTTGTAGGAGAGGTCCACCGACTGGAGGCTCGCGCACTCGGCGAGGCTCGCCGGCACGCCGCCAGTGAGGCCGTTTTTCCACGCGTAGAACAGCGTGAGGTTCCCGAGCTTCGGGAAGTCGAGGCGGATCTCCCCGGAGAGCGCGTTGTTGTCGAGCTCGATATCCGTCAGCGAGGTGCAGTTGGAGAGCTCCGGCGGGATGACGCCGGTGAGCCGGTTCGTGCTCAGCTGCAGCTGCTGGAGGTTCGGCAGCCGGCCCAAGGTTGCCGGAATGCTGCCGGAGAGAGAATTCAGCGAGAGGTCGATAAGGGTGAGCTCCTCGCACTGGCCGAGCTCCGGCGGGATCGCGCCCACGAGCTGGTTCTGCCAGAGCAGCAGCGACTGCAGCTTCCGGAGCCGGCCAAGCTGCGGCGGTATCGCGCCCGAAAGAGAATTCTGGTAGAGGTAGAGGCTGGTGAGCTCGGTGCAGTTGCCGATGGACTCCGGGATGCCGCCGGAGAGCATGGTGGTGTAGATGGCAATGGTCTGGATCTTCTTGAGCTGCCCGATTGTCTCCGGGAGACTCCCGGACATGCCGGTCTCGGCGAGGCCGATCATGGTGAGGTCAGCGCAGCCGCCGATCTCCTTTGGCAGCGGGCCCTTGAGCGCCTGGTTCCCGCCGGCGCGGATGACCTGCAGCTTCTTGAGCCTCCCGATGCTCGCCGGGATGGTGCCGCTGAGTTCGTTGTCGTAGAGCGTGATGTGCGTGAGGCTGGCGAGGTCGCCGAGGTCGTCGGGGATGGCGCCGCGCAGGGAATTGGAGTTGAGCGCGAGCGTCTCGAGCTTGGCGAGCCGGCAGAGCTCGGGCGGGATCGCGCCCGTGAGCTGGTTCTTGCTGAGGTCGAGCGTGACGAGCTCGCCGTACCCGCCGATCTCCGGCGGGATCGGGCCGGTGAGGTTCGTGCCGGAGAGCACCAGCGTGGTGAGCGACGGCGCGAGCGGCAGCAGGTTCGCGGGGAGCGGGCCACGCAGGTCGACGCCGGTGACGCTCAGCGACGTGACGGCGCCGCGCGCGTCGCACGACACGCCGAGCCACCGGCACGGGGAAGCGTCCGACGCCCTCCACGAGTCGAGCGCGCCGCCCGCCGGCCGCAGCGACCGCCGCCAGTCCAGCAGCGCGCGGCCCTGCTCATTGACGCACCGGCACGGGGCGACCAGCAGCGCGGCGCAGGCGAGCGATACAAGCAGCGCGAGGGCGCAGGAGCCCGGCGGCATTGGCGCCCGGTGACCGACGAGGCGAGGCAAGGCGGACGGACGGACGGACGGACGGACGGATGGTTTGGGGATGGCGATGGGGATGTGGCGTGGCGCCTCCTATTGCTGTCGTTGGGATTGTAGAGGAGGAGACCGCCCCATGGTCATGATTAGTTTATACTCCTAGACAAGAAGGGGATTAGAGATCTGGATCCAAATGAGCACAGATTAAGTAGCTAATCCCGTTTGTTTTTATCACCAAATGAAAAGATTTTGGCTTCTGCAGTGCAGTGGTGTGCAGTGAGTGGTGGGAACATGGGAGGAAGGTGGCGGTGGCGCTGCCATCATCTGCACCGCACACATATGTTTAAGCCAACTTGGTGTACGTACTTATTATTACTGCTGCGATGCCATGACAGTGCCCCTAATCTAATCTGACTTGTTAATTGCTCCCGAGGTGAAAAACATCTGCGCCTTCTCGTGCTCTGTGAAAACACCAGGCTCCTAATTCCCTCGGTAATCCAACTCTTCTTCTATCCGTTTGTGATTTGTGGGGCATTTGTGCAGTGTCAGGCTCACTCAGGTAAACCTGGTTCCTTTGTACTACCCCTGCACTTAGGCAGAGGTTGACAGTGGCTGTTACCGTTGTTTACTGTTCTTTTTAGCATGTGCAGGACCTTCTTGTAGATGTTTCTGAATGTCTGAACCCTGAACCGCTTGCTTTGCGGCTGCCTCTTCGCATGATGTGCAAGTGTTCTTCTGCAGATCTGCTACTTTGCACTTTACAGTGGCGGTAAAATAACTGCAGCAGTAACTTTTTTTAAACTTGAACTGGATTTCGTGTCTGATTACTGTACCTCTCATTTTCCCAACAGTACAAATGTACTGTTTACAGGTGAAACATAATTCCTTTTGCTGGTCAATTCAACGATTTTAGTTCTGAACCTCTGAAGCACCCATTCATGCTCCCATCATCAGGTGGTATGTGTCTATGTTTACCTGCACCACTTCTGTCATATTTATCTGCGGCTTTGACTGCTGGCAGATCCGCTCAAGTTGCTGTCTACAGTAGTTGGCAGGAGTAACTGTAAATATGTTCATGTCTCTTTCTTTCTGTCCTCTGAAGCAGCCCATTGTCTTTCTTTTATGTATCAATATAGTTTTTGTGTTTATAAGTTGTCAAACCTTTGGTGATGCAGTTCTACTCACAACCCAAATGAAAACTGTTCCCTTTCTTCTTTTGAAATGGATGAAAGAAACTATTCCCTTCTCACATGCACAAGAACTTATTTTTGTGCAGGATTAGTCACGAGACTTAAACCCCAAGTACGGAAAGTAGTCTGTAATCCATTTTCAGATAATGTGTGTGATCATTGCGCGAGTTCAAAAACTTCACATTGCTCCTTCTCCAGACGTACTCTGGAAATGAGAAAGCATGTTCATCTCACATGCCCAAGCCATGAAACATAACAGTAATTAGAGGATACAAGAACTGTCAAATCTTAAGTACTTCTTGTGAGCTCATGATGGGCATTAGTGATAGGCTTGTGGGGTTAAAGAAGGAGTAAGACATAGGAGGGAATCTTAGGGTGCACATGGCAGTAAAGGGGTGAAGGTTAGCACTACGCACCTAGAAAAACTAAGCAACTTACCCATGTGAATAGATGGCTAACCGCTGGAAAGTAACCGAAAAGATCAGATGCAATCTGGTTAAAAACTAATTTCCTTGGGCAAGAACATGTACATGTCTTTGAGTGCAAGGGACAATGAGGAATAAGATATTATTAAGATAAAAACTTGTTGAATTTTAAACCACCCAATTGTAATTAGTAGTTTAATCGGCCTATTGATCTGGACTTAGCATCCTCGCCACGGCTGGTAGATCCCTACAGCGTTTGCGTGGTTAACATTTTGAATGTCGAATTTTGAACTTTTTTCTAAAGCTCTGCTTTCCACCTTGTGTGCATGGTGGATTCACTTATTTCAGAATGGCTCCTACTTTCACTTTGTGGCTTGAATTATTTCAACCAAAATGCAACAAGTTCAGTTGTAATTGTGTTGATTCACACCAAGTGCTCAGAGATCTGGTCAGAAACAAATAGTTTTTGAGATGCAAAACTTGAATTGCAGTAAGCAACTACTCCTACCTAACCATTGTACTAACAAGCTTGATGTGAGGTCAAGTCAACTAAGCTAGATTAACTTTGTACTAGTAGCAATGTAAGAATATAAACAGCGAAGTAATCCGCACTAATCGACCGTCAATTGCGCCCGACCAGAGGTTAGAATGCGGTCACATGGGTGATGGATGTCTTACCATAGAGAAATCAAAGCAGGAGGGGACATGTTAGGTGCCACACATGGTTGATCATGTCATGGCCAATATGGTGGTGGATGGTAACATCAGAGGAATACATATGAGCAGCGTTTGGATTCAGATCCCATCGAGGACGATGCCATGACAAGATGAAGGCACGGAGCACATGGTTAAGTTTCAAGCAGGCCTGTGGATCGGTCGATCGATCGATCGCAGGGTTAATTAAGATTAAAACCTGTACTAGAGATGTGATGCAGTTCTTTCACAGCTAATTCTTCCGTTAGTTCTCTGACACTAGGACTTTTCCCAGGCCTGCCAAGATCTGATCCAGCGCCCTCTGTTTCCACCAATAAAAGATCGCCGTCCTCAATTTTATTTTTTTACAAAATCACATGAACTTTACGCGGATAGATCCTGCTTGAAAAATGCCTCTCGGCGCACCGTCAAAAGGTAATTAAAGTTAATGGCCGGCTTAGAACATTCCGTCACACAAAGGTGGAGGCAGTTAAACAATGCTGCTGCTGCTGCTGCTGCTGCTGCTCTTTTGCTTCTCACATTCAGTCACTTCCTGCTTGCAACTTGCAAGGAGTAGGTAGTGCTTAAGCAATGCTAGTAGAACCTGGCATTAATTTTATCTATCTATATAGCTAGTGAGTCGTTCAAAGCAACTGTAAGGTACACATAGCTGTCGGGGTCACATTCTCCGAAATCACAACAGTAGAAACATTTGCTGCACAGGGATGAGCTCTCTCGGTGTCTCGCATTTGTCACTCCTTTTAGGCGCCTACCCGGATTTCTAGGGCTGCCATGCTAGAGATAGCAACTCAAATTGCCAGCGGCAAATCGACTGTGAGTGCTGAAGAACAACTGTGAAACTTCAGTGTGAAATTTAGTACTGCCAAGAAGGGTGAATTCTGTCAGGTAAAAACATTTTAGCATGCTGCGTTAACTGAATATGGCAGCAGAATGGAGTTAACTTGCATGAGGTTCTCTCACTGAGTTACTACTTCCTGCAGTCTGTGTCGCCTATGGTGTGCTAGCCTGAGCAAAGCAGCTGGAAACAAATTGATGAATTTGGGGCATCTGCCTGCCTCGCTGAGCCTATCTGCTACTATTGTGATCATAGCCTGTCATGATTTCCTAGCTTCTCCCAAATACCCAAATATATCTCGCCAACAACACGGCAAGAACATATACTCGAACAGGCAAATATGTAACTACTCATAGATTTGGTCAAGTTTGCATATGCTTCATGGACCTTGGATAAACCGCTTTTGGACATTCCTGGAAGCTGGAACTGGATTAGGCTGGACATCAGGCTGCAAGTGGACGCGGGTTGCCCGCGGTGCCCACGTAAAAGCCCACATAATCCGTGTTCGTGGACACCCACGGATAGAGCGACTGGATATGTGGGATAGGTGGGTTTGTCCTGCGGCGCCCGCGAGCCCACTTCCTTCTCACTTCCTTGAATCAGGGCCCGCCGCCGTGCATGACCACAACGCCGTCTTCCAACTCGGCCATAGCCGCCACGGACGCCGCCACAGCGTCGCCGTCGTCCGATTCTGTCATGATTTGTCCCAGTCCGCCATGGATGCCGCCGCAATGTCGCGGCCCAGCTCCGTCAGGGCCGCCCAGCTTCGCCATGGACGACGCATCTTTGCTATCATCACGATCTTGGAAAAAGCCCCGCGTTTGTCTGGTGCCATCCGCAAGCAGGGACACACATCTATCTCTCTGGTTGATCAGTCATTTACTCATTCTCTGCCCGTCCATCCGTCTTCCACAGCCGTGTGGGCGGGGACAACTTTAAGTACACCAGATCCATGTTTTGACAGTGCATGATGTCCAGCTTCAGGTAACTTGCCGATGCTCGCCGGCACCAGAAGACCTCGTGTTCAACAATCACTATTCAGTATACGCATGAACATGATGAATTGAAGATTTGTATATGCTGCCTAACGCTGCCTGTACGCGCTTGTACTTGGCTGCTATTTGAGCGCATGAACATTCATTTCCAGTCATGTTGGTGGGATGTGGATTACCCGCTAAACCCACTTATCCTGTGTAAAAATATGCGAGCAGATGCGGGCTTTCCACCTATATTATGCGACAGATGTTGGGCGGATGCGGGCTTCCCGCGGACGGTCCCACTTGCAGCCTGAGCTGGACATCATAGCCACTTGATTTCCATGGGCATATACATACATTCATATATCAGATTCATACGGTCCCAGTAGAAACATTCCATGCAGTGCAGCTACGCACCCGGAACATCCTCTTTGTCTACACGCTGATTCATCGGAAAGGCGGGCTGCTTTCCCACACATTTCTCTTGTCCACATAGCATAACTGCGTAATGCACACCGATGCATTTCGTGATATCAGCAGAAACCGAGATATGCACCGCCGCTTTGCCCACACCCCCCACCTGGGTACGTAGGGTGGTTCAGGCGGCACCACCCCATGTTTGGTGTGGTTTGCCCGGGGGAAACGTCGCAGACGGGTCGATTTGTCGTGCACTTTGGGAGCCCGTCCGTCCGTATCCATCACCTCTCTCCCCTGGCCCCTCTCCATGTTTTGCATCGGAAGCGTGGAGCCACTTTATTCTTGTGTGTGTGCGCGTGTGTGTGATCTGCTCCTACTTGCTACTTAGTCTGTTCTGTTCCTCTGTTTCTGGGGTCATTTTCAGTGTCACCTAAGCGCAAAGCCTAGTGGTTTGGGATGGCGTCGCTCCCCTTAATTTCAGGATTTTGCTCTCCTGATACACACATACACGTACATGGCCTTTATCTTTTTGTCTCTAGGCCTGCATTTATCTATGTGCTGAAAAGGGCCCCATGATTTTGTTAGTGCTTACTTGATGTTAGGTCATGCGTTATCATAATGGTTTCTGATGATTTGCTTAGGTAAGATGCATGGATTCCCAGAAATAAACAAAGCGCGCATGAGCGCACGAATTCGGCAAAGCGTGTGCGAAAGAAAATGGGTGGACTTTGAGATTAAGCGTGCGTGTGCGTATGGGTGAGTGGCTGTCTGGCGGCAATAATGTTGGCTCATCTGGTGAACAACTCTATGATTAAATCGCCAACCTTGGATGTGTGCCGTATAGTTTATTCTACTAATCCAGTTTTGCATTTTTAGACAGGGTGTACTGATTCTTTTTTCAGTCAATGTATTCTATTCTGTTGATTCTACTATTTTAGGCTACATATATGCTTGTTGTTCCAAATAAGTTTACTTAGACTACATGCCTTCAAAAGAAGAGTTAAATGCATACATGGGATGTTCCTAATACTTTGGGGGGGTGTCAAGTTAGTCCTAAATATACAAAAGCACATATATGGGCCCTAAATGACGGCCCATAATTAATTCACCGGGTACTATCCAATCCAGCTCACCTCTAATCGGAGTGCGTGGCACTTTGACCATCGCCACGTCGACACGGGCTTTGGGGATTTACCGTCGTTGGTAATTGTGGAATTTTGCAATGAGGCCCTATTTAAGTGGTTTTCTTTGTCTCCCCTTTCAATGTCGCTCTCCTCTTCCGCCACCACCCTATTCCCTGACATGTATGTGAGCTCATTCACTTGCTTGTAGTTGGCACTACAACCTTAAGTAACATGGCCGTCGGCTTCTATCATCGCTACTATTGTTGTGTGTGGGATGCATGTGCTTCCAATGCAGAACTGTCATGCATATGATCTCATGTTGAACATTGGCCAAGTGTTCTAGGAATGAATGCCCTAATCATTGGGCAAGGCTCAAAATTGCCGAAAGAGACGGGCATCCTACATTGCATATGGTATATATGTCTATTTCATTGAATAGATCATTGTGGTCCATATATAGTGTATAATACTTGAACTTTCGTGCCACCACAGTCAGGTACGATTAGCAACATCATAGTCCCCAGTGAACTAGACATGGTTAAGAGTACATGTAGACATGAACTCTCTGGCATATGCCATGTTCATGTCAAAACCAGATTTTTTTTTGATAAAAAACATTTCATTCAATTGATATATCGAAGTGATACAACAACACTGAAGAATGCCCAGCCTCTGCATAGCGTGATGCACACAGCCAACATGTCCAACAAGTCTGAAAATAAATATCATTTTGCAGCAAAAGTAAATCAGTCCAGCCTAGGATGGGGCAACTCCTATCCGGAGATTACACCGCCATCCATGTTGGGAGAAAACCTCCCTGACTGTATGCTCCAGCCGTGTAGACGCCATCATAAAAAGAACTTTGTCCTCCGGCCTCTGCAGGATAGACCACGTACGGAGCCATCGCATACACGCAAGGATAACCCGCACAGGAGATGAAACACATTTATTGTTAAAAATCACATCATTTCTGATAAGCCACAGTGCCCAACATAAGGCAGCCGCTCCCACGAGTAGATGTGCAGAAAGTTGTTTATCGATACCCCGCAACCAATTGCCGAACATGTTACACGCACTACGTGGGGGATATAGATTTGAAGCTACTTGAACTATGGCCCGGACTACACGAGTAAACTTACACTCAAAAAATAAGTGTTTGATGGACTCGTCATGTTGGCAAAAGACACATGTCTTGCTACCTTGCCAGTTGCGTCGTGCCAAATTATCTCTAGTTAAGATGACCCCTCTGTTTAGAAACCAGAGGAATATCTTCACTCTTAGGGGAATTTTGAGCTTCCACAATTTCTTGTTATCAACCGGTACATCAGTGTGAATTGCATCATACAAGGATTTGACTGAAAAGGCACCATTCTGATGCAAATTTCATCGAAACTTGTCTGGTTCGCCTGACAGCTGAATGGCCTCCAGACAATTGAGTAATTCATTCCATACTACCAGACGAGGCCAATAAGTTCCCTACAGAAAGAAATATGTCAAAACCAGAATAAAACCCCAGGATGAATCTTCAGTGAGAACGGCTCCTCAAATGGTCCTATTAGTGAAAATAGCCATTTGATCACTAAACAAGGGCAACACTAAGAAATAACCATAATAGGAACCCTAAATCCTAAATTGGCTTGCACGGGAGAAATGTGTGCTTAAATCAAAGAAATCTCAGAATGTAGCCAACATCTCTATGTCCAAACCAAGCTACAAATCTACGAGTATAAGAATAATACAATAATACAGGCTATAGTGCACGGGAAAAGGCTGAGTGTGGGTCACATTGATTATTGTATTGTGGAGGAAGATCGTCCCATTGCCTACATTCGACGATAAAGGGTTTCCCCGCTTTAGATATAAAGCAACCATTCGATACAACCAGCTCGCTGGGGCCGTAGCACAAACACGCCCAAAGGAAAAAAAAGAGAAAAAAAGAAAGAGAAACAAATGCTGACAACGGCAGATCAGCGAAATGAAGATGGTCGGCAACCGCTGCATCATCCGGAGAAGTACCACCACACTCCTAGCACTCTGAAGCGTCGCGTACCAAGCAACACCTACAAAGAGTGTGACGATGACGCCACTGTTGCCCGAACTAGTCCTAGGGTTTCCCCCGGTACGCGGAGGGCAGTGGGGAAGGGTGTATCTGACGCCGCCCTTCAGGAAGGCCCGGCGGCGCCCGCAGG